>NW_026057581.1:11786539-11860248 GCF_023721935.1 Panthera uncia
CAATTCTGGCACTGAGCAGTTTGCTCTCTGTGCCTCATTAGAGTGAAGACATTAATATTAAGAATTATGCGTTCAGTTTTAGCATTTGGACCGGGGTTTTTTTTCTTCTCTTTTCACCCCCCCCCTTTTTTTTTTTTTTTTTTTTTTGGACTACCTGTATAATTTCTGGAACAAGCCCGGCTTTGTTATGCTTCCTTAATCTTACCTCACCTGGCCTAGATAACGTGCATTCCAAATTGAATTGAGAGTTTGCAGTGAGGCAGCTTAGCAACAGGCTCTAACAGCTGGGTCATTTTCTAAGAATCAAAGGACATGGCTTCAGTTTCCAGGTCTGGCTTTGGCCTGCTTGGTGAGAGCTGACATTTAACTTGTCTCAGCCTGTGCTCTTGGGGATGATTAAAGTTGCTGCCTGATTCATAACTTATAGGTGATTACACTTGTGAAGTATTTTGAGGCCCTTTTCTTTCATTCATTTATTCAAACAAACATTTGTTGTTGAATGAATGGTGACTTTGATTTAAAAACACGACAGACATAAAACACTGGCAGCTTGTAGATAGCAATTTTTTTATTTGCTCTCCTAAAGGAATTTCATTACCAAATCCTCGTGAATCTTGAACCTCAAGAAGAATAATCCTTTCCTTTGTTGGGAGTTTTAAATTTAGAATAATCAGACAATAGTGAAGCATTCTGTTCAAAGCATTCCTTTTAGGCTACCCATTTATTATACACTGCTCTTAAGAAGAGATGAATTTGATTAGCGTTGAACATTCAAGTCGGTGTTTTTGCATTGCTAATACCAGGGAGAAATTTTCAAAAAGTTGTGCCTGCCGTTTAATATTATTATATAGTCAACTTTTAATTATCTGTACTGATGGAGTATAATCAGCAATGTGTATACACCAAAATCATTTCCCTTGGCTTTGGGAAGCATGGTATGATGCTTTTATATACCTTCCTTTATGGTTTTGCTCACACTGGTATTACAATTATGTCACATTCCTTGTGCACACGGCTCATCATAGGAAGGAAGAAGGGGCGCCTGGATGGCTCAGTCGTTTAAGCATCGACTTCAGCTCAGGTCACGATCTCACGGTTCCTGGGTTTGAGCCTTGCGTCAGGCTCTGTACTGACAGCCCAGAGCCTGGAACCTGCTTCGGATTCTGTGTCTCCCTCTATTTCTGCCCCTCCCTTGCTCGTGCTCTGTCTCTCTTTCTCAAAAATAAATAAATGTTAAAAAAAAATAAATAAAGGAGGAAGAAAAAGCCCTATACCAGGGGGTTAGGGAAAGGTCAACTGGAATTTAAAACATTTATTACAGATAGTACACGGAATAAATGATCCCAAGGTTGTTCATTTTGATTATCAAATAGAAAACAACGGCCCTTAATTCACTGCAACTGCATAAGAGAAAAAAGCACAATAAACCATGTACATGATTACCGTGTACCATTATCGTTTCTCCGTTCTGCATTTTGAAATTTTGTAAAAGCAAAAGTACCCGAGTCGCAGCCCAGTAACACTGTAGCAACGAACGCTGTCAGATGTGTGGCCTCCAGACCGTGCTGTACCCACCGCTGGGGTTCCAGATAGGCCTTTTCGGGGGGAACAGAAGAGGCGAAGTCTTGACCTATTAACATTTCTAAATAATGTCACTGTTGTGTTAGCTGTTACTGTTTATTACTAAAAATACCTCCTCCCTTTTTATTATTCAGGTTAAGCTTGTTTTTATCGGCAGCAGTTACAGAAGGGAATTTCTAGAAGGTCTGCCTTCTGCTTAAATGGTCTTCTGGGTTTCAGAAGTCTTCTCATGGTGAAAATACAGTCTGCAGCAGCCTGCTCTAGAGCCCCTCCCCTCCTACCATTTTTAGCGCTCTCTGTGTGGCTCATTCACCTGAGTGATCGTGAAATTGCTTAGTTCGTGCTTTGCTAGCCAATGATGGCTGGCTCTTCCGTGGGAGATAAGGGAGGATCCCTAAGTGTGAAGGTGCTGATGCATCGGAAAAGGAAACCATCTTCGGCTACACAGTTTGGGGTGGGGCCAGTCCTTGATAACTCAGTAGGGAGGTCTCCAGCCCCACTCACCTGGCCTGTGGGTCAGTGGAACCTGGCTGCCATCACTGGGCTTCAGCAAGTTGGAAATCTCACTTGGTATCTTCTCCTGGCTTGCCTGCCTGCCATCTGGTCATAGTTTCACCTGCTCCCACCCTCTTGCAGGTGACGTGGTAGCACAACTGTTGACATGCACCCCAACACCTCATTGCCCCAGCTGGACTCCCAAGCAAGGGAGAGCCCTGGGAGGGGTGAGGTGTGGCTCTTTGTGGAAGGCAGCTTCTAAATTCATGTTCTCGCCAGCCAGTCAGCATTGCAAATAAATGTCACCTTGTGGCCACCATATGCCCTGCAGCAGAACCGATCTCACATTCGTGAAACAGATGCCATTACCTGGCCCCAGGTGCCCTTTGCTCCCTGCTGCCCCGTCTCCATCTCTGCTGACCTTCTCATCACTTCCAAGTCCAGAAGCCAGCTTCCTCCTGTTGTTCTCACTTACGCCCTTGTTCTGACCTGCTCTTTACAAAGGGAGAGGAAAACCAGCGGCCCAATGTCTGCTATGAGTGTGGTTTGGGCCACATGTTATATACACAATTGAACTTTAGCTTGGCATCAGCTTTCTGAGACAGGTGTTTGTCTCATTTCACAGCTGATGAACTTGGGAGTCAAGCTAATAAGTAACTTCCCTGAAGTTACACAACTGGTAGCGGTAAAACTAAGATTAATACTCAGCTTTGATTCAAAACCTGTTCCCTTTCCGTGTGTGTGTGTGTGTGTGTGTGTGTGTGTGTGTGTGTGTATTCCTTTTTTTGACTATCTGGATACTTCGCTTCCAAGGTGGCATATTATTCTGAAATTTAAAGAGAAAGAGAATCTTTAAGCCAAAGGAAAGATTCTAATGATAGAGCTTCAGGTATCAGGAAGGTGCTGGAGGGCTGTGATCTTAAAACCATCCCACACTGGCGACCAGCCTCTGCAAGGTGTGACAAGCTATGTTCCATGCATCAAAGCATCATTCTTAATTGACTCCGCTTCTTTTACTTAATCCTAGACTGCCTGCTTCTATATCCAGCACAGTTGAGAACTCCCTTCTCTTTGCCGTGCTGGCCAGAGACGTGTGCTTTTCTGGTTTCCTAATAAAACTTGAACCGAGATCGGGAACCCCAGATATTTTACTCCCAGCCTTCTTGCTCACGGTGGATTCGGCAGCACTCCATTTAGGAGTGTGCGTTCCGTTACATTGAAAACGGCTTTATGTTGTTCATCAGGGGGCCTCGAGAGCCATTCTTCCCCAGGAAACATTTTCTGCCCTGCTGCCGGAACTGTGACCAGCAGAAGGTGCGGTCCCTACATGCCCAGCAGGGCTAAGGGGCGTGGGTGAGCACATCCGTCTTATACCCCCGAGACGCCCGCCGCTGACGAAGTTCCCTTACTGAGCCCAAAGGAATTTTCCTCCTTCCACCGGAGGTGTTTATAACCTCTAATTTGCTCACCATGCCTCTTGTAGAAAGGAGTAGGAGCTCAAGCCGCTGGCAGCCTGCCACGTTGCCGCTGCCGGCTCGCGTCCCGGAGCGGTGGCGCTCCCGTGTGGGTGCGGGGATGCACGGGGGGCGGGCGGAGGGCCGCCGGGGAGGGAGCGCCGAGGCCCCGCCCTGCGCCGCGCGCCCCGGAGGTGTGCGCCGGGGCCGAGCGGCCAGCCAATCAGGGGGCGGGGCGGGGCGGGGCAGCCAGGCCGGGAGGGGAGGAGCTGAGGCGAGCGAGCGGGTGGGTGGTCCTGCTTGTTGGAACAGCTCCTTTGCAAAGCTCTTGTAATCAGTGCTTAGCCCTTTTGTACTCCGCGCCTGACGGTGAAGGGCATGGCCCTCGCTGCAGATGGGTCTCCGGGAAGGGCTCCCCTTTGTGCCGCTGTGGTAACCTCCACCTGATGCTGTGGGCCTGGAATTGCGCTCTGACCTCATTTCCCGTAGGAGTGGAAGGGTTTGGGAGGAGGACTAATTAGGACCTCATTAAGCACTTACCACCAAGTACAATCATTTTCCCGAAAAGGTAATCTAGTCGCGGAATAAAAAGCCAGACACACTTGTAACATAACGTCGAAATACAGACTCATTGTAGATGAAAGCTTTTTCTAGTTGTGGAAAATGGTCGTTTTAAGAGGATCTTTACGTATCAGTGTTACAAAGGGATCCTTTATAATTATTTTTTAATGTTTATTTTATTTTGGAGAGAGAAAGAGGGGGGGGGGGGACAGAGGATTTGAAGCAGGCTCTGTGTTGACAGCAGGCAGCCCCAGCGGGGCTAGAACTCATGGACTGTGAGATCATGACCTGAGCGGAAGACTCACTGCTTAACTGACTGAGCCACCTAGGTGCCCCCAAAGGGATCCTTTAAAATGTAATTTTGGGAGTGGCTGGTTGGCTCAGTCTGTAGAGCCTGTGACTCTTGACCTTGGGGTTGTGGGTTCAAGCTCACGCTGGGTGTAGAGATTACCTAAAAATAAAATCTTTTAAAAAATGTGATTTTAGGGGCGCCTGGGTGGCGCAGTCGGTTAAGCGTCCGACTTCAGCCAGGTCACGATCTCGCGGTCCGTGAGTTCGAGCCCCGCGTCAGGCTCTGGGCTGATGGCTCGGAGCCTGGAGCCTGTTTCCGATTCTGTGTCTCCCTCTCTCTCTGCCCCTCCCCCGTTCATGCTCTGTCTCTCTCTGTCCCAAAAATAAAAATTAAAAAAAACGTTGAAAAAAAAATTTAAAAAAAAAATGTGATTTTTAATATGTTTTAATATGTCTCATAATCTGAGTTTCACCTGAGGTTACAGACACATTCCCCCCCCCCGCCCCCATATTTGTGGACATCCAGCAGCAGATACTAAACGTCAGAATAGGATTGCTTTGTTTACCACACTTGCAGCAGAAAGTAACTGGGAGTTGGAGAGCTTTCTTGACCAAGAAGGAAAGAGTCACTCCTTTAACGCTGCCTGGCCAGGTTCCAGCTTATTGGCCTAAAAAGAGAAGGCACCACCTGTGTGATTGCTATAAGGCCCCTTGGCCTTACCTAATTAAAACAGGGAGAGAATATAATAAGAAGCAAAAGACATCACTGTAGAGGCAAAACAAAACAAAACAAGCAAACAAACAAAAAAACCCCAAAACCCCCAAACCCCCCATGTTCAGAGACATCCACCATATAGTTGAAGGCCTCGTGCTGCCTGCTCTCAGACATATCCTTCCTTGCTTTTTTTTTTTTTTTTTTTAACGTTTATTTATTTTTGAGACAGAGAGAGACAGAGCATGAACGGGGGAGGGTCAGGGAGAGGGAGACACAGAATCTGAAACAGGCTCCAGGCTCTGAGCTGTCAGCACAGAGCCTGACGCGGGGCTCGAACTCACGGACCGCGAGATCGTGACCTGAGCCGAAGTCGGACGCCCAACTGACCGAGCCACCCAGGCGCCCCCCTTCCTTGCTTTTTGAAGCTAACCAGAATGGAGAAAGAACATGGAAACATGGTGAAGATAATTTAACATTCAGGTACTGGCTACTACTGATAACAGATGGCTGTGGGGAAGAAAGTCGAAACTATGGACAACACTGTTGGCCAAAAGCTGACTGTATTTCATAAACTTCCGTTCGTGTTAGGTACAGAAGGTAGACTAGTTCCTCTCGCGATTCACTTCAGTGTCCGCCGTGGAGTTGTCTTGCTCAAACCCCGCCAGGTGTGTTGGAATACTGCAGGGAAAAATCTAGAACTGGCTGGTGTGGAGTTCATACTCTGAGCCAGGACCGAAGGGGTCAGAAGCCTCAAGCTCTGACCTTGGTCTTTTGGAGAAGGAAGAAACCTTTTCCTCTAAGCTTACACCTGGCAAAACCTAGTAACAAAGGTTTAAAAAAAAATTCCTATTGTAAAATAAAAGCTAATAAGTCTTTTCTTTATCTGTTTTGGTTATCTGTTCCTCTCTAATATTGAAGGAAATAAGGAATTCTCTCAATTTGCCATAGTTTTGTGTATTTTAAGTTTGGTGTGTGACTTCCTGTTCCAGGTGGGCAGTTTTGGTCCCCGGAACCTAATGTATTTATTCTAAAGCATTCTCTGGCACCTTTGGCAGCCATCTTGCTTAAGAATTGAACGGTTGGGATGGGGCACCTGGGTGGCTCAGTTGGTTAAGCATGTGACTTTGCCTCAGGTCATGATCTCCTGGTTTGTGAGTTCAGCCCAGAGCCTGCTTCAGATCCTCTGTCCCTTTCTCTCTCTGCCCCTCCCCTGCACTATCTCGCTCTGTCTCAAAAGTAAATAAGCATTAAAAAAAAAAAAAAAAAAAAAAAAAAAGCAGGGGCAACTGGGTGGCTCAGTTGGTTGAGCATCAGACTTTGGCTTAGGTTATGATCTCATGGTTCGTGGGTTCGAGCCCCGCATCAGGCTCTGTGCTGACAGCTCAGAGCCTGGAGCCTGCTTCAGATTCTGTGTCTCCCTCTCTCTCTGCCCCTCTTCTGCTGGCACTCTGTCTGTCTCTCTCTCTAAAATAAATAATAAAACATTAAAAAAAAATCTCCTTCTTGATTTTAATATGGGAAGGACATATTGGGAGGTATCCCCAGAGAAACTTGGCTTATGTGTATTGTTTCTAATGGAAACCTCATTGTTTATAGTAGAAAGAAAAATTAAAAGTAACACTAGAAACTAAAATATTTTAAAAGCCATCAGTAGAACCATATTGAAACATTCGTACAAGGGAATATTATACACCAGTAAAAATGTATAAAGCACAGGTAATTGCAACACCATAGTTAAATATTAGAAACAGCTTTATGTGGGGAAAAATAAAAAAACATTAGCCACAGAAGGCTGCATACAGTATGATACACTATAAAACGCCAACACTAAAGTGTATATTTTAGGGAGTGATACATACAAAATGCAGGGTTGTGGTTACCCCTGGAGAAGAGGCAGGAGAAGAGCTTAGAGAAATACCAAAGAGGTATATGCGGCAATCCCAGCAACGTCTTACACAGGACAGTAGACTAATGAACATTCTGTTGTTAATGCTTCATAGATTATATACACATTGCATTCACTCTTTTGTAGGTTTCAAATTGTACATAATGAAAATAGATAGTTTTTGGATTGAATTCTTTCCCCATTTTTATTGAACTACAATTGACGTGCGGTGCTGTATAAGTTTAGGGTATACAGTATTACAGCCTGACTTACATATATCGTGAAATGATTACCAGAATAAGTTTAGTTAGCATCCATTATCTCATATAGAAAAAAAAATAAAATAAAGAGAAAGAAGAAAACACATTTTTTTTTTTTACCTGTGAAAAGAACTCAGGATTTACTCTTAACCACTTTCATATATTACTATAGGGCAGTGTTACCTATAGTCGCTGTGTTGCGTGTTATGTTTCAAAAATACAGATATTGTTAAGGTGATAACGTATAACGTAAGCCAGAATTTTCTCGTATTACTTCTACAGTCTACCTGTCTCATATTATAGTCTCCAGTGTCTTGACATCGCACAGGGGTGGTTAGAAGGTGTGGTCTCGCAGTGAAATCTCTGGGGTCATTTGTGTGGCCAAGGATATAGAGCAAAGCTGACAATAACCACTAAGTGGAATGCGACAGAGGACACAGAAGCCCCCTCTCCTCCTCTTCCAATGAATGCTTAGAAATTCTTGGGGCGTGGAGGAAGGCGGACCCAGCAAGTAAGCCTGGGTGACCTCTTGGAAAATCTGCATTTACTGTCCCAAGAGTGCCGAATGGTTCCAAATGTGGACAATCAGCTTGGATGGGTTATTACGAGAAACTTGTTCTTTTCCTGCCCACTGTTTTTTTTCCGAGCGGGATGTGGCCTTTCTAGCGAGGTAGGATTCGGCATGTGTGTGATGATGTAATATGTTACACGGCCAGGCAAACTGTCACAGGCTCAAAGGTTCAGGCTTGCAGAATTAACTGTGGATACGTGAGAAATTGGTCCATGTGGGAGTAAGAATTACGATGAAGATGGAAAATGGAAGCAGGAGCTGTGCTTGAGGACTGAGGTTCTCTGCTGCTGAGACACATCATCGCTGAAGTGCTAGCCAGTTGTAGAGGTGGGGGGTGGGGGGGAGCAGACCTCTCCGGGGAACCTTCAGCTTATTCTTAAGCGGCTGAACAGAATAGGATGTGACAAGCTGGTTTGTGGAGGTTGAACCTTACTCTTGATTTCCATTAAATGAATGTGTGGAATCAATACCCCACTGAACGTTTGTCATGGGAACACCCAGAGGCCCCTGGGTGGCTTGATATTTTTCAGACTAATTCTCAGACAGGAATGCAGCGTGGCTATTTTCTGAAATAGTTTCAACATCATTTATGTAATGTCGATGCATCTGGAAGTGAAAATGCTAAGAGTTTCATTTCACTAAAAATGGAAATTTTTTTTTTTTTTTTTACACTTTAACCTTTAACTTTAGATCACAATTAGTGACCTTTTCGCCAGGGTGTTAAGAGTATCAAAGTGTGTATATTCATTGACACATTGAGCCAGTATCTACTGAGAGAACTGTGTAGGCTGTTAGGAAAAAATGCAGAGAGATGGTCAGTGACTCTCAGGAGCTCACAGTTGAGAGAGGAAAACATTACATGGCAGGACAAATACGGTCTGTGTGGGAGCATGTCACAGGATAAGTGATGGCTGAGCTAGATCTTAAAGGAAGAGTAACATTTGAACGACTGAGAAGGTCGTTCAACTGAGGCACCGGCATAATAAATAGGGAGGAATTTTGCCTTATGAATTTCCAAGATTTCAGTGGATTTTATGACACGAACATAAGCATCATGATCATGAAGTTAATAGTAAATTCGGATAAAAATTATCTAAGTAAAGGGGCACCTTGGTGGCTCAGTTGGTTGAGCATCTAACTCTTGGTTTCAACGCAGGTCATGGTCCCAGGGTTGTGGGATTGAGCTCCACGTTGGGCTCTCCATGGAACATGAAGCTTGATTAAGACTCTCTCTTTCTCCCTCTGCCCCCTCCCCTGCTTGCTCTTTCTCTCTCTCAAATTAAAAAAAAAAATTACCTAAGTAAATGGACTTTTTTCTTTTGCTCAGTTTGTTTTACCTTTCCATCCTAATTATGTTGCAAAGAACAACTTATCTGCATTATGTTAAAGTGCTCAGTGGTGATGACCGATGAATGGAAGTATAACTCAGTTTAAAAGTAGATTACTATTCTAGTGGTAAAACAATTAGAAGTTAAGAATTTAGCATTTTTATAATATTTTCCCTCTGTGACTCTCGTACATTTCAAATGATGGTTAAGCCCCAATTAGAAATCTGTCTTGCTGTGGGTTTTATCATTTGTCACAGTGATAAAGATGAACTGAGAATAGAAATCTCAAAATGCAATAATGATAGTACCTTATATCTCAAAGAGCATTCAGTATACAAAATGCTTTAATATTCATTATTTACATTTGGCCAATATGCAAGAGAATATACTGGTAGCACTTGTAAACAATTCATCCTCACATTATTTTTTTTTCCAAAAAACTGTTGCAAAAAACTGCCTTGCCTGTTTTCCCCTCTTCTGCATAGTATATTTCATTAAATTTCAGCAATTCTAAATCACAATGACACATGAAATGTGTTTGCTATGAAATCAAACGTTTTATGGCATATTCATCAAGCAAATACATAATACAATTTATAAAATCACATTACTCTGTCCAGTAATTAAAAGAAAAGGATGAATCTCTATCTTGGTTTTTGCTCTGGGTTTTTTTTTTTTTTTTTTAGCAAAAGAAATAATTTACAGTAAGCAATTCTAATTATTTCAGCCAAATGTTTATAGCATTTGAATGATAATATTTGTTTCTATCATTTAGATTTTATAGATGGGTTTTGTACAGAAAGACTTCTTTTCTGTTGATGCTTTTGTAACTTACACATACATGGCCGATTACTAAAACAATAATTTGTCCTTCAGCGATAGTAAGACTCTTCTTTTTCCTTAGCTTGCTAGATGCAAATTTTAGCCACTTTTATGGTCTTGCCGAGATGCTAATGCTAGTTAATGTTTTAATAGGACAAAACGTTGGCCAATAAAACTATTAAATTTTGAAGCATGGATTGTAAATTCAACTTGGTTGCCCTAATGATGATGTTGATAGTGATAATGATTATGCAATTAATATTTATAGAGTGCTTCTAGAATACTGAGCTCTGTGCTAAACATTTTACTTACTCTATGCACTTTCCCCAACTGCTCAGTTACAGGAGTGTGTTCCTATGTCCACTTTACAGATGAAGTGATAACCATTGTGTCTCACGGCATTGAATAATAATTAAAATATGCTATATTAATAATGTATTTCAGGGGTGCCTGGGTGACTCAGTCAGTTAAGCATCCAACTTCGGCTCAGATCATGATCTCATGAGTCATGATCTGATTTGCAAGTTTGAGCCCCACGTCGGGCTCTGTGCTGACAGCTCAGAGCCTGGAGTATGCTTGAGATTCTGACTCCACCTCTCTTGGCCCCTCCCCTGTTCATGCTCTGTCTCTCTCTCTATCTCTCAAAAATAAATAAACCTTAAAATAATAATAATATATTTCAAATATTCAACTCTGAAGCTTTACATATATGAAATTTGTACGCATATATAATAGATATGTGTGTGTGTGTGTGTGTGTGTTCATTCAACAAATATTGATTTATAGACTATGTGTTATAGGCTGCTGTGCTAATCTCTGGAGATGGTTGATGAGGTAACACCCCTCCCTTACCTTTAAGGGGCTTTCAGTGTATTGGGAGAAGTGGACTCATTTAAGATACAAGTACAAGGAAATGTGACCATTGCCTTGATAGGGAAAGGTCCAGGGTGTTGTAGAAAAATGGGGAAAGAGGGCACCGGCTTCCCAAAGTATTAGAGAGGTCTTCACAGAAAGGAGTCCTGTCTCTGAGACCTGAAGAATGAGTTTAGAAAGATGATGTGCAGAGGGGACAGATGGGACCAGGGTGTGGACAGGAGCCAGGAGCAAGGCAGGGCTGGTCAGGTCAGGAGGCCACAAGGATTCAGAAGTGCTGAGTGGCCAGGGTGACTGGAGGTGTGACACAGCTGGCCGGGGAGGATCACAAGGGGCCTTGCATGCTGTCCAAAGGAAGGCAGGCCTTCCATTCTGTGTCTTGAAATGCCATCAGCAAATTAATTCAGCAAACACTATTAAGGGATGTTCTTCTTCTCTCCCTTCCTCCTTCCTTTTCTCATTTATTCATGCAGCAGATTTCTACTGAGTGTCTATAATGTGCCAAGCATGTGTTGAATACAGAGGATAAAAGGATAGACAAGAGTGTACACAGTTTTCCTTTCCTAGAGCTTACTAGTAGGTAGGAGAAACAAGCAATAATCAACAAATCTAGAAAAAAAAAGTAAAATTATAAAGGTGACATATAGGAGCACGTGGGTGACTCAGTTGGAGTTGAACTCGACTCGTGATTTTGGCTCAGGTCACGATCTCATGGTTCGTGGGTTCAAGCTCTGTGCTGACATCGCGGAGCCTGCTTAGGATTTTCTCTCGCTCCTTCTCTCTCTGCCCCTCTCCTGCTCACACACACTCTCTCTCTCTTTCTCTCAAAATAAATAAAATAAACTTAAAAAAAAAAAAAAAAAACAGCTGACTGGTATATAAAGGGACAGTGCTTCTGTCAAAGCGTGTGGTAGGAGGTAGTGACCTGGCCATGGAGGCCAGAAAGGCTTCTCCGTGAGGAGGAGGGCTGAGCTGAGATCTGAAGGGGAAAAGAATACAAGGTGATCTGAAGAGCGTGACTTGGAGAAAAGAGGCGATCATGTGCAAAGGCCCTGAGGCCTAGGAGAGCAAAGTGCTTTTAGAGAATTAAAAGTAAGCTGGAAAAGCTGGAGTGCAGGCTGGAACACGAGGACTGGACCATACTGGGCCCTGGAGGCCACACTAAGAATCTGGCTCAGTGGAAAGCCACTGCCTTGCCTTAGGCAGGAGAATGGGCTGCAGGGTGGGTGGCAGGAGTAGGGGCAGGGAGACCAGTGCAATAGTCCTGATGAGCTGTGCTGGTTGGTGGCCTAGAACAGCGATGGTGGTATAGGGGAGAGGCAGGAGGGTGTGTGCTGATGGTAGAATCCATGATGCGTAGTTGCTTATGGGGCATCATTTGGGAGAGGAAGATGTAGCCCATTGCTGAGCTAAGAGAATAGGAGAGGGTAGAATCTGTTGCTTGGATTTCCAGAAAACAGGCTGGGGGAAGTGGACATCACAAGAAATGGAGGTTTGAAGTTGGTCTTGAAGAATGAGTTGGCATTTTCTAGTCGGCAAATGGCCTTTGCTAAGCAAAGGTAGCGGCATGCACGAAGCACAGAGGCATAACCAGAATAGTGCAAATAAAACCTGTGTGTATATATACACATGTCCGAAAGGGAAATTCACGTAGGACCCATAAATAACTTTGCTGCTTTCTTGATATGCTCCCATCTACTCTGTGTTGCAGTAATTTTAAAACTTGTAGTAGATAGAATCTGTAAGTAGCTAAAAATGTTTTAAGTATTTTTTTAAACCAACCCATAGGCATATTATAATGTATAGAAATTTCTCTCTTTACTTCCATGACTTGAAGATTGTTTTTGTTTTTGAGAGAGAGAGACAGAGAGAGAGAGAGAGAGAGAGCATGAATGGGGGAGGGGCAGAGAGAGAGGGAGACACAGAATCCCAAGCAGGCTCCAGGCTCCGGGCTGTTGGCACAGAGCCCATCGTGGGGCTGGAACTCACAGACCATGAGATCATGACCTGAGTTGCAGTCGGACGCTTAACCGACTGAGCCACCCAGGCGCCCCGTCTTCCATGTCTTAAATTAGGGATTCACATATGGCTCTTGATTTTATTAATCTGAGATTTTAATTAATCTGAGACAGATTTAATTAGTCTGTCTTCTTTCCAATAAGATGTAGCCAGTTTAGGGAGGACTTTGGATTTTAGGTTTTTCCTTTGTGGTTCAGCATCTGGATTTGGGATTAGATGGCATTTTTAATTTACCGAAATAACTATACATTTGCTCTTGATTGAAATAGGAACATGTTGATTTCAATTTATCTTGGGTGTTAGAATGGATGGGGCAGCCACGTCCAAAAAGAGTTAGTGATGCTGAGACCTACATAACATACCAGCTCTGGGGAAAATAGGGTGATGATTTGATATTCAATTTTTTTGTGATAAACACAGGAATGTTGATAGCAAGATCAGTTTTGGAGATATGGTGTAGCACTGTAATTATAAGCATGGCTTCTGTGAACACTAGTGGCTTAAATCCTAGCTGTAATATCTACTAGTTGTACAAACCGTCAGGTTTCTTGTCAATAACAGAGATAATAATGATTGGTGGCCACTTGGAAGGGTGCCATAGAGTGGGGTGGTGTGCATAACGCCAAGAACTTGGGAAGTGTTCAATAAATGTTAGCGATGACTTTGAATTTTATCACCAATACCGTGCGGCCCCTGAATCATCAACAGAGAGACACTTCTCCTTGCAAAAGTGGAAGTCAGGCTCTTATGGTGAAAACAGGTACTGAATTCACTTCACTTTGTGTCTGGAAGGAATCTTAGGGAACCATCCAATTCAGTCATGGTTCTGACATTTTCTGGAGAACTATTTTTTTGTTTTTTAATTTCTCTGAAGTTTTGGAATCATTAGTCAGGGAAGGAAGGGAAGGAGCCACATCATCTTGATGGTGACATCCCTGAGGTTAGAAGATGGGGTGCTGGGTGACAACCCCTGGCTGGAATCCTCTCATCCCTGGAGATGCGGACCTACTATGGGTCTGCTTGCTGAGTTTTTGACATTTTGCCATAAGAGGTGTGTGGGGGGGGGCGGGGGGAGAGATTGTGCACCTGTGTTTCTCTTTTCTGTGACTTCATCTGATGTGAATGAAGGACACAGAGAGCTGCCTAACTCAGTGGGAAATTGTGTTTATAATTACAGGTCTAGGCATTTTCCAGTGACTTTCTCTACTGCCACTGTTGCTACTCAAGCAGAATCTGCGCAGAAAGATCTGCTGGGAAAGAACTGACTGCTTATGTTTCTCCATTGTGATGAAAGCACATGTTACAGGTAAAACCTCCACAATCCGTCACCCATGATAACTATCGCTTAATTGTCAGGCCCCCAAGATGGTGGCGGGGAGGTCTGGCTGTCTGTTCTCAGGGACACGGAAACACACCATGTAAATGTAAAATCTCTGTAGATTCACATAGTCTCCACCTGTTGACTCTTTCTGTGTCTTACAAAAACGGAACCCTCGCTCTTTTGTGGGAGAGAAAACAGCTTCTAATTACTTTGAGATCACTGATTAGGATGGATGGTAAGGCACTGGTAAGAAAGAGGTATTTCTGATGATGGTGTGCATAAATTCAGCTAGAGAGACTACCATTGGATGGTCGTAGGGAACACTACAGTATGTGCTGTTACCTAACCTTTCTGTTCCTCTTAAAAGTGGAATAATGCACATCTTTTCATACCAACAGATATATATCTACAGCACGATTTTTAGCGTTTATGTAGTATTATAATATTATATCGTGTACCGTTGAATACATATCCTAAAATATATCTAATTGGTCACCGGACATTTAAGGTTTATGGTTTTCTTTTTTGGCTCTTATGCTGCCAAGAATGTTCTTATAGCTTTATATTCGTTGCCATTCCTAGTGGCTTCCTTAGGATACTCCCTTACCAGTAAATTTCAGAGCTTAAAAGTGTTCCAAGTATTAAGACCTTTTGATACGTGTTGCCAAATTACTTTCCAATAAAATCATACCAGTTTATATTTCCAGAGGCAGCGGATGAAAGTACCTGTTTCCATACAATTTTGCCAGTGCTGAAAATGTTCAAAACAGAGAGTCTTGCCAAATGATGATGAGAAATGGTATCTCCATGTGTTGTTGTTATTTTTTTTTTTGTAGGGAGGCATTGATTTGTAAATTTATAAGTCATACTATTTTGAAGAACTTTTCTCCCGTGGACAGCAGCATGTTTAAAACTTACCGGTTTTTGACAGTTGAGAAATAATGCTTAAATCAAGACGGCATGGAAGGGTCGTACGGAATTTTAAATTTTCTCTTCTCTTTGGCCAAGTAGTTTTCAACAGCCATGATATCACTGGAGAACAATACTGTTTCAATGGGAAACTTCGTTTTTCCATTCTTGAGAAAAACTAATGAATGGTCCACATTAAACATGGATCAGAAATTATACTCAAATTAAATACAAACACATGTCCAACATTGGGAGCATGACTGAATATAATTATGCTAGCTCCATATGATTCAGAGGTTGTAGATCATGGTAGAAAAGACCGTATGTAGGCTCCAGACTGCTTGGGTTCATAGTCCAGCTTTGCTATTTTGTTGAGGCGTAACGTTGAGCAAGTTGCCTTACATCTCGAGTATCTGAGGTTATAAAATGTGGATAGCGATAGCACCCATGTAAGAGGGTGGTGTTGCAACAAAATATATGTGAAATGTTGAAAATGGTTAAAAATCCTGTTTCAAGGGGCTCCTGGGTGGCTCAGTCGGCTAAGTATCTGACTCTTGATTTCGGCTCAGGTCATGATCTCATAGTTCATGAGATTGAGCCCAGGTCGGCTCTGTGCTGACAGCACGGAGCCTACTTGGGATTCTCTCTCTTCCTCTCTCTCTGCCCCTCCCCAACTCATGCACGCGCTCTCTCTCTCTCTCAAAATAAAAACGTAAACTTAAAAAATCCTGTTAGAAAACAATATTTAATGATAGCAGAAAATGGTCATGGTAGAAGTAAAAAGAAAGCAAAATGTGACACTTAACCAATAGTGTCATCCAGGCTTGTAAAATTATTGTTTTTCTTCCTCTTTCTTTTCATCCTTCTCTGATATCCTCCCCACCCCCAAAAAACTTTAGTATATTTCTGAATGGCCTTAATTTGAATTAATGGGGTAATCCCAGTCTCGGAGGAACTGACCGAAATCTGTAAGCCAGAGACCCATTTACCACGGCGCTGTGACATCCATCAGTGTCACCTGGCCAGTGGGACCCTTGGAACAGCCCTTGCGTATGAGAAAGAATGAAATCTGGCCATTTGCAGCAACGTGGATGGAACTGGAAGGTATTATGCTAAGCGAAAGAAGTCAGGTAGAGAAAGACATACCGTATGTTTTCATTCATATGTGGATCCTGAGAAACTTAACAGAAGACCATGGGGGAAGGGAAGGGGAAAAAAAAGTTAGAGAGGGAGGGAGGCAAACCATAAGAGACTCATAAGGACCGAGAACAAACTGAGGGTTGATAGGGAGTGGGGGAGAGGGGGAAATGGGTGATGGGCGTTGAGGAGGGCACCTGTTGGGAGGAGCACTGGGTGCTGTAGGGAAACCAATCTGACAATAAATTATACTTAAAAAAAAAAAAAGGAACAGCCCTTACGTGAGACCAGAACCTTCTCCCAGCTGCCGGTTGCCTTGCCTCTGAGCTATAGCGAGCACCTCGCGTCCAGCTGGCTTCCTGGCCCCTTTGAGCTGCACACAGAGAGTCTCCAACTGTCTGGCTCCGTGCACGACCTCCCAGCCTCATCTCTTTCCCCCTTTAAATAAGCTTCCTTTCCCTAATTCAATGAAAGAGGGGGTAGAACGAGAGACCACCAGCTCTCAGGAAACCTATGCTTCATCCCGCATAAACACAGGAGGGAAAACCGTTGAGTTGTGAGACCCCTCCATCCTTGAGGTGCATCAGACGGTTGAAACATAGAAGTAAAAAGAGGCCAAGGATTATTTGGCGTTAAGGAGACAGACGCCAGGCAACTTGACTGGCTTTGGCGAATGCGTTTCACTGGCTACCCTTGCGGCTCCTGTGTGTTTGCAGACGTCACCTTTGCTTTGGCCCACGTTGGCAGTCTTAATTTGAGCAGCCCTGTCGTTTTCAATAGAAGGAGGACCATCTGAATTCCGAATTAAGACAGTCTAGCTTAAGAAGTCCTCTTTAATGGCTCACAAATTCTCCTCCCATAAATGATGATAAGAGTGAAGAAGAGAGTTAAACTTGCATTTATACACAGACATATGGCATCTCGACAAAATTAGTAAGTTCGCAAAGGGAGAGAGGACCACAATTGTGTCGGTAAATATAGGTCAGGAAAAGAATTCATAATGTCCTGCCAGACTCCAGGGAGGCGCTTCATAAGTGTAGGTAGGACGGCTGCACGTTCACGGTGGTGAGAATGGCAATTAGGTAAACATATGGAGCGTTTGGTATTTGGACAGCGCTCCCGTTCCTCCTAAACTACAGAATCAACAGGGACTCAAACAGAGAGGAGGAAACGGTTCTTCTGCTGGTGTGCACAAGGGCAGGCCTGTTGATCGCCAAAGGCTTACCAGAATGGCTGTCTCTAGGGAGGCAGACGAGCGGGGGGATGTTTAACCACATGTAACTGTGCCATAGCCCCGCCCCTGTGGTCCCGCCATTTTTGATGGTCTCCATAACCACACCATATTTGCAATCACGCAGAAAACCTATCTGCAAGGCCAGGCCAAATCGCCATTGCAAACTCCATTCGTACGGTCCCCCCAGGGCCTGTGGGGTGCCTCAGGGCTCTGCCAGTACGGAGCGACAGCACAGTTTTTGAATCGCAAGAAACCGAGACCATGTCTTTGACTTCTAACCCCATTCAGTCGTGTGTCACTCATGACTAATTCATGTATCACTCATTGCTAATTTATTCATTAGCAAATACCTCTTTGGGGAGGGCTGGTATGAACGAGTAAGGTTCTAAGGTTTGGGGATATGGAATGGAACAGACAGCCATGAGGCCTGCCCGAAGGGAGTTCACATTTCTAAGGGAGGGACAGTCGAGAGCATCATAACCTAGTTTGAGTGAACACAGAGCTGAACTGGGCCATTCTCAAAGAAAGCGTAGAGTGCATCTGAAATGAGAGAAACCAGTGGAGAAAGACCCATCGATCCGGAAGGCAGAAAGCACCAGAAAGCAGTCAGCAACTGGCAGTGAGGCTGTGGTTATGGACAGTGGGGCCAGATTGGGAAGGAAGATGGTGAGGAGAGGAGGCAGCTCTAGAACCCTGCTTGAGTGCCCACGGTCAGGGCCAGCGAAATTCAGGCAACGATTGACCCCTTAGTGTAGGTAGTCTAAATAGCGCCTGCTAGTGGCAAACCATCTTGTAAGCAATTGCGAAACAGATGTGCCTTAGTCTGTGACTGTATAAACCTGTCAGATGGCAGAGTGGCTGGCTCCTGCTATATGGCGGAACTTTTTTTGTTCGGCCACCACCCCAAGAAAGAATGGTTGCCTTACCCGCACCTGCTTACCTTACTCTAACTCTGACTAACCACCTCCTTTTTCTTGCCGTATCCACCATAATTCATGTTACAGGGTGAGATTGAGTATATAATGAACTCTACCTTCTGCGCACAAGCATAATGAACTTCACGTTATTAACTTTAAACAGATTTAAGTTCCACATCAGTTGTCCCACCTTGGCCTCCCCAGGACTTGGTGCTCTTCCCCTCTGCGTGTTTGTGGGATTATGGTTCTTCTTACCTTCTTCCCTCCATTCGTGGGTGCTTTTGTGGTCTCTTAAGAAATAAAATCCACTCAGAGATTTCTTTTGTCTTCTTTGGCCCGCAACATGGCTTTGGTAATGGCTACATTTCTAGCTTTGGGTTGACTATCATTGGGGCGGGGGGGGAGGCTTTTTCTCTATTTTGTCTTTCCCTGGTCAACTGCTGTCTTCTGGGGCTCTACCATACACTTTACCTCAAAGCTTTTTCTTTCTCTGACAAGCCCAATTCAATTATTTATCCCATGCCCCAACCCAACCCACCCAGCCACCCAACACAGGCATATACTGTGCATTCTGGGTTTTGTAATGCACATTTCCATGGTTAAGAAAACCCTATTGATAGTCATTAAATATTTACAATAGAGATCTCCTCAACACTTATCTTTCAGCATAAATATGTTCTTCCCTTTTCCACTCCAGTTCCTGAAAAAAAAAGCCTCCATAATTCATAGCCAGTTTGGGGGAAGGTATTATTTTGAAACACTTAATGATGTGTTTCATGGCAAAATGAAAAACGTAGAGACAAAGACTCAAGAGTACATAGTGTTTTAGATGTAGGCATAGCTTTTCAAAACGATTTTGGAGTATATTAGAGTTTCTGAAACAATTTACCAGACTTCTGTATAAAGCACTTTATTCTTTGAAAGCCTTATAAATAATGTGATTTACTGTGTCAGTGTGCAATCACATAGTTCTTTTACCTCATGAAATAAGGTAGAATATTGTGTCATCTGACGGAGTAAAACACGTTAGAAAATGGTTGACAACGGGGCGCCTGGGTGGCTCAGTCGGTTAAGCGTCCGACTTCGGCTCACGTCATGATCTCGCGGTCCGTGAGTTCGAGCCCCACGTCGGGCTCTGGGCTGACGGCTCAGAGCCTGGAGCCTGTTTCAGATTCTGTGTCTCCCTCTCTCTCTGCCCCTCCCCCGTTCACGCTCTGTCTCTCTCTGTCTCAAAAATAAATAAACGTTAAAAAAAAATTAAAAAAAATAAAAAGAAAAAAACAAAGAAAATGGTTGACACCAAAGCCCGCCATGTTGTCTTTTGGGACCCTCAGGTGAAATGCTGCAGGATTCCCTCCCCTCTGATACACGATGCTGCTCTCCATATTGTTGGCAAACTGTAATGTCCCACGTGTGAGCAATGAATAGTAGAAATCTCAAAGTGTCAGTATTCTGGGGTACTTTTCAGACTACTGTCTTTTTTTTTTTTCCTCTTCGAGTTTATCAAATGAGATGAAGCATTTAGATATGTTTCCTAAATTCTAGAATGTTCACTATCACAGCTTCTGATGTTGCAGGATTTGGAGGTGGAAGGACGCATGAAGATTCCCCTGGTCCCCTTTCCTCCCTGACTCAAGACCCCCTCCAAATCCTAATGCCTTTCATCTTGCCCGTGTCCAAACAGTGAACCATTGACTATTGAAAGAACCATTATTATTGTAAGGTTTGGAAATTATAGAGCTTCTTGGGAGTGATGTGCTTTTTTGTTTGAGTTAGTAATAAACAACAGACTCAGGCCCCTATGTACCAAGCAGTATCTAGAAAGGTCATCTCTTTAGATTAAATGAGCAATGTATCAATGACATTTATTTAGGTTTTCATAGATGTTTGAGTAAAATTTGGGAAGGTAGTTTTTATGACTTGGCAGCTATATGTGGTCCCTCCTGTTTTCTCTTCAAAAAGACTCTGTCTTCTCTCTCCCCCATTTTTCTTTTCTTTAAAGTGAGGACAGCACGTCCCTGTGAAGATTATATACATACAACCCTTTCCACATTTCCTGGCCCGGAACTATTTACTGCTACTATTTCTACTCTGTTTTTTCCTCTGTTTTACACTCTGGGTTCTTGCTGGTAGAGATCAACTTTGATCCTGAGTCTCTGAAACAAATAAATGTTAACTAAACAGAGTAAGAAATTTAGTGCTGATATCCCATGCTTTAGAAACCGGGGCTGTCTTTGGTCCCACGGGCAGAGATGTGATCCTCCCGAGTGTGTCTGTGGATGAACCTAAGTCCAGTTAGAACGTCCTTGGCCTTGGGACCGGGAGGACTTTGAACAAAGTACCCACTTACTCTGTGCCTCCCAGTTTTATATCTGTAATGTGAATGGGTTTCTCTCTGAGGCTTCTTCCTCCCTTCTAAAAATGATCATCTTACATTCCAGATGTTTTAAGGCTTTGAAGACCCTGTAGAAAAGAACCTGTAAGTCATTGTCTATAGCTTTTATGTCTTAGTCCACTTGAATATGTGCCTCAACTGTTTTCTGGTGTGTTCCCCCCTCCTTGCTCAGGGGGAGCTGATAACCTGCTCCTCCACTGATGACGGCAAGACAGAATAAAACCAAGCACCCCCTTTCCTACACAAAGGCACCCCCCCCAGATGCTTAACCCCTTAAGCTAGTGTTCAGACGGCACAGCGGGACATCACTTACCGCTGAAATACAGCCATCTCTGGAATGAATTTTGGCAGCTGAGTAATAGTCAGGCTGCGGCACTTATATGACAGTTTGGGGAAGGGAGTGAGACAGAAATAGCAGATTCCAAAATAATCCAATTAAAACAGCAGGAAAGTGGAGTTGGGTGGCAAGAAGGGAGGGGTGGTACGCCCGGAATCCGATCATCTCTGCGGTCGAGACAGCGCGGACCTTAGCACCGGAAGCGCTGTGCTGTCCTCAGTGAAGAATTTCCTACACGCACACCGAAGAGGGGTCTTGTCCGATGTCCCATTAAGCTGTCGTGTCGGGATTTTCTGGCTCTCTTTTCCTAGTGGTCTAGTTATCAGGCTGTGTTGGCACGTAAATAGATCTGTCTGCTTAGAACTACTTTTGCCTCCCGTGTAGGATTGTATCATGTTCAGTATCTATGACATCAGAACGAACTATGCTGAGAAGCCCTTCTGTTAAGGCACCTTTTGAATGGCTCAGGAAGGGTCAACTGGCAGGACCAGACAACCCTTCCGTTTAGTTCAAGGGTCTTTATAACAACAGTGGCCGGGAAGGAAAATTCAAGAAATGTGCATGATACACAAAGGCAGGTGAATAAAAATGTAGAGCTCTTTAGATTTTCTGGGGTGGAAGTAACCTTTCTGATAACTATTAGAGTAAGAACATGGGAGTAGCAGTGGTCAAATTGAAAAATACTGAGCAGTGTGTGCAAGGATAATAATAATTTAAAAAGCAAAAGTTTGTCAACCCAGAAATAATCAGATCATTAGATAATAGGACCTCAGGTCTCTCAAAAGGATAATAATAATATAAAAAGCAAAGGTTTGTCAACCCAGAAATAATCAGATCATTAGATAATAGGACCTCAGATCTCTCAAAAGGGAGGTTCTGGGGGATAAAGGAAGCAGGTGCTAAAGGAACGTGGGCATTTTAATTTAACCAGAAAAGAGAGACCTTTAAAAAGAAATACAGGGGCTACGTGATGATGCTTCGTGGGTTCAAGGCCCGTGTCGGGCTCCACGCTGCTGGTGTGGAGCCTGCTTGGGATTCAATTGTATCTAACAGGGTATGGTCAAGATCAAGTGAGGTGGTGCATACAAAATGTTTTGTGAAAAAAAAAAAAAAAAAAAGAAAATATTTTGTGAACTCTGAAGCCTTCCCCGTGCTATGACAGTAAATGTGCTCTGTGCTGACAGTGTGGAGAAGGCTCCGGGGGCCTGATCCCCTGGGAGAATAACCCTCGAGAGCCAGTCACGGACAGGCAGATTTTACTGTGTAAAAATTTAAATATATTCATGAATTATATTTTCTGCTCCTCATTTTTCTGGCCCAGAAATTCTTCTGTGTCTATGGGATTTTTCCAAGAATTTTCCAGTGAGTTCCGTAAGAGAGCCATCCAGTCTCCACTGAGCTTTTCCACCGCGTGATTGTACAGTAAATGTTTTCTCTGAGGAAACCTCGAATGACAGAGTAAAGAGAAAGAATTCTGGGCACCTGGGTGGCTCAGTCAGTTGAGCGTCCGACTTCGGCTCAGGTCGTGATCTCACCGTTTGTGAGTTCGAGCCCCGCGTCAGGCTCCGTGCTGACAGCTCGGAGCCTGGAGCCTGCTGCGGATTCCGTGTCTCCCTTTCTCTCTGTCCTCCCCCACTCATACTCTGTCTCTCTCTCAAAAATAAATGAAGGTTACCAAAAAAAAAAAAAAAATTAAAAAAAAAATAGTCCCCATTGCGGGAGGTCCAGGTAGAGACGGGAATGGGGTCGGTGGGCTAGCTACAAGAGGAAGATAAGTAGGACGCTGAAGGATGAAGGCTTGAAACGGAGAAGGTTAGGCTGGGTAAATCCCTGCAGAGTGTGGGCTGACGTGCCGAACTTTCCTTTATGCCGCCAGCAGCCCATCTGTCTTCATTGGTTTCTGTGTCTTCATCACAGACTCCATGAAGTGTCTACTTGGCTTTCCTTTTCTCTTTCTTTCTTTTTTTTTTTTTTTAGCTTTTTATCTTAATCCCCTCCCAAAGGTAACAAAAGGAAGACCACTGGACCTGGATGCTGTTTGTGTGTGACATGCATGGCAGGCAGGGGAGCAAGCTCGATTTCTGAGTGGATGTGAGCGCGGGGATCCGTCTGTATGCATCCGAGCATATTCGTGTGTGCATCCGTGAATATGCGTGCATTTGTGGGGATAGCCACAGACACAACACACGTGCGCCTCTGTTCTGTACATCCTAACACGGAGAGGACACGTTGACGATAATGAGAAAGGCTGACAGGAAACCGTGAAAGTAACATGCCTTCCAGCAGCCTTTACTGTTGCAACCCAAGTGCACGATGCAACTAACATTCGGTGTGCGGGGAGAGTCTTTGCCTGTTCATCATTTAGAACAATAGTAGGAGTCACATATTAACAGGTTTAAGTGTCAGTTAAGTGTCGAAAGATACAAATTCTCTATTGTTGGCAGCTCTTGGAATACCGGCCGGGTATTTTCGTATTGTAGCCCTGGTGGCTTGGAGTTCAAAATGCTTTGGATGAAGAATGTTACAGTGTGTGCTCTCTGCGGCAGAAAACGTGCCCTGGTTGTTTGTTTATTATTCCCGAGGACATTTGCAGGTCTGAACTATCACACGCAGAAAAGAAGCGCTTTGTTCGGGAAATACAGGAGGAGCGGCACGAGAAAATCGAATTAAGTGAAGAAACTTCGGGAGCCCATCTTTGATTGATGGTGCTTCTTACGTATTCTTCATGATTCCCTGTGAAGGCATAAAAACTATGAAATTGGATTTGGAAACTGGATTAAGACAAATGGCTCCTCAGACTTTTTTACTTTAGCTCTTTCCAATTTTCCTAGGAAAGCACATAGTCGCTATATAAAGAGTCTGTGTTTACTACATTAAATCTTCCTAAAAAGCGTGCCCTTGAGGCTTGATTTTAAGAATTAGTCTAGAAGATGCAGGGGCAGGCTACACCTGCTAACTGTGTTACAGTGTTTGTCTTTAGATATTTTATGTGCACACTTGCTTTTATAGAGTGAGCAGAATACTGCTTTTCTTTTTCTTTTTTTCTTTTTTTTAATGCTTATTTTTGAGAGAGAGCGAGCATGCGAGCGAGTGAGCCAGGGGGCGGGGGGAGAGAGAGGGAGACACAGAAACAGAAGCTGGCTCCAGGCTCTGAGCTGTCACCACAGAGCCCGACGCGGGGCTCGAACTCACGAACCGTGAGATCGTGACCCGAGCTGAGGTCGGATGTTTAACTGACTGAGCCACCCAGGCACGCCCCTTGAATGCTGTTTTTCTTAAAAGTTTTTTCTGCCTGTCTCTCACCATAGACTTCTTTCTCCAGGAAGAGTTTACCATATTCCCATTTGAGCTATTGCTTTACTCCTCCAAATACTTTTTATCAGGGACTCGTAGGTGTTCACACGAGTCTCTGTTCACTAGATTGTAAACCGCTTGAGAGAAGAAATTGTTTTATTTGTTGTAGCACAGAAGGCAAGGCCCTGAACATTACTTGTCGAATGAATGAATGAATCAGCCACTCAATCAGTCAGTCACTGAATCTGACACCTACCGTGTACCTAGCATTGTCTTAGACCCGAGGGAATGTGAAAAAAGTGTAAGACATGGCCAAATCTGCTCTGATGTCGTAGAAAAATCTGGCTGAGGGTTAGGACAGCCTGAGTGAGGAAATCATATTGGATTACAACCCCAAAGAAGAACCCATGAGTCCATAGTGATATCAATAAATAATTGAATGAATAAATGAATAAGTGAGGCAAAAGAATTCTCCTTACAGAAGAATTCAAGTTAATAAATAAATACATGAGAGGCATCATTAGAACTCCTCGCAGTAAATGCCACAGGAAAGTTCCACGGATGGATGCTAGGATTGGTGGGCAAAAGATTAAGCAGAAACGGGATACTTGTAGCATTTTAAAGTATCTCCCTCCAAAACATTTAGTAATTACAAAAAGGAATAGGTCTCTCTACCTGGAGAATCCTCACAGACATGCCTCCACTGAGCGATCAGGGTTAGCATTACCAGGAAACCATATTTGACATTGTATGCCCCTTCACAGGAAATGCTGAGAAGGCCCCCCCGCCTCAGGCGACTGCCGTGGTGTTCTTCCCAGTCATGTGTAATCCCACTCTCCTCAAGAGAAAATATCCAACCCAGTCGAAGGACTGGGAAGTCGGAGAGTACTAGAAACCAGCTGACGAGTACTCTCCGGAAGTGTCATGGTCTTAACGCTAAGGAAGGGTTGAGGAGCTGTACGGGTGAAAGGAGACCCAAGAGACAGGATGTGTCCATGTCGTGTGAAAGCCTAGATTGGTTCCTGAGACACAAAAAGGACACGAGTGGAAAACTGGTGACATCGTCATAAATTCTGTGATTTGGTTGGTAGTGTTGACCACGTTTAATATCCTATGATTATGTAAGACTTGAACATAAAGGAACGCCTAGTGTTAGGGACAAGGCAAGTGTGTACTATTTTTGCAACTGTCTATAAATCTAAATTTATCTTTGTGAAAATCTAGCTGAGGACACAACACCAACCCGCAAGAAGCAATTGCGGAACAATAGGTGACAGCCTGCAACCGAGAATCCATGGGGGGGGGGGGCACGTGAGGGTCATTGAGCGCTGAGAAGAAGGGGGCATGGCTGGGGGCACAGGGGTCAGGACAGGTTTCATAGGAGAAACGCCTTGAGAGGAGGTGTAGAGATGACGGGGGGAGGGGGGACACACAGGGATGGGTCCAGGAGCAGGGAGAGCAGGGTCACAGGCTCGAGGGAGGGACGCAGGCGACCCGGGTGGGGTAGGTGGAGAGGCTGGCCGAGGGATGTGGGTATCATTGCTGGAGAGCAGTAGGAAAGAAAGCTGGGCCCCTGTGGGGAAGACAGAGCAGAGGGTCATGAAGATGTGGCAGACGGGGAGGTGACACAGAGTTCCAAGTTCTTGCCCCAGAAAGTGCCGCCATGAGACAGTACACATGGGAAATCGGTGACAGGCTATCCAGGTGGCTGGGATTTGGGAAAGAGGAGGCCAGGTGAGTTAGGAGTTAGAAATAGGTAATGAGACCTTGCAGATGACGACGCCCTGGAGCCGCCACCCAGAGATGGTCAACTCCACTGTAGTTTCCACCATCGCCATGGCTGGGGAGCCTATGGGCGGCGTCTCCTTCGAGCTGTTTGTAGACAAAGCAAGGGGAGAAAGGATTTGGGTATAAAGGTTCCTGCCTTCACAGGATTATTCTGGGATTTACGTGCCGGGGAGGTGACGTCACACGCCATAATGGCACTGGCAGCAAATCCGCCTCTGGGGAGAAACTTGATGATGAGAATCTCATGCCGAAGCACACGGGTCCTGGCATCTCGTCCGCGGCAAATGCTGGACCCAACACAAACGGTTCCCAGTTTTTCATGTGCGCTGCCAAGACTGAGTGGTTGGATGGTAAGCGTGTGGTCTTTGGCAAGGTGAGGGAGGGCAGGAATCTTGTGGAAGGCTGTGGAAGGCTTTGGGTCCAGGGACGGCAAGACCAGCAAGAAGGTCACCATTGCTGACTGAACAGATCTAAAAAGTCTAACTTGTGTTTTATCTTAACCACCCGACTGTTTCTTCTGCGGCTCAGGAGAGCACCCCCTCACCCCCACCTGCTCGAAATATCCTGTAATCTTTGTGCTCTCGTGCATATAGTTCAGCAGGTTTCGTGTTTTTTCCTTACTCCCCTCCACATCTAGCTGGATTGCAGAGCTAAGTGTATGACAATGAAGTGAAAAAATAGCAGCAACAAAGAAATACGTCGTGAGAAGCAATTCGTCCGAGGCCTGGAGTGGGAGGGGTGGGGAATCAGAAGAGGAGCAGGCATCGTATCTAAAAGCATGTCAAGGGGCGCCTGGGTGGCGCAGTCGGTTGGGCGTCCGACTTCAGCCAGGTCACGATCTCGCGGTCTGTGAGTTCGAGCCCCGCGTCAGGCTCTGGGCTGATGGCTCGGAGCCTGGAGCCTGTTTCCGATTCTGTGTCTCCCTCTCTCTCTGCCCCTCCCCCGTTCATGCTCTGTCTCTCTCTGTCCCAAAAATAAATAAAAAACGTTGAAAAAAAAATTAAAAAAAATAAAAAAATAAAATAAAAGCATGTCAAGAGGTAGACTCATAGAACGTAGTGATGGGTGGATGTGGGGCCCGAAGAGGGAGAAGTCACAAAGATGATTCCCGGGTCAAGCTCACAGGACAGGTGCCGCCAGTGTCCGTAATTGAAATAATTCATTCAGCAGATATTTCAGTGCCTACGTTGAGGCATTCTGTATTCTAGGTAAAGGAGGATGAAAAAGAGTGTAAATGTGATGTTTCCCTAAGAAACACAAGCAGGAAAGCCCATGGCTTGAGCTGGACTGAATGACTTCACAGATGACCGGCTCAGACCCACATATGGTGGCAGGGGCGGCGGGGGGAGGGGGGGTCTCTCTCCTCCAGTTAAAAAGAAGGGAGGGGTTGCTGTCTTCCTAGCAGCAGCCGTGAACGGCGTTAGGATATTTTTCAAGTTGGCGCTTTTCTGTGCTTAATAAAGACGTCAAGCCTACTGTTCAGACTCTACTCACCAGAAAACTCTCTCTAGTAAATCACCATTCTACTTAGGAAAAGCTCACACGTACTCTTTTAACTCTGCCAAGATAGAGATCCCTGGGTCCCAGCGGTCCCAAATACGAAAGCTAAAATACCGTAAAAGCACAATGAACTTGACGGAAGAAAAAATGGAAAGTTAAGTTTGTGTGCTGAAGTTTCGAGCTCCTGCTCTTCAGCCACTGTGTCTTGGGGACTTGTTTTATATACTGGTGCCCATTGAGCAGACCCTTAATTAATGTTCTCCTGGACGGGTTTGGCTGTGTCATTCTTCTCTTGGGCTTGTCCCTTCTCCGTGTTACTTAGGACGGGGTTTCTGTATCCTTTATTCCTTTGTGTTCATCAGAGACTTCACAAATTTCCACCCATACCTCAAAAATGACTATACAAAAATGTCCATTGCTCTCACAGTTGACATTTCAGTTATGTTTCTTAAAAACTGAGCACTGACCCCCCCTTTTTGGTATCTATCAGTGATTAGGCTAAATAGACATTTTACTGAGAATAGGAAACTAAAGAGAAAGTTCACCCCTTTTACGGTTAACTGTAAATGGAGGTCACTTGTATCCTGGCAAGCGTGGAATTGAGGTGGTTCTGACTCGGGTCCAGAACGAAGCATCCCGTGTCACCTTTGTAGCACGTTAACTTAAGCTCCAGGTATCTTCTGAATGGCGAGAACGCTCCGTGAAATGTGAATGGCCTACGCTGTATTTAAGACATGGTTTAAATGGCAATGGGTCTCCTCATACGAATAGACATCTTGTGTGTAATGTAAGAAGGAGTTCGTCTTTTGTAGAGTGTCCAGCCTGGTAGTGGCAGAGCACTCTGCGAGGTGACCACGAGGTCCCCTCTGTGGGCCCGTTGTGGAAGCCTATACGTGCAAACTAGGAGGGTAAAGGGCCTTTTTATGTTCTTTGTGTCGACTTCAGTATTGTTTTCATCGGGAACATAGTTCTAAATTGTAATTGCAGTCCTAAATTGAATTGCGTTAAATTGTAATGGTTCTATAGAAAGGTTCCATGTACAGGTGCTTACTCTGTCCCGTGAGTCTCTCCACAGCGCCATGTAATACAGGCCAGTCTGCACCACCCCCTTCTCAGAGCGCCTGGTGCAATTGAGTAGAGTGCATTTCCTACGGTGGGGGTCCAGTTGTCCTTTGGTGGCAGAAGTGGGAGTCGTATGCTGAGCTCAGGGAACCATTCCGGACTTATTCTCGAAAGTTGTGAGGCCAAGGCAGACAGAACCTCAGCCCGGTGACCCCGCAGCAGAGCCCCTTAGGCATTGAGAAACTTACCGGGCTATCCTTTGTCACAGAGTTCTTACGCATGTGTTATGCAGATTAGTTCTTTTATTTTTTAGGATGCCCCACAGGAAGCACGGGAAGCACGTGGTCATGTAATCTAGTGGACCTTTTACAAATGCAACAGAGACGAGGGTGGAAAGTGCCAGATAATTGCTGTGGAAGAAACAAGCATAGAAAGCCAAGTTTTAGGAATGAACATAATCTGTTTAAGGTTAGATCTGAATTTAGAGTTTGTGCCCTCCCCTGTGGCATTGAGTAATGAAATAAGGGGGAGACCTAACAGAGCAAGAGGTGGGTGTGGTTACACATTCCTTCCTTTCTTCACTGTCTCCACTATTATCTCCCCTTTCGCATTAAAAGTAAGTTAAATGAATGAGAATGAAGCGAGCAAGCTGTTTTAACAACTTTCAAGTGCTGTCACTTGTGTGAATTTTGTCATGACAACAACATGATCCTGGTTTTCTTGCCCAGTACACATGCTTTGGCGACCCTAACCTACTCATGAAATCTGCAAATAATGGGAAAAAGACTTCCTAGGAAAGAGAAAAATGGCTGATAAAAAAAAAAATCCTGCTCTTGACTCTGTGGGTGAGGCCCTGAGATGCCCAGAGTCTGGTTGGCTGAGCAGGGCACTTAAAGTAGGGTTAATGATGTAACTAGTTTACTTACCCAGTTCCCCAAGTAGATTCAATGGAAGGAGAGGGGTTTCTCATGTTTTAAATATATCAACCACAGTGAAGGAAGTAGAAAACTGGAAGCATTAAAACAGCTCAGCAGTGTGGGGCCATTCATTTTAGAGAGACAATATCTGCGTAGATTTTTCAGGGTAGGTCAACATAAAGGACCTCTTCCTGAGATGCAGCAAAGCAGAGAGGACACGGAGAGCAAGAATGTGGCATTCCAACACCCCAGCTTGTCAGAGTTCACTTCCGGTGTTCACAGGTGGGGGTGGAGACATCCACCTGGCCATGATCCCCAGACCCAGGGTCTTTCCATCTTATGGCTCAGCAGTTCCCTAAGGTCAGTGGGAGACCAGAAGGTTCCTCTGCAGCCAGTTTGACCAGCAGTGGTGGGGGAAGTGAGGCACTGAAAGACCTCGCTGGAGGCTTGTTACGCTCTCGTTCATGTTCCCTTGGCCAGATTTAGTCAGGTGGGCACACCTAACCGTGGGGAATGCCGGGAAATGCCAACCTTAACGCTTGGGAGGTCAGGGAAGTGTGTGGAACACTAACCAGCCTCTGCCACAGCTGGGTACCTTCTCGAGCCTGAGCCTGATGTCAGCCTTTACATCCGGTCCAGCCGTGCCCTGGGGGCATACCTGCATTGAGTACCGGGTATTTCCAGGCACCCCGCCCCTGTCCTTGGAAAATTGGGGGCCTGCTGAGTCAGTGTGTCAGGACCCTTTTTTTTTACATATTTTTTTAATGTTTACTTATTTTTGAGGAAGAGAGAGAGACAGAGTGCGAGGGGGGAGGGACAGAGAGAGAGGGAGACACAGAATCGGAAGCAGGCTCCAGGCAATGAGCTGTCAGCACAGAGCCCGATGCAGGGCTCGAACTCGTGAACCATGTGTGAGATCATGACCTGAGCCCAAGTTGGATGGACGCTTAACCGACTGAGCCACCCAGGTGCCCCAGGACCCTTTATCCTTCACACCATCTTCCTCTGAACACACATTCCCTGATGTCATCTTCAGCATGGAGGGAGGGGGGGCGGAAAGAGCAAGTAATCCTGAGTGGCCGCACATGGAAAGACGAGGAAGCTTCTAAACACGGCCACTAGAGGATGGCATCCTCACCACCATCCTGGGCTTTATCTGTGCCGATTGGTGAGGAAACCGCTTCTACCGAAGTTCTTCGAACTGCACCATCTGGGAGCCGAGTCCTATTAACATAACTAAATTCCAAAGGAATTCCTGAAATCATCTCAGTCCTTCCAAATGTCCCAGTGTCTGTGTTCTGTCCTCAGGGCTGCGTTGTAGCCCCATTCTGCTCTCCGGAGCTTGTATCTCCCACCAAACTCTGAAACAGGTGTTTACTGAACTGAACTATTGGTAAGCTTTTGATGTCACATGACAAAAAACAAGAAGGGGAGTTTCGGGAAGGGGGGCTGGGGGTTAACTATATAAAATTATTTCAGTGCTCTATTACATAGGTTGGGATGAAGTATTTAGATGGGGGGTTGGGGCAAAGTTAGGGGGTGGGAGGAAGTCTATACAGAGAGGAAGGCAGGGGCACCTGGGTCGCTCAGTCAGTTAAGCGTCCGACTTCGGCTCAGGTCATGATCTCACGGTTCATGGGTTCGAGCCCCACATCGGGCTCTGTGCTGATAGCTCGGAGCCTGGATCCTGCTTCAGATTCTGTGTCTCTCTCTCTCTGCCCCTCCCCAGCTCACACTCTGTGTGTGTGTGTGTCTCTCTCTCTCTCTCTCAAAAATAAACATTAAAAGCATGCATGCATAAATAAATAAATAAATAAATAAATAAATGAGAGAGGCAGGCAGATGCCAGAAAAACTTAGGAACTTCCAGGTCAAGAAGAAGAAATGTCCTTCTTCTCCCCGACCTGCTCTTGATTCCTGTACCTCCTGTTCCCTGCCCGCCACAGGAACAGCTTGCTTGAGAGCTGTCAGTACCGAAATTTGTCTGCATCACGGGCTTAATAGCTCTTGTTTTTGCCTTCCTACAAAACTGAGCACTATTTATAAACTTTGCTTCTCTGAGAAAACGAGTTTGGGGTTCCAACCAACTGACTTACAAATGAACTTTCTGTACAGAGCTCATTCATAAATTGAGGACTGCTTGTACTGGGCTGGTAACCCAGAGATAACATTTATCTGTGCTTTATCAGTACGGGCTTGTCAAGCCTAACTTATGTTTACTCTTCTCTGCATTCGTTTTCATGATAGCCTTGCTCTTAAAATTTAATACTGTATGTTTGGAGAAACATTTCCTTTGGAGGTGCCTCAACTATTCTTGTGAATTGGAATGGTGATTTCATTTTATCTACCAATTTATCTTTAGTAGGATTCATGGCTATGAAAATCTTTTGTGCAGGGAGTCTGTAAATTGTAGAAAAATTGAGAACGATTTAAAGGAAGTAGGGGAAAGGAAGAATTCTTTTCTTGTATTACCCCGGGTTGTCAGATATCTTGCAATGTAATTACTGTGTTGGTTTGTAAAGGTTAAAGAACGCTGAAGTTTATAATTCCCTTTTGCGTATGTGTTCCACGCATACAGGGGAAAAATCTGACGCATCAAAACAACATGCCTTAACGTAAAAGTAAAAGTTCTGAGCGTTTTATGGTTTGTCGACACATAGACATACATAATTCGTGGGTTTTTATATTTGCTTTTACAAATACCCGATGAGTCAGTTATTTGTTCATGGAGCCGATTTGCAGATTACAAACTTTGTTTATTGCAAATCTGTTTGTAGGTGTAATGCATGCATAGAGCTGTTGTTGGTAGCATCATATTGTAATGCAAAAAGGTAAAAACCCTGGTCTTAGAGATGCTCCTTCTTAGGAAGCATACAACCCGTATCCAAGTAAAAAAATTCTGCTCTTAGCAGAGCAGCTGACAGAATATGATCACAGACGTTACTGATGCTGTTCTGTTAGAAAGCAGAAATAGAATGCCTAGGACAGGGCAAGATTGTCATAGATTGTCAAGGTGATGTGCTGCTGTATTAAAAAGAATACTTTGTTTCCCCCCTCACAATGCACCCCTGCAATGGTAGGAATCTGTTTCGGCTCTTATTCTGCCTTGCAGTTGAGGCTCAGATTCCGATACTGGTGTAGTTAAAATTTAGTGACTAGCAGTCATGTTTAATGGTCTTCTCCTTCTGTTTAAAACCGTACTGTGGCCCTGGCTAGAAACATTTCCTTTTAGTTTCAAGTTTATGTATTCTGTTGTATCTTTGGCTGATTTTTCTTTCCTGTCAAAACTATGAGAATAATTTTCATGTCATGATCTTTCTGCCCTCTCCAGCCTGCAATCACTTTCCCCCAAATTGTCCTTGTAGATTTCAGGACACCTTTATATTAAATGATCAGTCATTGACTAATACCTTTGAAAGGATTTTACAGAAGCTGAACTGCCAAGCTGTAGTTTAACACAAAGAAGCCCCCGTGAGCGTGAAAGAAAGCCCTTTATGAACTGTAGAGTAGTGCGGAAAAGTCAGGCATTATAATTAAATACTGTCAGGTTATTACTGAGCATTGACTGTCAAAACATGTAAAAGACAACGTATATTTTCCCATAGGTACACTGCTTATAATGTTTTGAGAGTAGCTAGAAGTTACTCCAATACTATAAGGGAGTATCTGGCAGGGAAAGAAGGGTGAGGAATCCAGAGTTTTAAAAGGCCAACAAAAATCATTAATTAAGGGAGAACTCTTGAAGCTACCTCTTTAAGACCCCACCGGATGCAAAAACATGAAATGCTGAATGTTAGAAGAGAAATAATTAAGTTTAATGGATTTCTGTTTTATGACCAGCTCAAGTTTACAGCTTTCTAGATATCTGGAGAGACGCGAAAGCTTTATTGTTGTTATTCACCTTAAATCTTATATAATCTGCTCTTAATTTCCAATGTCCTGAAAAATACTTTTTCTCTCTTTCTGGACACTTCGCCCCCCCCCCCCCACCCCCCCCCCCCCCCCCCCAGTGCCCTGCCAGAGAAAAAAGAGCCTGTAGTTTTCAGCACTGATACTGCTTGGATTCATTTGTAGATGAAACATACCAAGTGGGGTGGGAACTTCTTCATGAAAATTGGGCCCAATGGGCTACGTGACAGTCACTGAACATGCTTGTCTTAGTAGAAATTTATCTTTTACAGCTGACACGCCATTGAGCAGAGTAACCTGTTATAAAACGTGGCACTTAATCATTTGTGTTGTGTCTTCAGCCCTGAACATCAAAGCTGAAACATATGAAGCGACGTTCTTGACCTTTAAAGAGACTTCATTAACCCTGTGTATTAAAATGGTTTTCGATGAAAGTCTTTGAGAAATGCTTTCGTAGTTGATTTCTGGAATGCTCGGAGAGTAAAGGCAGTTTGTGTGGGGGGGGGGGGGGGGGTGGGGGGGGGTCAAAAGCCAACATTACCCAGAGACCTTATAGAATCATGCCGAAATAATAATAATTGTTGTTGTTTGTTACTGTGATGATGATTATTATTGCAAATGAGTAAATTGGCATTCTGATTTCTTAGTTTGAGTATTCCCTGAAAATCACTGTTGCCTCGTGTGGAAAAGGTGGACTTCCTGGAACCAATAATATTATGGAGGTCACGGTGCAGGCAGTTATTGGCGTGTTTATCAGATAAATCAGACATCAAATGGGCCATAGGCTGTGGTTCTTCAGTACATTATCCTGGCAATTTTTATTCCCTGAAGAAAATCATGGTGCCTGTTAACCAGAGTAGTTTGGAGAAGGCATGGCTTTTAGGTACCCCGTTCCCATGATTTGGAGAAGCCAGAAGGCAAGGCTCCAGAGCACCCCCTCGGTATTTTTTCATAAGCTTTAAACTGGGTATGAAAAGGCCTGTCCACTTCAAAGCTTCTGCCTGGGAAGATCAAGCAGAGATTGATTTTTAGCCACTGTGCTCATGCGGGAACAGAATGCAGTAGCCAGGATTGAAAGAAGCAGATAGAAAGAAAAAGCGAAGTAAGCTCTCTGGCACCCACCTGACAGTGTCTCCAGAGGAAAAGGATAGATATCTTCTGATATTCATAGTTAAAGAAAGGGCTGGAATTCTACCTTGCGTATGGTCTACCCATCAGGACCTCTCCCCCAGGGAAGACAAATATTCTTTATTCAGGAAATGGGAAGCCGGAAACGTTAAGGGCTGTCTGGCAGGTCGTTTTGCTACATTCACAGAGGTGTGCCTTTGTCACCTGCCCCCGAAGGAAACCTTCTAGACGTTAGCAGTCACTTCCCATTTTCCCCCAAGCCTTCACCCCCAGCTCCTGACAACCACCCATCTGTTTTCTCTCTTTGTAGCTTGGACTCTCCTAGACATTTCGTATAAATAGAATCACACGGGATGTGGGCTTTTGTGCCCAGCTTCTTTCACTTAGATAATGTTTTCAAGCTCCATCCTCATGGTGGCAGGTAGCAGGTCGGTGGCGGGTTTCTGCAGCCCTTCCTTGCTCTGACTGAATAATATTCCACGGTATGCATGTAGCGCATTTTGCTTATCCACTCGTGAGTTGATAACCATTGGAAGTGCTTCTACTTTTCGCGTTATACGAATGATGCTGCTGTGAACATTCCCAAACTAGCTTCTGTGTGGGCATGTTTTCATTTCTCTGTGCAGCTTACTTTTTTTCCAAGTTTATTTACGAAAGAAAGAGAGAGCGTGTGCACGGTGCGGGGGGAGAAGGGGACAGAGAGAGAGGGAGAGAGAGAATCCCGAGCAGGCTTCCGACACGGGACTCGATCCCATGAACCGTGAGATCATGACCTGAGCCAAAATCAAGAGTCGAACACTTAACTGACTGAGCCACCCAGGCGCCCCATCTGTGTTGCTTAGAAGACATTAAATGACTTTTTTTTCCTTTTCATACATCGGTTTGCTTCAGTACAGTCTCTTCTTTTCTATCTCACTCTCCTCAAAATAATTTTCCTGAAGAAGGTGGTTGTAGAACAGCAAGAACCTCAATTAATTTGTTTACTAATCACCAACCACCAGACTCTCTCCTAAGCACCCCACATGTGTTCCGGCATTTCTCAGATGGCCTTACTTTCCAGATACCATGGAGGGGTTTCAACGGGCTCCGGGCTCCCCTAAAGCCTGAAGCTATGCAGCCGGGATGTGGGAGGAGCTGGGATTTGGACCCGTATCCATTGCTCTCTTAATCACAGAACTCTCTGCTGCCTTCCTCATCATAAGATTAACCCACCTGTTCAGGCACCTGTTCACCTCTCAGAGCGTTCTTCTTTTCATGAGCCTCCCTCTGACTTGGCCGTGGAAAGTAAGAAATGTGGTTCAAGACTCTTTATCGGGTGCCCCCCATCTTCCTTGACAGAATGACCATTTCCCTCTCTGTTTGAGTGAGGTGCTCAGTTCCAGCCTGGCTCTTTTTTTTATTATTACATTTTTTAATGTTTATTTATTTTTGAGAGAGAGAGAGAGAGAGAGAGAGAGAATCCAAACTGGGTTCTGGTGATAACAGCACAGAGTGGACTCGAACTCACAAACCATGATGAGATCATGGCCTGAGCCGAAGTCGGACGCTCAACCGACTGAGCCACCCAGGGGCCCCCACTCTCTGTCTCCTCACCTTAACCTCACCTCCTTCATGCCAGTCCCGCACATACTGCCACACCCATGCCCTGTTTATCAATTCGATCCAACCTGCTATGCACCTGTCGAAATCTCAGAATCTCAAACAAGGCCACTCCCTTCTCTGGGCACAGCCTGGGGCCGCCTGCTTTTTCTCCCCTCCCCCGTCCTCCCCTTCCCAGTCTCTTCAAAACCTATCATCACTCCTGCCTTCTGCACAAGGGTCTTTATTCCTCTTGTTTTTTGGAAATCTCGAGACACAAATCCTTCACCTGTCTCTTCTCTTCAGTCCTGTGCCAGTCCCACGGCTCGAGCGTTCCAGTGGCTCTGACCTTCAGTATCAGATACGCCACACCAGATACCCAAGGCATCAGGAACTCAGAGGAGTCTCTTTGGAGGCTACCCAAGAGTTTATGGAATTCTTCCGATCTTATGTTTTCAGCAGTTTCTCTAAGTCACGTACAAGCTACACTGATTCTCACTCCCGTTCCCTCCTTCATGAACGTGGAAGAGAACGTAAAAATGTCATTTGTCTCATCTGTAGGAGAGGATAGATTTTGGACTAAAATAAAGTTGGGGGTTACCTGTGAATTTCGGCAACCCCTGCGCTCATGGCTGTCATGGCTAAGGAGGCATACAGGGGAAGCCTTGCCCGCTCTTTTGTGATGATAGATGTGTGTCGAAGGGACTCCGAACGTTCCACTTGACAGAAGAGTTTACAAACATAAGGGATTTGCTACAGGCTCCGTGAGAGAGGTAAAATGAGGAGTTTTGGTGGAGTCTGAAACCCTTCACTCTGGCTGGCCCGTCACTGCTCACCAGTCTGTTCTGCCTGAGTGCACAGGGCTCCTTTGGAGGGGAGTCGGAGAGGGGACGGGTGGGTACAGATGGGTGTCCATCCTTCTATCTTTACCCTCCTCTCCCCGCCCCCTTAGAACGAGCACCTTAAGGGAATGTCTGGTGAATTCACTACAGTGTGTATCAGGACATTTTTACAGCCGTTTTGTTCTGAATTTAACCGATGGCCAATGAGAGACTTAATAATTCAAGTGAGTAGAAATAGGCAAAATTGGTCTGTTTTGTATCCTGAGGATAAACCTAAACAAACCTACCTAGTTGGGACGCGTCCAGCTGTCGCAGCAGCCGCATTTGAATGAATTATGAATGAATTATGAAAATCCATCTGGTCTTGGAGGGTAGTTCTGCCCACTCTGGAGGTACGGGGGCGCCGGGGTGGGGGAGGGTGGCCTTACAAAAGCCCCACGTATAGGAAGCTCCACGGAATGCATCTGTTTTGCAGAAGTTGAATTGGTCTCCTGGATGGTCACTTGGGAGGACTTTTGTATAACTATGTTTTTCTTAAATATGCCTATATTAAAAATAACCCCCAGATCTCTTGAAAATTAGATCCCATATTTTGTTCATTTCGTATCTGTGTCCTTGCCATACTTGTTTTCTTTCTTTTAACCACAGATTTGTCTTAAATCACTAAATGTATAGAAGGGGCACAGTAGATGTCCACAGAAAACTAAGTCTCTTGTTTCTGTCTCCGAGGCATCAAAATTCGCTCCTGGAAGCAAGCTCCATTAACATTTTCTTTCTTACCATTACCATTACTTTGAAATACCTTTTGGATTATTTTATAACTATATAAGCAAAACTGGGTTCTTGTTTTTTTAAACAATGTTTACACCATACAAACTATTCTGCTCTTTGCCTTTTTTTTTTTTAACCTGTGTATCCTGGAATATCTTTTTGTCAGAACGTAGAGAGTAGCCTTATTCTTTATAATATCTGAATTGTATTCCATTGTATGGTCCTGCCACACTTTATTGAGTCCCACATTGACAGACTTCTGCGTGTTTCCAATTATCTGCTACTATGAACAAAGCTTTGGTGAATTACTTTCTATAAATAGCATTTGATATGTCAGCAAGGATCTCTGGAGGAGAAATTACTCAAGTGGAATCAAAAGGAATGTGCAGCTTTAATTTTGGTAAACCTTGCCAAATTGCCCTCCAATTTGGCGCTCTGTACCAATGCGTGCTCCCACTAGAGCTGCGTGAGTGTGCCTTTTCTCCACAGACAGTGTGATTAAACTTTGTGGTCTTTGCCAACCCAAGAGGTGAAAAAATACTATCTTTTAGTAGCTTTTAATGTGACTTTGCTCATTATAGCGATGACTGAATATGTTTTCACATGTTTAAGTGCCATTCTCGTTTGCTTTTCTAAAAAATGTACGTTCACATTCATTGCCCGTGTTTTACTGGGTTTTTGGTCTTTCCATCGAATCGATTTTTAGGAGCACTTAGGAGCTCAAGAAAACCAGTCCTTTGGTCTTGTACTTTTTTTATTTATCTGTTTCTTTTTTTGATCTATTTTTTTTTCATGCGGGATTTGTTTTTAAAATTATGTTGCCTTATCAGATTTTTTTTTTTTTTGGCTTTTAACTTTTTGATATACTTAGGCCTTCTCCAGTCGAACATTATATTTAAAAAAAATGGTCTCCTGGGTTTTTGCTGAGTATTTTTTAAATCATACCTTTTATTGAGGTACCATACAATGTACTCTTTTAATGTGCACTATTTAGTGGTTTTAGTGCATTTACAGAGTTATGTAACCATCACCACAATCTAATTTCAAAACGTTTTCATCATCCCTCAAAGAAACCCCATCCCCATCAGCATACCCCATACCCTCCCTCCCCAGCCCTCAGTAACCACTAATCTGCTTTCTTTATTGGTTGTGCCTATTTGGAAGCCTTCATATAAGGAGAATCGTATCACATTTAGTCCTCTATGACTGGCTTCTTCTACTTAGCATCATATTTTCACGGTGCTTTCTAGGATTTTTATGTTCCTCAGTAGTATTTAATTGTTTTTCATAGATCTTGCCTATTTCTCATCCAGTTTATCGTCTAGGTACTTTATATTTTCGCTGCCATGAAAAGTGGGGACATCTTTTTACTGGCTGTCATTGAGGAAGGCTACTGATTTTTGCATATGACTTTTGTTAATTACCTTAAGGGATTCTCTAATTGTCTACCATTGCTGTTCAACTGGCTCGCTCAGATTTGCAGCCACAGCATATGCAAATAATGATTTTACTGCCTCTTTTTCCGATTTTATACCCCTTTTTTTCTTTCTCCTTTATAATTAAATTGGCTAATTCCACCAGAACAGCGTTAAATCACAGCGATGATGGTGGACAGCCTGGTGGTGTTTCTAACGTTAATGGAATGCTTCTGATGTTTCCCCATTAACAGCGAGGCTGCCTTTGGGGTTGGGCATGTTTAATGCCCATTTGGTGTTTGCAGGGCTTTCCAATGAGCAGAAAGCAATTTGGAAGCGCTGGGTCTGACTGAATTGTTTGCAGGGGTGAAGGTTGCTCTCCTAACTCTCCCGCAGGGATGAAGTGGTAGGCTGATTTTCCTCACCAGCACTGAGGAGTTTGAGTGGGAAGTCCGTGCTGTAAAGGAGGAAGGTAGCAATTACACTCCAACCTCGTGCTATTTTTCTTTTGCCAATCAAGTGAAAAGACTAAGAAGCTATACGAACATGTAACACCATATTTACCAATCCGTGAGGATTAAATGAGGGCTTTTGCTAAAGGAGATATGGGGGAGAGGAGGGAGAAAGAGACAAAAAGGAAGAAGAGGTAAAAATGTCATTTTCTTTACTGTCCCCCCCCCCCCCCCCGCCCCGATTAAGCCATGTGATACGGCAAAGTATTTCTGAGGTCAAAACACTAATTGTCAGCACATACGATAAAGGGTTTCAGAAAAGGCTAAGCAGAAATAGTGAAATCTTTTGCCATTTGTAAGCAGAACTGACTAGTAAGGAGTTCCAAATATTGAGAAATCCTTGAAGGGAAAAGGAATTCCTGTTCAAACATGTTTACATGTTGATTCTTTTTGATGTTGCCATTAAGAAAGTGTTTGGATCTCTCGCAAAGAAACCGGAGAGGTATTTTATGTGCTAACCCTGAACCTGATATTAGTAATAAGTACTAGGACGGACTGTCCCTTGCATTAGCACAGCTCGAAAACAAACAGAAGACAGTGACCGTTGAGGCCTTGATGCCTGTGGGAAACATTTAATATACAGAGTTGGTGAGTTGTGGTTAAAAACCAAAGGAGTTTAGACTGGCTCTACAAATTACAGAAACTGATGGGTGATTCTGGGGACTCACTGTGCCATCGTCTGTACGATATGCAGGAAAGAGAAAGTCGTGGGGAGTGAACAGACCGCGTGGGTATGCCCACCCAGAGGACACGCCCACCCCTGACCGGCATCTGCTGGCCTCACGCCAGAGCCCCGGATGTGACTTTCGCATCGCAGGAAATCCCCGCTCTGGGCACATGTCTCGAGCGTGTTTCTCACCTTCTTATTGGGTGCTGAGGAGGAAAGAGCTTGGAGCAGAAGCATCTGCCGTTTGCTGACTGTGTGAGCTCGACCAAGCTACTGGAGCTTTCCGAGTGAGTTTAGCTGCTCGTCTGAAGTCATGCCTCCGATTCAGGATTTGTGCAGATTTCGTAGCGACGCACACGTCTAGTACAGCCTGGGGCCTCGTGGAGAGCAATTGCTCCATAAGTGTTTATAGACAGGCCAGAGGAAGCAAGGGCAGAGGGAAAGAAGGAAGAATTCCATGTGTCAAGTGCCATGACCCTGATACGCAGAGAGTACTGGGGAAGCTCATAAAGGGAATCACATCCAGGACTGGAATGGAGAAGTGTTTATAGGAAAGATGTCTCAGAGAGATGAGTTATGAGGAAAAAGCAGGCAATGTGGTCTAGAGAATGCAGAGAAGGCCAGCATTTTCAAGGGCGTAGGCTTCAGGGAGTCAAGGAGTCTGAAACCCAGGGAAGCGTTAGTAAGAGACTATGGCCGAGGCGGTGAGAAGAGGTGGGCAGCGGGACGGAGGAGTGGCAGCCCTCGGGTTGTGTAGGGTCTTCTTTGTCATGCTCGGAGTGTGGCTCTGATGGTGGTGGCTGGAAACATGAGGGCACAGCTGCATTCGCATTTTCGAGACCTAGCCTCGGTGTCTGGGGGGCGGGTTTAGGAACTGGCGGGAGGGAAGGGGCTCTGAACCGTGGCACTGATTTCTTCCATATTCCCCACAAGTCGTGGCTCTGTGCTGAGCACATAGTAGGCTTTTCAAGAAAGACTTCTGGACGGACTTGAACAAAAGCTGTCATTTTGCCCGGATCGCCTTTTTCCATGATTCACTTGCTTTACAATTTATAGAGTATTCTCATGTGGATTTGATCATTCCCCCCCAAGTTATTTTTCACCCTCGGTTAAATTATCTTAAACCGTGCGTGTCGTGGCATAAACACACCCTAATCTACTTACAGTGTATCGTGCAAGCGTCAGTGTTCTAGAAGAGATCTTACGTAAAGGGCACTCGCCTAGAACTGCATGAAAATTACTACTCGCTGGGTTGCCCTCTCCCACCAGAAAATGGTGTATGTTCAGAGGGATAATTGTTCCCAGCCCTAAATGCTATAGGCTTTGCTCACACTTTCTTTCAAAGCTTTCCCTTTTTAAAGATTCTTGCAAGCCTCCTCGGTCTCTCAAAGGAGAAAGCTATTAAAGCTGTTAGCTCCTGATTGACTTTGAGCAGAGCAAAGTCTCATCACTGCAGAGACAGTCTCATCACTGTCTCATTCAGGGGAGATGATGCTTTCCTAGTTAGGATGGCCACAGGCAGTAACTGTGGCCATGGGCCATGGAGGACCACGGTCAGCGCCAAGTGGAGTAGGAGATGGTGGTATTGACCATGGACTGGAGGAATAAATAAAACACTGGGTTTTATATTCAACCCGTCAACTAATATTTTTTGAGATGCCACTGTGTTCCAAATAGGGTGCCAAGGACTAAAGATGCTAAAACAGGACAAGAGGAAACTGGTCCCTACCCTGTGATGCTACATTGTGGTTATTGTAGCAGAGGAACAAGTGACTAGTCAATTACAATACCTTGTGATCGATAGCATGAGAGAATATAGTGGAAGCATCTAGGAGGGACACCTGATTCTCACTTGGAAGTCTGTGGGAGGCCACGATGAAACTTCAGGCAGTTTCCTAAATAAGAAGAGGAATAAGATATACCTTAGAGAGTTTGGGGGTGATGGTTTTTACCTCAAAAAATGGGCATAGTATGGATTTTTCTATGGATTTCTTACGGACTTTTAATAAGTCCATCAAAATGGCCTTTGGGTCATACAGTATGTGGAACGTATGCTTGGCGGCCATGATGTGAGTCGACAGGGCCGGTGTTCTCCTCAGACCCAAACTGTGGTGTTTTGTTTTGTTTTGTTTTGTTTTGTTTTGTTTTGTTTTGTTTTTACTGTGTGTCTTCATATTGGCAATTGACCAAGAAGCCCAAATCCCAGAGGCCCACGGCCCGAAGGAGTGGAATCTGAATAATACCTCTGAAGAGATCTACGGGTATTGGTATATGTGCAGTTGCCACAGGGAACGTTCCTGAAATCGAAGCCATTTTGCTCTGTGTGGTTTTTAACAACTTAGTGTTCTGTCATCTGGAACACGCGGGGCGGCCTCACCCTTGGACGGAGGAGCCCAGGTCAAGTTGCCCCCAGTGAGGATTCAGCGTCTACTGGAGGTGCTGTCCTGAGCATGAGGGATGGCGGACAGTTGTGGAAACCCAGAGTGTGTTTGAACGGCACCCGTGTGGACCAGCCGGATGAGACGTAAGGGTGAGACCCCCGCCCCCGCCATGAGACGACATTCTGATCGGGTCCTGGATAGTGGACCGCAACGGCTCCTGCCGCAGCCGAGAAGAACGTTGAACGTGGGCCGATGGAGGTGGGCTTGTGGAGAGTGTCTTTCTAAATTCGGCGTGTGGAGAGGCAGGCCACCCACACTCTAGATTCTTGTGTTTGGAAGCTGTGTCCGGAAAAGAGCAGCAGAATTCTTCTACCTTATAATTGATGCTTTATTCAAAACCCGCTGTATGAATTAATGCGCGTCCTCTCTGGGAAAGCAAAGATGTTCACACCATTGTTTCTTTTGAAGTAGCAGAACGGCAGTGTAACGGGAAAACACATTTATTCCTCCTAAACGGTATCTTGGAGATCCTTCGTCTGTCTTTGGGAGGAAACGCCCTACCACATAGTCTCTTGGGAATGCAGGGGCTACTTGCTGTTTAGAAATGGAGTGAGCTGCTTAGAGCGAGGAGTGCGAGTTGTTTTGGGTTCAGGGGCGTGGGATGCTTAAAACATGCAGCAGTTTAAGAATCTTATTCTGTGTCTAGAGCCAGCCTCTGCAGGTGCAAGGTGGCAGCTTTGATTGGCAAGAAAGCCATTGCGTCTTGTCATGGAGCGCGTGTGTCCTTGGATGGTGCCTAGCGACACCGCCCCAGCCCTCCCACCACCGATGCACACGCGTGCCTTCTTGAACACGCTTAGATGCATCCTGTAGTTAAGAGCCCGGGCGCAAGTTAGAGAGGAATGACTAACACAGAGTTTTTTCTTTTTTTTTTTTTTCCAATTAAAGACACTGCTCTTTTTGCTCTGCCTCTTGAACATGACTTCTCTGTTACTCGTTTATTTTCAGTCTCCTCAAGGGAAATGTCGATTTTTCACACCCTCCACGTTTGGTAGAGTCACAGGACGTTAGAGCTGGAAAAGCCCGTAGAGCTCTAACACGCCCAGTAGGAAGTGCGAGCAGGATCGCCGTGTCGGGATGCCCAGCGGGCGTTCTGAAAAGCGTCTCTGGATCTTGGAAGAGCGGTCAGGGCCGGACTTGTGGGTTTGCGAGTCCCTCCCTCAGAGGCAAGAGCAGCAGATGCATCTGATGGGGTCATTCCCCTGCTCAAACCCTTGGGAAGCACCTTCCCGTTTGACAGACTCCTTGCAATTACTCAGAAAGGCCTTTGAGACCCTCCCAAGGTGGCCTCCCCGTTCGCTTTCCATCTCATCTCCTGCCACCACCTCCCCCCACACGCACTTCCAGCCACAGTGGTCTGGTGACCACATGGCGGGGGACACGTTTGTCACCTCTCTCTTCTAAAGCCGTTGGTTACCTCACCTTCCACTTCCTTCTGGAAGCCTTGCCTCGTGAATTGGGGTGAAGTTACCTCACCTTCCACTTCCTTCTGGAAGCCTTGCCTCGTGAATTGGGGTGAAGTTACCTCACCTTCCACGTCCTTCTGGAAGCCTTGCCTCGTGAATTGGGGTGAAGTTACCTCACCTTCCACGTCCTTCTGGAAGCCTTGTCTCGTGAATTGGGGTGAAAGACCAAAGGGAATCTGTGGTCTGCCGTGATCTGGAGAGTATATTCTCCGTCACCAGTCACAGATCTTGTGTGATTTGCTTGGAATAGCCTTTTACCAACTTAAGGGACGTCTGACGTGATCTACGCTGGCCCCTGTCACAGTGCAGGTGGGACGTCCATCCCGACACACACATGTGCTGCTTCTTCCTGTAGTCAAACATATGGAAATTTATCCAAAGTTTTTCTTCTTATCCTTCAGGTTACATTATTTTATTTGCAGTTTCACGTGTCTCCGAGGATGTTGATACTGAATCATCCTTTTTATAAAGTCACACGTACCCATTTTTGAATTAGTATGTGGAAATTCTTTTTTCCTTAATTTTTTAAGTGTTTCTTTTTTAGACCGAGACAGGGCGTGAGCAGGGGAGGGGCAGAGAGGGAGGGAGACACAGAATCCGAAGCAGGCTCCAGATTCCGGGTTGTCAGCATAGAGCCCAACACGGGGCTCGAACTCACGAACGGTGAGGCCATGACCTGAGCCGAAGTCGGATGCGTAACCGACTGAGCCACCCAGGCGCCCCTGTGTACAGAAATTCTTATTCTGGCTCCACTGTCACCTCATTGGTTTGTTTGGGCAAATTACATAGCCTCTGCCTTCATTTATCATCTGTAAAATGGGCCTAAGAGTAACTCAACCTGGTTTTTACAAGGATAAATAAAACCTAAAATTAAAAAAACATTTTGAAAAATGCCTTAAAATGTGGAACGTAAACATATAAACCCACTGCTTATAGTCAACAAGCAACTTTCAATCCTTCTTGATAATTTCACGCAGATTATGTCATATTATGTGTTGTATAAAAATACAGAACCTGCTGTCAGAAGACAGGAGTCCATATTTCGGCTCTGCGATTTACTAGCTGGGTGCCCATGACTGAATTACCTAACCCTTTTAAGCTTCCGTTTCCTCCTTTATAAACTGGGAATCATTGACATGGCTGCCGTCTATTAGAGTCGTTGAATAATTGTTTTCTGCATCTATCATATTTGCAAGATGCTTTGTAAACCGCAAAAGAGTATACTTAACAATGACCATGATGGGCTCTCTCGTGCCCCCGTCATTATGCTGGCTATAGAAATAGGTCAAAAATATATTTTGACTCCCTTTTCTGAGATACCTCTCGGCTTGCCCCAGACGTAAAAGGGATGAAATGAAAGCAGGAGCGGGAGAGCCGAACATGTAGAAGAGGTTGCAAAATTGGCAGAGGCCGTGGATGACTTCTGTCCAATCCCGAGGTGGAAAGGGACCAGGTTGACAGGCAGATAGCACGGCAGCCATGTGGCCAAAGCTGAGAACAGGTGCAGGTGGGAAGGTAGTGGAAACGGCCTGGATGACACGGTAAAGCCAAGTGACGGTTTGCTAGGGTGTGTGTGTCCACAGGCTTGGAGTGTCTGTTCCTGAGTGTTCCCTGCGAGCAGTGGTGGATAGCCTACAACACTGGTGGCATGCGTTGTGGGACAAGAGGGACCTCACGGGAGCCGGTTCGGCTTCCCCCCCTTTACCTCTCTTAAGTTGGGTGGGGATAAGGTGGTGTTACGTGTTGAACTGCATCCCTCCAAAAGACGTTGGGAGTCCTGACCCCGGTGACTATGCAGGTGGCCTTATTTGGAAATAGGGTCTTTGCAGATGATCCAGTAAAGATCAGCTCATTAGGATGGACCCTCGTCCAACACGACTGGTGTCCTTGTAAAAAGAGGAAATTTGATGGGGCGCCTGGGTGGCTCAGTCAGTTAAGCGTCCGACTTCGGCTCAGGTCGTGATCTCACCGTTTGTGAGTTCAAGCCCCGCGTCAGGCTGTCAGCACAGATTCTGTGTCTGTCAGCACAGATTCGGATTCTTGTGTCTCCCTCCCTCTCTGCTCCTCCCCCGCTCATTCTCTGTCTCTCTCTCTCTCTCAAAAATAAATAAACATTTAAAAAAATTTGAAGGAAAAGAGGAAGTGTGGGCATCAAGATAGAGGTGTTGGGAGAATGCCACGTTGAGGCTGGAGTTATGCTGTGACAAGCCAAGGAATGCCAAAGATGGCCTGCCAACCACCAGAAGCTAGGGGAGAGAGGCCTGGAACAGGTCCTTCTGTCTTGGCCTCAGAAGGGACCCACCATGCCGCCATCTTGACGGACTCCCAGCCTCCAGAACTGTGAGAAATAACTGTGTGCTGTTTCAGCCCCCCCAGCGTGTGGTGCTTTCTTACGGCAGCTCCAGAAAACCAAGGTGGGGGGCCATTTCCCCAGACCCGGCTGCTTTTCCATGACACTGGGCCCATCGTTTGGGTTTTAGGGTGAGGTTATACATGGAGTGAATTTGTTGCCAGCGTATAGTAAAAATGAGAAGAGTTTCTGGGGTTTGGCTTTTGAAAGCAAGTGCAGTTAAAAATTTTTTGTTCTTTAACATTTATTTATTATTGAGAGACAGAGAGACACAGAGCGTGAGCAGGGGAGGGGTATAGAGAGAGAGGGAGACACAGAATCCGAAGCAGGCTCCAGGCTCCGAGCTGCCAGCACAGAGCCCGACGCGGGGCTCGAACCCATGAACAGTGAGATCATGACCTGAGCCGAAGTCGGCCGCCCAACCGACTGAGCCACCCAGGCGCCCCCAAAAGCGAGTGCGTTTAAAGCCTCATCTCAAGGTCTGGGGCTGACTTCGAATGGGGTTTCTTAAACGTGATAATCCCCTCCCCGCATAACCAGTTGCCACGTATTCTTGTCATTTACATAAAGCCCTGCATTCGCTTATTATTTTTCCAGTCTTAGACACTTCCTTGAGAACATTTGCTGTTCTCTTGTAAGTCCCCTTCCGTTAGGGGTTTGGCAAGCCCGGGACAAAGAGAGGGAATGTTTCTTTTTTTCTTTTCACTTTCCTCAGACTTGCCTGTTCTTTCTCTGAAAGATGCTAGAATTCCCCCCAGGGAGAGGGCCTGTGCCGCTTTCCTCTTTGGGAAATGTTGATTTATATTCTACAAAACATTTGTTTTTCATAGAAACTCTCATTTCAACATGTTGAAATAGTTGGTTCTAATTTATATGTGAAAAATAAATAAACTTGTCATGGAAATGCTCTCAGGGTACAGTTACATAATAATTATGTGTGCCCTCCCCCAGCATCTTAACATAGGGGACTTCACCTCGCAGAGGAGTTTCCTGGCTTCTAACAGCTCCTCCCAAAAGCTACGAAAACACATTAACAATCACTGTGACAAGTTGCAAGTAACTGTTACGAATATGTCAGAAGTAATTGTATCTCTTAGTGGCGGTTTCATATCTCCGCTTAATCGCTGGGACAATTAAGGCTCAGAAAAGTGGCAAATTAAAATGAAAATTAGATTAAAGTGTAGGATTTTTGTGACTTCTAACCAGAGTGATGCTTGCTTTCTGTACTCGTGTTTTTACCGCCCGGGGGGTTGCGAGGGCAAGAGAGACAGGGGTGCTTGGATGACATTTGACCCCAGGCAAGAGGACCACTTCCCAGCCCCGGGTGGGAAAGTCTGGTGCTCTGTCGTTCTTTGGGACTCGTTTGAAATTTTCCACGAACCTGTCGAGAGGGAATGTTAGGCTTCCAGAATGGATACGTTTCATTCTTCCCGTCCGCTCTTCTCCTGGATGCTATTGTGGAGCTCACTTATCTCTCCCAAACAACAGACTCATTCCTCTGGAAGAAAGCGTGCCCTTCCCGCCGGTGTGATCCTAACATATGTGCTATTAGAGACTTTCGGATGCCTTCCCCATTTTTTGTTTTGTTTTTTAAAACATGTACAGATAATACAGTGGCTGTGTGCTTTCATAATACGTTCAGAAGCTGCTCTCTGTTCCTCACCAGTTTGGATTGTAAAAAAAAAAAAAAAAAAAAAAAAAAAAAACAGTACAAAAGATTAGAGTACTTTAAAATAAAATTTCAGCTAATTATACATACGACTGCATTCACTGAATGTGAATATTTTCAGGGCTTCCTTTGCTACTGAGTGCCACCTGCTCGTGATTTAAATGGGCACAAATTTAGTTCCATTAAACAAAATACAGCCACTCTTCTCCTAGAGCACAGACGCCCCGTTCGGTCCTATTTTGGACGTGGGACACCCAATCTCGTGTTCCTTTGTCAGCTCCGGGCCCGGGTCGGCCACGCCACAGGGTTGAGGACTTGACTGTGTTGCGATCTTGCTTCAGAAATTGTAGCAGGCAAACAGGTCGTGGTGAAGCGGTCTGTGTTTTAGAAGGATCCTTAGGAACCAGGTGGCATTTGCGCTGTGGTTTCAGCAATTACCAGGCCTCTGAATTGAGGAATTCATGCCTTAGCTTTTGCAGCTCATTAAGGAGACTTTGTACTACCTATTGCCAAAAAAAACAAAAAAAAAAAAAAAAAAAGAAAAGAAAAAGAAAAAGAAAAAAGGAAGAAGGAAAAGAAAAGAAACCCTCCCTCGAAATGTTATGTTCTTGGCCCATATTTTGGTCACCCCAGAAGCTGCTGGACTCCACCTTGTTATTTAAAAAATATTTTTTAATGTTTATTTATTTTTGAAAGAAAGACACAGGGCGTGAGCAGTGGAAGGGAGAGAGAGAGAGAGAGAGAGAGGACACAGAATCCGAAGCAGGCTCCAGGCTCCAAGCTGTCAGCACAGAGCCCGACGCGGGGCTCGAACCCGCAAACCGTGAGATGACCGGAGCTGAAGTCGGACGCTTAACTGACTGAGCTGCCCAGGCGCCCCTCCACCTTGCTATTTTAAAGTTGTAAGGTCATTTAGGAAGAATTTCTCCATCTCCTATGAGTCTGGAACATTCATGATCTCCGTACATCCAGACAGGGTATTTCTTTGGGGTTTGTGCTGGAGCCACATTCAAATCCAGCATGAATTTTCAAGCCCTTTTCCAAGAAGGCTTCTGTGACTGGCCTCATCTGCTACATTTAAAAGATAAAAAAAACAAAAAACAAAAAAAAACATCCCAGAGGATGAAGTACTCGTTTGCCATGCGTAGAGAAAAGTGATTTCCTTCCGGGCACTTCTTTGCCTCCAGATATGTGGACCTAACGTCCTCGATGTGGTCTTGGCCGCAGCCATCGGTCAAGGAAGGAGGAAGGAGCTGTGTGTGTCTCCTGCAAGTCCTCCTTTTTCCTAATCTTTTCTCCTCTCTCCCCACACACACCCTTGCCCTAAATTCCTTTCCATTTTGCCCTTTCAAAAAACTCCTCCCTCCCTTAGAAAAGCTAAAAATAATGGTAATGCTTTCCAGTGATCTTCCCTTATTAGTATCTCAGACACAAGGCTGCAGGCAAAAAGGAAACTCTTCATCGCCGCACCTGCTCAGAACTGCCTGTTTGCAAATCGGGGCTCACCCCAAGAGTCTCTGGTGGAGATCTCTCACCAGAGTCCCTTCTTTTAGCAGGACTTCCCTTCACATCATCGCATGCCAGCATGCTTGGAAAACTGCCTGCCGTCTCTAGGTGCACTGACCCCGTTGCCCCCTCCAGAGGTAGGTTCGGAGATGTGGAGAAGCAAAGACTTACCTGCACCCCTCCCGCTGAGATCAGGGGGAGCCTCAGGCCATTATGGCTGCACTCCAGATTTTAAACCCTCAACTGTTGTTTATTAAAGATCACAGACCCATTGTTGTGTTCCGGGGAGGGTGCCCACCTGCAGACAGGGGCCCCGAGGAAGTGGGGAGGCCTGGAGAGGGGGGGGAGTCCACACAGCGGCCCCAGTCGTGCGCCATAACTTGGCCGGCCTGCCTGGACAGCTGGCGCTGGTCACTGTGGGAACAATGCAAGGAAGGCCCTTGTCACATTCCTCTGGGGTCAGAGGCACAACCTTTCTAACACTCTCGGTCCCTGCTGGCAAAGGGAAAGACAAGAAGCTTGGAAACAGAGGCTCAGAGAATGCGGGTGACTTTAGAAATCCGTGAACTCCCTGGCTTTGCTGACTTCCACGCGGAGGCCCGAGAAGTTCTGGGACTTGCTCAGGCCCAGCCGCGAGCTGGTGGCAGACCCGGGACTGGAATTTCCTAAGTCGCGGTCCAATTCCCTAATGTTTCTCTGAACGTCTTGAATATTTCAGGCCCGTCATGAAGAGGAATTCTTGGTCAGGACGTTGTATTTCGTTAGGTTTTTCACATGCTGTGGTGGAGTTAGGGTTCAGGGGTGACAACCTCTGTTGCTTTTGGCTCCAGTCCTGTAAGCTAGGGAAGCCAGCTACCAGCATCTTCAGTGACCGTGTGGGAAGTCATTGGTATCTAACCCCAGGCCCAGAAGTTAGGGTTAATTTTTAAGGGTCCATTTTCAGCTTGAATGTGAACTTCTGAAGACACTCGAAACCGTCTAAATTCCTCTGAAGTCTGACCATCCTTGTACTCTTTCTTGAGAAAGAAATCATAGTGAAATCATAGTGGTTAGGACCCATGAAAACACAATTACTGGATAAAATTTGTCACAGATGCCCTGGTTCAAGGCACAGTTAGGAGTTCAGTTTACAGGTAGTTGGCCAGTCTTTTTCTTGGAGTGTGCTTTCCCGTAAGGAGTCTTACGCGAACCTTCCTTTACAATACACGCAGGCCGATAAGAGGGATTTCTTTTAAGATTTTTACTATTTTAAAAATACACACTGGCACATGGGAGAAATGCATGTCCGGTCCCCACCTAAAAAGAATCAGAAACAACACTTGGGAATGTACCCTTCTAATGTTTTGTGTGTTTTTTTTTTTCTTAATGTTTATTTATTTTTGAGAGACAGAGAGAGACAGAGCGCAAGTGAGGAAGGGGCAGAGAGAGAGAGGGAGACACAGAATCCGAAGCAGGCTCCAGGCTCCGAGTCGTCAGCACAGAGCCCGACGCGGGGCTCGAACTCACGAACTGTGAGATCATGACCTGAGCCGAAGTCGGACGCTCAACCGACTGAGCCACCCAGGCGCCCCTGGAATGTACCCTTCTAGATAATGCTACTAATTGTCCCTTCACAAGACAAGGCACCATAAATTTCTTCTCAGGCAAAGCAGGCAGGCAGTTCCGGTGATATGCCACTTCCCCGGCAGAAGGAGGTGGTGGAAAGGGACAAGCAGAAAGCAATGTGGCCCTGTGTGCTTTGTGTCTCCTTCATTTCCTGAACTCTGTGTGCTGGCATTCCCAAAGACCATTTGTGGACATCCTATGTTAATGTCTCACTTCTGTTAAAAAAAAAAAAGCTCTTTATTTCCAAGCAGACTTTTCCAGGTTCAGACACATGATTGTCTTCTTTGTTTATTTTTTTAAGTTTATGTATTTATTTTGAGAGAGAGAGAGAGAGAGCGGGTAAGGGCAGAGAGGGAGAGGGAGAGAGAGAATCCCAAGCAGGCTCCCTACTGTCAGTGCAGAGCCCGAGGCAGGGCTTGATCCCACGAACTGTGAGATCATGACCTGAGTTGAAATCAAGAGTCGGACGCTTAACCGACTGAGCCCCCCAAACGCCCCAAGATTGTCTTCTTTAAGAGGCTGTAGCCTTTGGTCTGCTAGGAAGTTACATTTGGCTGCTGGGAGGGCACTGGGGCTCACCTCCAGTGGGACTGACAAGGAGCTCCCACAGTATTTGGGAGGGTTGAGGGCTACCGTATTTTCCCTTCACCAAGAGCCCCTCTACCATGAGACAACCAAAGACCGAGGCGTGTCTTCTGAGCCCTGGGATGAGGCAGGGAAGGGCACAGCACGGGGGAGGGAGAGGAGGAGAAAACGCTGTGTATCTCTTACCGCGATCATTTTTCTCTTTCCCCTTACCGAAGCACAGTGCTCTCTGCTATTTGGAGAGAGCAATTTGGATTTATATTAAGGGATGAATAAATATGATGCGGTGATGAAATCTCATCTGGAGTGAATGCAAATCTGGTATGCTAATGATCGGGCGGCTGTGTCTCACATTCAGGCAGAAGCAGGGGGCCCCTGGGAGGCCTGGGCGCCTCTCGGGTCTCTCCCCCATTCACCCATCACACGTTCCAGAGAGACGTGGGCAGCCGGGAAAGGGTTACCTTTTTTTTTAATCTCTCGGGGTTGCACTTTGCATCAGAGGGCCTTAAAACACTTGGTAAGCCTTCGGGTGATTCTGGGCAGTAGGATTTATTTTATTTTCCATAAAGGGCCTTGAGAGAGAAGTTTACACAGATGCGTCTATGAATCCAGAACCTGAGCATCTTACCGTCTTGCATCACTTGGCATCTCACGAAGGTCCTTCTGTTCACGCCCTACTTTTGCCCTTTATGGTTTCGGGTGCTCAGGGGCAGGAGGTCGGAAATCCCTCGTTCAACCCGTGCCGATTGCAGACCCTGAGCTAAGTCGCCCAGTGTGGGTGGGACACAGCTTCCCTGTTTGTCGACTGCGGAGGCTGGACTGAAGGCACAGAGGTGCCCTCGGGCTCTGACGATCCGTGATGCCCAGCGCCTTCTGCCTACTGAGATGCAGGGCGACAGGACACAGATTTGCCTGCAGTCCCGTCCTTGTGAAACTGCGCCCTCCCCCCGACCGGCTTGGCCACCACTGTTGGGATCAAGTCTCCCACTTCGAAGAATCCCAGACTTGATCCACGGTGCCCAGGCCTAGAGAGACCCAGAAAGGTCCCCGAGCACAGTCGGCCCTCTTCTGCTCCGGTTGGTGATGAAAAAGTAGGTCACAAGAGGTTGCCCCGTTTCCAGTGATCGGCCGGGGAAACCCCCAGGGCCGAAAAGGGAACAGATACAGAACAGCCCCAAAGAAGGAAACACAAAGAGGTGCACGAGAAAGGAGGCCAGGAAAGGGTGTCTCTGAGCCCCATGTCTATTGAGAGGGAGGAGAACCGGGTAGGAGGGAGAGAGAATGGCGTCCTATACCCATGGGACTTGGAGATGGTTGGTCGTCCTCTGCCCAAGATCCAGGGGGGTTTGGGCAGAGTCCCATCTGCTCCTGTGCTTTGCTGGGGCCGGGGTGCTGGCAGCGGTGTGGGCCATGCTGCTTCTCCGGCTACACTCCGCGGAGCCCCGTGGGCTGGGGGGCCGGCCCCAGCCTCCGTCCACCAGGCTAGCGCCTCCTTCACCTCCCTTCTGTTCTGAGTGTAGGCAAAAAGATTTTGCGTTCTTCAAAACCTTTCGCAGTTGGAAGATCAAAGAACCGCCGGTAAGTCGAGCGAGAGCTCGTATTTAAAGCGGTATGAAAAAAAGTAAGAAATAAAGCCATGTGGCCCAAGACAAGTCCTTTGGATTCCCTGTACTTCCTTTTTCTCACCTGAAGCCGAGGTTAGTTGTATGCCCTCGGTCTGCCTCACGGAGTGATTTAAGGATTAATTAGAGTCAGTTACTCCCACCTTCATTCCACAGAGATAGGTCGGACCCCTCTCTGTCTGACAGGAGAGCATTTCGGGATTAAATATGTGGGATAGTTCTTCACGAAAAGGATCGAGCACGTGCAAAAACCCACACAAGTAACTTCCCCTGGTGCCTGTTGCTGCTGTTGGTGACTCTGCGGCCTGTGTGACATTTTAGGCACCTTGCTTCACTTCGTCGTGCCTCAGTGTTCCCCGTCTGTGCAATGGGAACGATAATAGCACCTATTGCTGCGGGTTGATGGGAGGGCCAGATGAGTTAACGTTTGTAAATTAAATCGAACAATGACAGAGTAAGCAGTCTCCGGTGTCTGTTACGGTCAGTGTGACTGGTTTCTCCACCAGTGCATTGTGGGATCGGTTCTTGGCGGAGGGCTGCTGTTTCTTGGTCCCCTGCATCACAGCCCCCAGTAATTATACCTCCGTTTTTGTCTTCCCTCCGGCCTGGTGAGACCCCAGAAGATGCATCCTGTGTTCAAGAGGGAAAGTGGGGGGAAATGTCACGTCAGAGAGAGAGTGGAGACAGCGCTCTGTTTCTGTGGTACGGATTCTCTCTTCTCTCTCCCTGTTTCCGGGGCTGGAGTGCTGCTTCTCCCAAACCAAACAAAGGCTGTTGCTTTGCAGAACGGGTCTTTCTGTGTTCCATGTGTCATCTGCCTTTAAGGGTGCAATTTGCTTCTGATGTGTGCAAGGTGCTCCCTCGAGAAGTCTTTGTTGGTGATGTTCAGAGGCCTCCCGTATTGATTGGTGACATAACGGCTCTATAGTGGGTGAATGAGGTCATTCTCATCCTGTTACTCAAGCCGGTGACCTTGAGGCCCATCGGATGACTAAGCCACCTAGGTGGATCCCTGGTTACAGAATGTCCTTGTTTAAAGGTAATCCGGTGTGAGGGTGACCTAATAGTTTTAAAGCAAGGACTGCAGGCGAATTGCATGCCCCTTAGTGAGAGGCGGTCTGTTTAATAAGCTCGGAGGCCACCAGGCCTTGGTGACACTATTTGGGGCTGGTTTTCGGGAGTTCCTTGATCTGCGTTCCTCTCTTATCTTTTCTCATTAGATCCCAATTCTCCGTTAAACTGCCACGGCAGCGTGTATTATCAGCAGCGTGAAGTTGAGAGCAAAATACTGAGGCCTCCGAGCTAGTTGGCTGGTTTGCTTTTTCTTTCCTTTTTTAAAATTCAGCAGTAGGGTGGGACAGAGCTGAAAGGGAAAAGATGTTTAATACTACAAGAAAAGAGAGGAAGTAAGCATGATGATAAAATCTGCATGTGAAAAACCCTTATTAAGAAAAGGAGAAGTGGACTGCACGGTTAGCTATACATTTCATCTGAAGAAGCACATTAGTCTTGCAAATAAGGGTTTCTGTCTGCTGCTACCGCTGCCCTGGGTGACCAGGCCTTATGACATTGGAATCGGTGCGGGTCTTAAATGAGCCGACCCTGGATGGGTGGGCAGGTGAAGGACAGTGAGGCGGGGGGAAGGGGTGGTCGGGTTCATTACTTTGGAATCACTGGTAACAATGAACTGTTTGGACGTTTGTCTCTAATAGCAAATGCCGATATAGTACTTAACTTTGTGCCAGTATCCTTGCGGAATGCTGGTCAACATATTAACCTTTTAACCGTTGTTTTGCAACTTCTGTGTCTGAGCACGCTGAGGTTAAGAAGTTTGTCCAAGGCCTCCAGGACCCCCCAGCATTGGCTCCGAACTTGGTACCCTGAGCACTTCGAGCTTCTCACTGTCATGGGGAGTCCGGGTCGTGGAGGTGCAGAGAAGACAGGGAATTCTTGTCCCCGGTGGGCATATTTCGTGTGCAGGTCAGAGGAATGTAATGACTTCAAAGGGCTTTCACCAAATGCACCCATCTGGCCAGTTTCTGCAGCTACCTACAGCTCACCACGATCAGGTTGGCAGACTGAGAAGTGCACATGCTTCCTGAGAAGCGAGACTTTCTCTGCCAGCAGAGTCTGTTTGGGCCCGGACCATGCTTCTTTTCCGATGAGAGCGTGTTTCCAAGCCACAGCTACTCTTGCACTCGGAGCCCTTCTCTGAGGTCAGCAGAGAGCTGGTGCTGGCCCGTGGTGGCCTCGCCCGGCAGAACGGAAACGCTCCTTTCTTGGGGCCGTTGGGGGAAGCTGTTGATTTGCGGGGTGGGAAAGCAAGACAACAGCCCGGGCAGTCTTAACATTTGCCAGCACTGATGAATTGGCCACGCGTCTGAACTCAGGACCGTGCACACCTAAAACGATCCGGAACAGATTTTAACTTTTACAAAAGATAGTAACAATCTGATATTGGAATCGGAAGAGGCACATTTTTTTTTTTTTCTAAATCATTTCATTGACTCCTATCTCAAGAAAAACCTCATGTGAAGCAAACCAAGAAGAGGTCCTCAGGTAGCTGAGGCCCAAGCACGAATCGCAGGTAGAGTGAGTAAATGAGCAACTTCATGGAAATGGTGAAAGAAATAAATGCATTATAAATGTGCCACTTAACTGAGATGTTTACCGACTGGAACAACAATGATGTATTTTTTTGGTCTATGATAAGGACAGCGTTGAAATCCATCCAAGCCCCGAAGATGATTGGAGGGTCCGTGTGAAGTTTAACGCTCTGCAGAGCCTAGAACTCGTATTATGTATGGCTTTTTTTTTTTTTTTCTAATGAATGAACATTGGCCTCAAGTCGGTTACTTAACAGCCTAATTACAGCACATTGGCAAGATGTACGTCTCTCACTGCGGGGTGGGTGGGAGGAAGCTTTTAGGTAAAAGAAGTTAAAAGGAGAAATCAGGAAACTAATTTTTAAAAAGCGGGATGCCAAAAAAAATAATCAGATACGTATACATTTGGGTCAAATAAACAATCCCTGAGAAGCCTTTTTATGATGACCAGGCACAGTGGTTCACGGGAGGCTCCTTTAAACATAATTTGAAACATCCGGAGAAGTTGAAAGAGTTGTACACTTAGTACCCATCCATTCACCTGATTTCACCTCCTTGTGCCTCAGTGTTCCCATCTGTACAATGGGGATCATAATAGAACCTATGTCTCTGGGTTGTTGGGAGGGCTGAGCGAGTTGATATTTGTAAAGTAACCGGCACATACTACATACTCTTCAGTGTTTGCTGTGGTTACCGTTATCTTTTATTTCAATAGCGTATCGTGAGGCCGATGCTGCAAGGCAGGTTCTTAACGGAGATACCACGTGTGTTGTTTTGGGTCCTTAGGATTCAAGTCCCTTGTAATTCTGATTCTGGTTGTGCCATGTAGGGGTAACTCACCCAGCGTCCTCCTCGTGAGGTTTCCTCGCGCGGACAGGAAATCATGACAGCGCTACCTGGCTTTATGGGCTGTTGTGAAGATTCATGAAGTTCCAACTTCTGAAAGTCGTAGAAGAATTCATTGTGAGTTTCAACTTGAGTTCCACGAGTGACTAACTCTGTTACCTTGGGGTGGATAGTTAGAGCGTGGTTGTCGCCCTTTGTAAAAGGGGAGTGGAGCCATTTTACAGCATTGTGGGGATGAAGCAAAATAATCCATGTAAGTCAGTTGACAAGAGAGCAATTCATTAGTAGTAGCAGTAGTGATAGTCGTCGTCGTCGTAGTAAGTAAGTCAAGTCTCTATTTCATTCACATTTCCGTAATTTTCACCTGACGTCCCTTTTCTGTGCTAAGATCCCTTCAGGAAACCACACTGCATTCCCCATCGTGTCTCCTTCGGCTCCGCTGAACGTGACAGTTTCTCTGACTTGTTTTTGATGACCTTGACAATTCTGAGGAGTGCCAATCGGTCGTTTTCTGGAATGCCCCTCAAATGGGGTTTTTCCTATGTTTTTGTTACGATTAGAAAAAACCCACTTGAGGGGCATTCTACAAAATGACTGATGAGCATTTCTCAGAGTTGGGAAATCGCCATCTACAGAGCGTAGACGTCAAGGGCGCCTACCCTCAGCGTGACTTCCCATGACCACCTGGCGCTTGATCTCGCCCAGCTGAGGTGGTGTTTGTCAGGTTTCGACATTTTAAAGTTACTCTTTTCACGCACGCCCCCATCTTGGGAAAGAACCCACACCAAGGAGACTGGTGTCTTATTTATTTAGTCATTTCTTTATCAGTATGAACTCGTGGGCGTTTGTTTTCTACTTCAGGTTATGATCTAGTACAACGCTGTGTGCTTTGTTGGGCCAGTTGCGTGAGTTTGGGCCATTGGCAGCTCTTTCAAGAACATGAGGGATTCTGTCTCCTGTCTCCCTTTGATATGCTCCCGTCGTTGTGTTTTTGTTTCTGAACATCTTCATGCCCACCTTGACGGTTCCCTGCCACCATCTTGGAATCCGCCATTTCTCCAGTTAGCCCCGATTCCTTTGATTGAGGAATGGTGTTGGGAGCCAAGTTCCGGGTACCGGGGCTTGCAGAAATTTTAACGCTCAACAAGTATTCGTTCCCTGCCTCCTTTTGTGAGAGTTTGGCGTGCACAGGGGTGAGCAGCTGGTGAGCTAGCTCACTGGAGCTGCCTGGATAGTCGCCCCACCAGTCATGCCAGCGGGTTGCATTCAGTTCAGGCCGGGTCAGACCCTGCGCTGTGCTTAGTTAGCACTGTGAGAACGTCCCCTGCCCTCATGGAACCCGGCCTCCTAGAACCCAGTGGGAGGACAGTAGACCGTAAGCGCTGTAGAAATTCCAAATAGAGAAGAGCCAGTGCTGTCTCAGAGCAGTTGAAGAAGCCTCCCTACATAAGATTGAACTTGAGTGAGCTTTATTCCAGAGGAGGAGACTTAAAAAAGAAAAGACAAGAAAAAGATGTGGCAGTGAGAACAGATATCTTTTGGTAGATGGAAAGAGGCGTGATTAATGATGGACTTTAGCTTGGTGGGGGGGGGGGGGTATTTTAGATACGAAACGGGGTTTATGGATCTTGGTGGGATGAGGGAAACGGGTTTCAGCCAGTGGTGTGTTGGGGCCGGTTCATGCTGCCACTCCCAAGCCAACTCTTAGGTTTTGAGGAATTTTGAGAGCAGGTAGGCATTATACTGCATGCTTAAAATCGGCCGTGGTAGGGATGTTTAGACTACAGATAGCTGCAAACACTACAGATCACGGCTTTTCTGTCCCCTCCAGCTAGTTACTGAACATTTTTCTGCACGTTGCTGGCTTTAGCTGTCTAAAAATCTGGCATAAACCCTTACCCTGCATGTCTTTTTTTTTTCTTTTTTTGTCTTTTTTTTTTTTTTCATATACACGTTTCTGTTTCCTGCTTTGAATTCCCTGACAAGAACTGTAAAAATGGTTCTAATAGAGATGTGTGCCCTCCAATGAAAACTACGTTCTACTACAGGTTGGTAAAAACTCTGGTCACCAGAAAACGTTGTGGGTAGCTGAGGTATATGGACACTCTGATGGTCATTCTGGATAACTGAGCTGGAAATGACACAGCCTTCTATCTGGTTTGTGTAGTGTGGGAAGACTCGTCCTCACCTAAGGGTAGTCACTAATGTCGTATATCAACAACGTGGCTGCCAGACTTTTCTCCTCTCTTAGGGCTGGGCTAGCTTGGAGGTATCTTCCTACTTCGTATCGAAACTGTGGGAAGAAGTGGTATCATCTTCCTCTGGCTGAGAAACCATGACTCGGCCTCATGATTGGCGCAGGTAATGCAGCCCCATGTTAGCTTGACTTTTGCAAGGATGACACCTGAGTAATCCTGGACTAACGCGAAATAAAGATAGTTTTCATGAGGTCACCTCTTAGGCGTGCTATGCGGTATGGAGTGTTCTGCAGAATTAGACTCAGAAGAGCTTACATTTCATGCCAGTCCGTGAAAGGTGGTCACACATGTGTGACCAAGGAGAGCGAGGTTAGGGATGGAGACAGAGACTTCCTCTTACCTGGAGATTGTGAGTTTTTCACTGTTCTCATAAAAGATGGGGTTGCTTTGCCTTCATTACAGGGATTTCTTTTACCTTTCTTTGCCCTTCCCTGTGGCCTTCCGTCCCTAACTTTTACTCCTGCCTGTAATCGACTCTCCTCCTGACCCACTGTCGAGTCGCGTCTCTGGGGATATAGCACTCAGAAAGAATATTGCGTGAATCCTGCCCATATCACAAATCCGTGCGGAGTTCCCCCTGAATCACAGAAGCCCTCATATTCTCTTTTAGTCCAAATGATTCCTAGATGTGAAGGCTCTCAGATTTTAACTGATTTCCGAGAACCCTCAAATTCCTTAGCGGCCTGCCATAAACCAGCCATCTCACGCAAGGCTCACTTGGCTGTCTTTGGGTTTTCCTGGTCCAAAGAGATCATTTGAAAAGCTCCCATGGAGGGCCAAATGCTCACAAAGTTTTTTTTTTTTTTTTTTTTTTAAATTGTGAGAAAATGTATGTAACATTGAATTTTCTATTTTTTTCATATTTATTTTTAAGAGAGAGAGCGAGAGAGAGGGAGAATGCCAGCAGGGGTGGGACAGAGAGAGGGACACACAGAATCCAAAGCAGGTTCCAGGCTCTGAGCGGTCAGCACAGAGCCCGACGCAGGGCTCGAACTCACAGACTGCGAGATCATCACCTGAGCTGAAGTCAGACACTTAACCGACTGAGCCACCCAGGCGCCCCTAGAATTTACTATTTTTAAGTAGCAGTTCACGGCCGTCAAGTACATTCACACCGCTGTGCAGCCGTCCCCCTCCATCTGTCTCCAGAATGCTTTTCATCTTCCCAAACTGAAACTCTGGACTCATTAAGCAGTAAATCCCCATTCACCCCTCCCGCCACCACCTCCAGGCATCCCCTGCTCCACTTTTTATCTCTATGGCTTTTACTATTCTGGGTACCGCATACAGGTGGAATCCTGCAGTGTTTGTCTTTTTGTGGCTGGCTCATTTCACTTAGCAAACGTCCTCGGGGTTTGTGCATGTTGCGGCCCGTGTCAGAGTTTCTGGCCTATTTAAGGCTGAATAGTATTCCGTTGTATTATCTACCACATTTTCTTTATTCACACTTGAGCCGCTGCTTCTGCCTCGTGGGTTTTGTGCATCGTGCTGCCGTAAACCTGGGTATACACAAACGTGTGTTCGACCCCCAGCTTGCACATCTTTCGGGCACACATCCAGAAGTGGAATTGCTGGACCGTGTGGTAATTCCGCGCTGAATTTTTGGAAGGACCTCCATCCTGTTTTGCACAGCAGACGCACCATTTCTCGTTCTCACCGGCCGTGCGCGAGGGTTACGATTTTTCCACATCCTGGCCAACACGTGTTGTCTTCTGTTTTCATTGCTTTGTGTTTGTTGTTGTCATGTGTATAGCCATCCTCCTGGGGTGTGAATGGTCTCATTGTGGTTTTGATCTGCACTCCCCTAATGACGAGAGATATCGAGCAGCTTTTCATGTGCCGGTTGGCCGGTCGTATGTCTTCTGGGGAGGAATGTCCATTCAATTCCTTTGCCCAGTTTTTAATCAGGTTGTTTGTTTTTTGTGGTTGCACAGCGCTCGTCTTGATTACCTGGATAGTACACTACTTCAAGAGGCTACTGGACGTTTATCTGACGTTCTGTAGGAACGTCTGTTCTATCCTATTTGCACGTACGTTAATGCAGGGATAATGCACGGAGACTTGCCGGTCTATAAAACTCCACCTCATACTGAAAAAATTTGCCCTTGCTGCTTATTGTGGGGAAAGTTTAACGGTGGATACCGCCAACATAAGCCATTCACAGCTTTTGACTACTGGATGTTATTGCCATCTAACTTTGTGCTGAGGTATTAACCTTAAAAATAAAACTTTCAGTTCTTTGTTGGCAAAAATGGGTTTATTCAGGAATAGCAAAGAGCAGCTATTGGGGGCATGGAAGCTACGGCAAAACCATGGGCAAGTCCAGCACACAAAAGAAAGGGACGTTATTTTATGGAACAGGAGGACGTTGGGAGGAGTTGTTTGGGATGAAAATCTATTGGAGAAGAGCACGTGCTCAGGGTCATGAGCGTTTCTCACTGGCTGAGTGTTCAAGGGGTGGTTGAGTGCTAGCCAGAGCTGTGAGGTGCATCTTTCCCTGGTGGGACCCGCGATTGTTGATTCTTTCCTGCTGCTGATTCTCGCCTTGGGGTCTGTAATGGACAATTTTCCGACGATTGATGTTGAGTAGTACAGCTCCCCCTCCAGTCTCCCAAGTCCACTTGAGTGACGTTCCCTTTGTTAATGTTCACATAAACGAAAACACAATCTATTATGAGGAAGAGGAGAAGCAGAGATGATGTGTTATCATTTCCCAGCATCATGATATTCTGGACCAGGGGTTGACAAACTCTGGCCTGTGGGCCAATTCCCACCCGTACCCGTTTTTGTGAATAAAGTTTTATTGCAACACAGCCACGCCCATCGGGATCGTATTGTCTGTGGCTTCTGCGGTGCCACAGTGGGTGGAGCTGAGCGGTCGCGATGGAGATCATCGGGCCCTGAAACGTTTGCTACCTGGCCGTTTCCTGAAAAAGTTTGCCAGCCCTTGGCTGTTGTCGACACTTGAAAGGTGCCATGTTAAACGTCCTGTCTATGATACAGAGATGTTGACACTGCGTCTTCCTTCTATAGTGAGCACTTTGAAAACTATAAAGATCTCATAGATACGAGTATTACAGCTTTTAAAGTATTTCCTGAACTCCAGCTATGTGTCCCAAAATTGTGTCCTTAAGGCCTTTGTGATTTGATCGGGGCACCTCCTGTGCCACTGTCCGATGTGCCTGAAACGTCCCTGACGCAGGCAGCACATTTGAGAGCCGGAGTATCTAACTCTTCCCTTTCCCCCTGTGCCAGGTCCTATTCACATTGAACTTTGGTGAAGGAGCCTTGGTCTCTAACTCAGTGACGGAGGCTGCAGCCCGGACAGGGCCCTAAAGTGTAGAGCATGAAAAACATGCTGCTTTTCACCCTAAAAATAGCATCGGCTTCTCTTGCTCCCTCCCCCCAAGTCAGAGGGGTGGCTTTGCTAAGGCAGCGACTGCCCGGCTCCGGAATTTTGAGATCCTGCTGTTTGCTGACTTTGTTTCGTCTTCTGTTTAGCCTTTTGGCGTTGCTTACAATAAACTTACGCTAACTGCTCGAAGAATCGTTCAGGTATATGGACACTGCCTTTGAAAAGTCTACGTAGTGTGTTTTGGCAATTCAAGAATAGTAAACATTGGGTATAAGATATTGTATAGAGGGGCGCCTGGGTCGTTAAGCATCGGCTTCAGCTCAGGTCATGATCTCACATTTCGTGGGTTCGAGTCCCATGTCGGGCTCTGTGCCGACAGCTGGGAGCCTGGAACCTGCTTCGGATTCTGTGTCTCCCTCTCCCTCTGCCCTTCCCCCACTCATACTCTGTCTCTCTCTCTCTCAAAAATAAATAAAACATTAAAAAAACATTTTTTAAAGATATTGTATATATTGCTTTATTACATGGTATATAATATCCTTTGAGACCACTAGAAAATCCCCCCCCCACACACACACACACCACCACACACACACCCTCACAAACACAGATACCCAAGAAATCATCAAGCTGGGAGTAGCATCTACCTGAAAACGTTTTCTTATACACAGTGGTTGGTAGGGCAGTCATTTGTATAATCCAAATAGGATCCTGATAATGGATGCACCTGGCGAGATGTCACGTTTTATTGCAGATATAATATTTATCTAAAGGCAAAATATACGAGTGCTTGGGTGTCTCAGTCTTTTGGGCATCTGACTTCGGCTCAGGTCATGATCTCGCAGTTCGTGAGTTTGAGTCCCACATCCGGCTCTGTGCTGACAGCTCAGAGCCTGGAGCCTGCTTTGGATTCTGTGTGTGTGTGTCTCTCTCTCTCTCAAAAATAAACATTAAAATTTTTTTTTAATAAAGGCAAATATATAATCTCTGTCCCATTTCATGGAATCTTACTGCCCCAACTGAAATGTGTCAGTGAAGTGACAGGCATTAGTTGTAATAGTGCTGATATATTAAGAACTTTGTGGTCCTTTTTCTTTACTTTTTGAGAAGGAAAAATCTCCCCCATAATCTAGCAATCAGTATTTCTCTCCAAGAGCTGGTACTCCAACCTATTGTGATTATAATTACTCTCCTTGAAAACCAGTCCCCAGATACTATCCCCCTCTTCTGTTACAGGCTTTGCTGTTGAGGTTAGATCTAGTGGGAGGGCCGTTTTGCAAATGATTGTCTTCCCTCGGTATAAGGGTATGTTTTTGTTTTGATATTTGTATATTTTTTACTTCCCAAGAGCAGATCTCCACTATATTTCTTCATATGTATTTACCATTCCAATGTGAAGATAAATTCTGCAATTCAGATCTTGCCCCTTGAAGTTCTAGGGACTTCTCAGAACAACTTGGTGTCCTTCGTGCATGCCTTCTTGTTTATGGCCCGGTGAGAATTCATTCATTTCTGCGTATTTTATATGCCAGGCACTGGGCTAGGTGTTGGGAAAACAGAAATAAATGATGTAAATTCCAGGCTCTCGGAGCTGGGCTGCAGTTTAGTGGGGGAGATGTGTACCCACAAAGATGCATTTTGGAATACGGGATGTGCTCCTTGTAGAGCGATGTATGACACACAATATTAAGTCTGGAGGAATCTGTAAACTTACTTAAATCCTGACAATGAGTTAGACTGTGGATAAATTTACCAGATGAGAAACGCACAAATATTACTTTTTCTACGGTGAGGTAATAAATGGAAAAACTGAACGAAATAAAGTGCATCTATTGTAACCGATGGCCCCCAGCAAGGCCAGTGCTCTCGCACTGCTGTTGTTCCTTGGCATTCTTTGTGTCTGGGTCATTAACATTGCGTTGAGGTCAGATGAGAGTGTGTTCCATCTGCCACGCTTTGATAAGTAAAGTAAAATGCTGATGGAGATCATTTAAGATCGTCTCTGTGCTGTTGATTGCATGCTTGTGGCTCATAATCAGAATGATGCAAAGTAATTGTTAGACCAACTTGCCAAGGCTACATTTTGTGTCGCTGCAACTGTCAGCACTTTGGTCCTGCTGTTCTGCCTGGAGAATGCTTGCCTGGCACCTGTTGGGCAACTGAAGCACTGCTCACCACCGCATGTCCTGGATAACTTTTGTTCGGGCATCCTTGCTTGCTGCCTCCATTAAACAACCTGAGGGGCGCCCGGGTGGCTCAGTCGGTTCAGTGTCCGACTTCGGCTCACGTCATGATCTCCCAGTCCATGGGTTTGAGCCCCGCGTCGGGCTCTGTGCTGACAGCTCAGAGCCTGGAGCCTGCTTTGCTTTCTGTGTCTCCCCCCCCCCCCCCTCTCTCTCTCTCTGCCCCTCCCCTGCTCATGATCTGTCTCTCTCAAAAATAAATAAACATTAAAAACAACCACAACCACCTGAAAAAGGAGTTTCTGCTTATTTGGTGAAAGTAAGTGCTCTTTTGTGTGTGTTGCACAGAATGCTATTTTACTGCAGCTTTTCTTATAAAAATCCACATGCGTGGTGCCAGGACACTCAGGACGTGCTTGTAGCTAATCTTAAGGAATCCAGTGTGTTTGCCTAGGATGATACTACATGATCGTACAATGAGAAGATACGCATTTCCAAAGTCAGTAGTCCAAAAATAGATTGTACGTGCGGGACGTAGAGTATTAGCACAGTTTTCCTGGCTAGATCATCATTGCCAGAGGTAAGCAGTTGGACGAAGATGTTAGAATTTAAGGCACAATTTTCCATGTCTCTACAGGTCTGAGATACGGAATGAGTATTGGGCCACCCCACGTGCACCATCAGAAGATAGGAAGGACCCCTTGAAAGCAAATTTAAGAATGCGCATCATTTAGCCTTGGAGACACAGCATAGCATACAGCATGGCCTGGCCCTCTGGTTCTTTCTCATAGAGAAAGCAGAGACCACAAGAGAGTTAAGCAAAGCGAAACCTCTGTTCTTATAAGACGTTCACTGTCAGATCTAGGGACATCTCACTGGCTCCTGAATTTTGCCATCAAAGGAGATCTGTTAAGAGTAGCACAGCCCATATTCTGTGCTAGAACGTCCCTAGTGTGAGTAGCGGGGGAGATGTTTTTCAGATTCCATCCAGGGCTAAAATTTAAGATCTGTGTTCTTATCTCCTAATGTTGACTCTTCATGTGGTCAAGACAGAACAGTAGAAGTCTCTTCCAAGAGCATGAGTCCTTCACAGACCGTCACTTCCCCTAAAAATTGCATCAGCTGGACAGGGGACGGGTGAAGTTTGGGGAACTTTGGTTGGAAGATAGAATGCAAAGTGGCCTAGCACCTGTTCATTGGCTGTTTCAGAAGTCAAACGGTGATGTCTCTCTTCTTTGTTTCTTCACGTTTGGTCTCTCTGGGATTTCCCAGTTGGTGTCAGATCTGGCATTCCTCTGCTGCCACAGTTAAGTCCTGTCTTTCTCTGTTGCTCCCTGCCAGTCCCCCACGTCCTGCCTGCTTGTCCCGGCAGTGCTGGCTGGCAATCCTTAGAAGGGTTGATTACATTAACGACTGGAGGAGGAATTAGCACCCGCGCTCTTTGCCGGCTGCGGGGATACGTCCACTCCCGAGCCTCCCCTCAAAAGCGGTATTTTCCTAAAATTTTGCCAGTCCGTCGCATTTCGAGGTATGGCACGATTTTCTCAATCAGGGACGAGGATGTGTCGTGCAACTCAAGCAAAACTGTATCACATATGTTTTAGCAACTCAACCATTCCCTTCAAGAAGGAAGCTAGATTAGAACTATGGAGGCTGCACAAACACTCCACCTCTGGAGGTTTTCTAAACATGGTAAATCCTGATTATTTTTCAGGTTTTGAAGTTTATGTAACGCAATGATGATTTTTAAGCCCAGATCCACTCAAGGATCTACAATGTTCGGTTTACCTTTCTGTCATGAAGTAACTTTACCGTCATCACACTGAAACAGGACACACTTACGATTTTGTAGCTGGAGTAGACACCTCTATCCATCATTGGCCCCGGGCTTTGAAGTGTTGTCCCCTTCCAGTAGATTGGAAACTCGCTGAATGCTGTCCTTTGTGATATTATTCCCTGTGGTGTTAGGGCCAGTTTGTAGTCTTCTAAGGGACACCCACTCAAACCCAAACAATTTTTCGTGAAGACCTCTGGTGTTTATATCGTCTGCTTTTTCTGTATCTTGACAAAAATATCAAAGGAAAGAACCATGTGCTACCACACGTGGTACCACATTTCTCATAAATGTGGGGCACTCTGGTAGACTCTGTACCACATTTCTCATAAATGTGGGGCACTCTGGTAGACTCTGTACCACATTTCTCATAAATGTGGGGCACTTTGGTAGACTGTACATTTAGCCCCTGTTTATCGAGTGGTTCATTCTTTCCATGCGCTGCTCTTGTAGTTTAAGAATTTTGATGGTGGGACGCCTGGGTGGCTCAGTCAGTTAAGCGTATGACACTTGATCTCAGCTCAGGTGTCGATCTCAGGGTTGTGAGTCTGAGCCCCACACTGGGCGCCACACCGGGCGTGAAGCCTGCTTTGAAAGAAAAAACATTTTTAAACTGAAAAATTAAAAAGAATTATGATGGGGATGGATTTATTGATAGGAAAAGAAGTTTGTAATGTAATAAGTAAAATATTATCAGGCTGAAAAACAATGTGAATACTACCATAGTATGCTATGACTAAACAATAGGTATGTATATAATTTTACTTATTTAAGTATACGTCTAATAAATTCTGTGCACTCGAGTGTAGGAGAGAGCCTAGAGCCTTGTGAGCCAAAATGTGCATAGTGATTGTTAGTGGGGCCTGCTGATTTGCTTCCTTTGGGCTGTTTCCTCGTGTATATTATCTAATTGTTCACGGTAAATGTTCTACTTTGCTCTCATTTGTCTCATCTAATTTTGAGGGGTTGCAGAGAAAGAGAGTGCAATACAGGTGCTCACGTTTTGATAAATTACGAAATTATAAAAATCCCTCCTGTGTCTTCTGGATTGTTGCAGACAGAGAAATGTGTTGCGTCACCTAGCGTCAAAGCGTTTTCTTTCTCCTAAGTGCCTTCTACGTCCCAAGCACCCACCGAGAGCTTGAAACGTGATACACGGTGGGTACAAGTATCGCCCCTGAGGAAAGAAAGGGTCCTGAGCGTGTAGGCGCCTTGAGTCCCACAGCTGATGTGCGACTGACCTGAGATGCCGACTCGGGTCCGACTCCGAAAATCGGCTTTTCTGATCCCTGTGGTTCTGACTCTAGACATCTTGCCACCGTGAGGATGAAGACGGTTAATTTATGTGAGCGGATTATTAAAGTGTTGCTTTAAAAAGAAGGTGCTGAGAGATGGCACCAGCGTTGGACCCTCTTTTGCTCCTGCGTTGGTACCCTGGAGTGTTTTCAGGTAGACCGTGGACTTCTCCAGAGGCGGAACCACGTGGTCTGGGGAGCCCTCCCGTCCCCCAGCACAGCCTGAAAGCCTAGGAGGCAGGTTTCTCTCTCTGTGGCTGGGAGGTGCGCCTTGGAGATTCTGAGACACTGGGTCTGGGAATCTGCCACCCGTGGGTGTCCTGAGGAGGAGACTGTCCCTACTGTCTGAACGGCCACAGCGCTCTCTTCTTTGTAGGGCAAGAGAGGAGAAGCAAGCAGTGGCTTCTTCCAGCTCGTAGACTTACTCCCAAATGCTCTGGGATCATGTGAAACTTGCCACTGTCGGGAGCTAGACCAGCTCTGCCTCACGTTCCCTCCCAAGCCTGCAAAGGCGTCTTGGAAACAGTCTCTGGAAATTTTTAAAAACTTGGATCTTGAGCAGAGTTCCTTATGTGACAGAGATTACACAGCCTGTTGAAGTCACCCCTGAGCTCCCTTCGTCTTTCAGGCTTCCAACATTCACATCCTCTCCGTTCTTTCCCACACTTGATCCCAAAACGCCGTGGCTTCTTCGTGGGATTACTCAGTCGCCCCGAGATGTGGCCTCCAGCGCCTCTCGACCAAGTCCACATTCCCTTAGGGACCCAGTTACAGATCCCTGTGGGGTTACTGACTTCAGCGGGGGGTGCACGGAGTTGTGGGTGTACATTTTGTGGTGGGGAAGGGGTGTGGGGAGAGGGCACAGGGCAGTTATGGGGTACACTTCATTAAGGCGTCTTCAGTTAGCCCCACCGTGGGACCACAGACAGTCCACCTGAAAAATGGGATTTTAACAGATCCACCTGAAAAATGGTTTCCCGGGCACCACCATATACATCACAAGGTTCGTGCATTTCGTGATAAAGGAATCCTGCACGGGGCGCCTGGGTGGCTCGGTCCGTTTAGCACCCGACTTCGGCTCACGTCATGATCTCACAGTTCATGGGTTCGAGGCCCGCGTCGGGCTCACCGCTGTCAGCTCAGAGCCTGCTTCGGATATTCTCTCCCTTTCTGCCCCTTCCCTGCTTGTGCTCTCTCTCTGAAAAATAAATCTTAAAACAAAAAATCATGCACATGCTTACTTTCTGCATATTGAATGTTGAAAGCTCCTGTTTTCAAAATCCATGTGGTTGCCCAAACAATCAGATGCCCACCACCCATCAGACACTTGCCATGCACCTACTAAGTGCCCAAGTGCTGGGAGCTGGGATTTTTTATAATCTCTAGGCCTGCACACCTGCACTGACCTCTAATACAGACTTCATGTTGTTCATTTAAAATCTTTTTCTCTTCCAGTTTTCCAAAGAAATTAGTCCTTTTTCTTGGTGAAAAGAAACCAGTCTGCCGTTTTCCTAGGGTGAGTGACCCTTTGACTCTTTTCTATATTTTTACTTTATCTTTCATAACGTGTATGTATTTTTAATTATATTTTCACATCAAGATTTTATCCGGTTATTGTGATGCTCCAAGAAAAAGTGCTTCATAGCAGGTGTTCTCTAGAAGTTTCCCCCACTTGGAACTAAAAGGTTCAGATCTCTTGCCTTCAGAAGGGAAGGCTTCTCTCTTGTATCTTTCGGCCGTTTCTTTTTGCCACACGCATGTTTTGCCCCTTATGAATTAGTACCATCGTCGCTGTTACCTTGTGCAGCTAGCAGAGAGGATTAAGAGAGAAGGCTCTCGTTTTTCCCCCCATGACTTGCACAGAAATACAGCCGTGGGCAAGGACAAACCGTCCGTTTTGTTCATGTGACACACTGTGTCATGAGTATCGTGACAGGGAATAATAGGATGTGAACAGTACCTGGGACCTTAGAGCCCATCTGGCAAAGGCCCTGTGTACACATGGGGCAGCTGAGGCCCAGAGGGCTTCTCATCCTCTGTCCGGGGGCTTCTCAGACAGCGGTAGAGCTGGAGTGATGAGATGCACTTGACTCCCAGCTGCGTGGTGGTTTCCCCTGGTTCCCCCCCCACCCTGCCCCCCGCCGCCCCCGACCCGACCCCACCTGGCACAGCACCGTCTTTGGAATCTCCTTTCTGACGATACAAGGCTGCAGGTGGTTTGACCTGATAATATCCCTCTAAGGCACCTATCAAGAGGGATGCTGTTTAACTATTTAACTTTCTAGGAATCCTCCCTGGCTACTACCCAGAGGGGTTGGCCGAGCGGGCGTACCCGGGACACTCCCGTCACAGACCTCATCTGGGAGGCGATGTTTTCCTTTGCGCCTCCCAAACCGCCGCGTCCCCAGTGCCACGACACGAGCCCAGACTCAGCGGTGCGTCTGTTCTGCAGCTAGAAACTGTGCTGCACCTGCAGGTGCCCGCTGGCCAGCTGCGGACCTGCACCCCCCCCACCCCCACCCCCCGGGACTGTCTGCACCTGCAGAGTAGTGCCTCACAAGTTCCTGATGGTGCAGTACAGATTTGACCTGCAGTCATAGACACTTCTGGAGAAACATTTCGTCATTAAAAAAAAAAAAAAGGTTGTACTGGTTCTCACATGAGAGTGCTGTTGTGGAGTACGATGGAGAGAGGAGTGAGACGGTGCTCGTCCTCGGGAACCCCAGAAGGCGGGCTGATCTGCGGTCCTTGCAAAGGTGCCTGTGCCAGAGCTGGCTCTGGACCGGGTTCATTGGGGTCGGAGAGCCAAATGCGCGTATTTCCAAAGCATTCCGTCTCAGCGCGGGATGGTCCAAGTGTAGTATTGAGAAGCTGTGTCTATTGTTTCGTCCCACTTGGCAACTTAATCACCGTATCGTAACGAGTGGGAGCTTCCTTTCCACCCTAACGGGAGTCATCATTAAGGAACTCGATGGCTTCGTATCGGGGACAGAGACGGTTTGATTTCTAATGGAATCGGGAACATGGCTTTGCTACTTCACTGGCGATCATCTGCTTCCTACCCTAATCCTGACCCTCCTGTCCCGTCCCCAGATGCACGGAGCGCAGGAATGTGTATTTGTTAGGGGGCGCAACTTGAAGGTTTCCATATTCTCATCTTACCCAAGAAAAGCCCAACAGCTTTATCCCCAGAGCACACACCACCGTATATAATGTGGGGACGTGAGGTCCCCTGCTTCCTGGAGAACCCAAGGGTCTCTGTGGGATCAAGAAATGGATAAGACTAAAATAGACGGCAGTTAAGGGCCTCAGCAACGTGGGGAAGGGCCAGATCCCGCACCTGCTTTGTACTTTTCATTTAGAGAAAGAAAGAAAGAAAGAAAGAGAAAGAAAGAGGAAGAAAAAGAAAGAAAGAAAGAGGAAAGAAAGAAAGAAAGAAAGAAAGAAAGAAAGAGAGGGAGAGAAAGAAAAAGAAAGAAAGAAAGAGGGAGGGAGAGAGAGAGAGAGAAAGAAAAAGAAAGAAAGAGGGAGGGAGGGAGAGAAAGAAAGAAAGAAAGAGGAAGAAAGAAAGAGGAAGAAGAAGAAAGAAAGAGGAAGAAAGAAAGAGGAAGAAGAAGAAGAAAGAAAGAGGGAGAAAGAAAGAAAGAAAGAAAGAAAGAAAGAAAGAAAAAGAGGGAGGGAGAGAGAGAGAAAGAAAAGAAAGAAAGGGAAGGAGGGAGAGAGAGAAAGAAAGAAAAAGAAAGAGGGAGGGAGAGAGAGAAAGAAAGAAAGAGGGAGGGAGGGAGAGAGAGAAAGAAAGAAAGAAAGGGAGGGAGAGAGAGAGAGAAAGAAAAAAGAAAGAAAGGGAGGGAGAGAGAGAGAGAAAGAAAGAGGGAGGGAGAGAGAGAGAGAGAGAAAGCAAGCAAGCAAGCGAGCGGCTGCTAGTGAGGCCTGAAGCAAGAACGGTAAAGCTGGGGGGGGGGGCGGACCACTTGGGGCTACCCGGTCCCCACCGGGGTCATGAATGGCGCGAAGCTGACAATCAGGAGGCGTCAAATCATCCCCCCAAATACTGCAGCCTGTTGACTGTTACCAGTTGCAGGGAAATTGAACAGAAACCGAAGCCATGCGTTTCCTACTTAAAAAGTGGGTAGGGGCCGGTCCCCACACTTGGGGTTTGGACCACATAGGCCCACGTGCCACGTGCGTGGACACCTTGTAGAACATGAGTGGCTGGGCTCCGTTTCATGGTATGCGGAGGGCCGGGCCCTGGAACAACACTGTTGTTGTTTCCGAGCTGGAGCAGTGCCGTCGATGGTATCCCTTTAAGGGAAATCCAGGGAAACGCGCTTGCCAGTGATGTGATTTTCTTTGCTAGAGGCCAAGTCGCAATGGCATGTATCAGTTCCATAGCAACATGTCTGTGCAGCCAGAAAAAATATAATGACCGTGGCAGCCAGCGTATCCCGGGGCAGGACGAGCACAGCCCCGATGCCCCTTTGGATCCCCCGCTCCTCACCCCGGCCGGCCTCCCCCCTCCTTCAGCGCGTTGGGACTCCGTGATTGTTACTAACTGACCCTGCTGTTCACGCTCGCCTACGGTCCCCGTCAAGCTCAGCACTTGACGAGGGACGAGACCATGTCTGTGGTGAAATCCTGCGGGCCTGGGGTGTCGGCCGAGCTGGCAGAACCTCGCAAACCAAAGTAGGTGGAGAGTCTGTGCTTTTCATCACTGCCGTGGCAAAGCAGCCCTGTCCGCACAGCGCGGTGGGGAGAGCGTTTCCTGTATGTCGCGGTCAACTGCTTCTGGCTGGAAAGTGGGCAGTGGACCGGAGTGAGTGGGAAATCTAGGGAAACAGAGAACCCTTTTACTGTGCTCCTCAGATTCAGGAGACGCTTTCCAGGGTAGAGTGGGATGCCAGGAGGCCAGGCGCAGTAGGACTGCACGAAGAAGTCCAGGGCGCATCGCTGATTTTCTAGCAGCTTCCACCAGAGGTGCAGTCTCTGAGTGTGGTTCCTCCAGCACGTGTAGTTGGGGTTTTAACCTCTCTCTGATGTTTTCCTGTCTATAAACTTCCCCGTGAGGGGCGCCTGGGGGGCTCCATCGGTTAAGCGTCCAACTTCGGCTCGGGTCATGATCTCACAGTTCGTGCGTTCGAGCCCCCCGTCAGGTTCTGTGCTGACGGTTCGGAGCCTGGAGCCTGCTTCGGGTTCTGTGTCTCCCTCTCTCTCTCTCTGCCCCTCCCCTGCCCATGCTCTGTGTGTGTCTCTGTCTCTCTCTCTCTCTCAAAAATAAACATTAAAAAAATAATAATAATGTAGAACTCCCATGAAACCGTTGTAATCACTCTTGATTTCAACAGATGTTCCTTTCCCCTGAACTCCTAGAGCATTTTCAAAAATCTTTACCATCTATTTGACAGGTGTCTTGTATTTCCTTTTTTCATGCATAATGCTTTGGGGATCTGAGCAGTCTTTCAGATGGAGGGTCGGGCATTCAAGGTCAGGAACCAATCATCTTAATCTTTGTCTTTCTTCCTTCCTTCCTTCCTTCCTTCCTTCCTTCCTTCCTTCCCTTCCTTCCTTTTCTTCCTTCCTTCCCTTCCTTCCTTCCTTCCTTCC
>NW_026057581.1:11860258-11939892 GCF_023721935.1 Panthera uncia
TCCTTCCTTCCTTCCTTTCCTTCCTTCCTTCCTTCCTTCCTTCCTTCTTCCTTCCTTTTCTCTCTTTCTCTCTTTCTTTCCTTCTTTCTTCCTTCCTTCCTTTCTTTCTTTCCTCCCCTCTTTCCGTCTTTCCTTCTTTCTTTCTTCCAGTTCCCTAATGCTCAGAACTGAGCCCTGTAGATAGTAACCAGGCCATGAATATTTCTTCCTGATAACATTCTAGTCCCATCCTGTCTCATAAGGAAGTTGTGAATCAAGCGTGCGAACACATGGAAAGTGCTTTTGAATTCGTCAGAGAAAAGATAAATTCAAGGAATCCTTTTTCTAGCATGGTTGTAAAAAAACGTGTACATATGCAGTCAGAAGGTAATATGGAAAGATTTCACATTCTCTCATCTTCCTCCTTGTGGCTGCCCCCCATGAAGTGGGTGCCCTGGGGTTTGATGCGGGTGCTGAAATCGTCCCTGTTCTCCTCCCATCCCCCGGTATTTGCTCCCGCTATTGAATTTGCCTTATTATACCATTCGGGGCAGACTTCTCAGACACACCCCTGGCAATGTCTTTGCAGCTATTAAGTAAGAGATTTGAAAGATTTTTTCATTAAGGTGACAGGTTTGATAGATGAGGATAGTGGTTCCTAATTTAGTTTTGAGGTCTGTTGAGGGAGGGAAGGTTTTTATCGGATGAAAACTTTTATCTTAATAAGAGTGCCCTTCCCTTCCCAAGTTCTGCGGCAGCAGAGAAATGAGACTAAGCACAATAAGGCACATGGAGGCCAAAATGCACCTGTGTGACAGCTAACAGCGACGGAGTCAGGAGCTGTGTCTTAGGTTGCAAGCCGGACATGGGCCTCCCGCTCCCTCGTCCCCAGTCTGGGTCTAGAACGGTCCACCTGCAGGAAGATTGGGAGTCTGTGGGCCACTGTCTGCATGAAGAAGGAAGGAAAGCGTGCTCAAAATTTTGAGTCTACTCAGTGGTAGATGAAGTCCAGCCAGTGGGGTGAGAGGAGGTTCAGGGAAAAACCCGGCATGGAGGACGGAGGGGCGGGTGGTGTTCCCTCTGGCTCTGCTTACACCTCTCATGCTGTGCGCGCTACTCTGGGCAAGCCATCCCCAGCCTCACTCCAGACATCGGAGCCACTGTGTTTTCTCCATAGCTCTTTGATTTATAGACTTGTTTACTGGGTTTCCTGTTCATCTCCTCGATTAGAATGTTAGCTCCCTGAGAGCAAAAACCCCGTCAGTATCCTCAACTGCCGCATCCAGTACTTGAAGCTGTGCCAAGTTCATAGCTGTGAACACCATAGCTAGCGGTGGCATTTGATAAATATCTGTTAGATGAGTCAGTGGGGTCTTATGCCTCTTCTCACGTGCCTTGATTGCCTGGATGCCCCCGTGCCCTCCCCTGCCTGGCAAATACCCGCTCGTTCCAGGAGGCTCGGCCCAGCTATCGTGTTCTCTGCAGAGCCCTTCCTGGCTTCCCTTCTTCTGAGGGGAAGGAGCACCTTCTTGTGTGTAGCTCACCAGTTGCCGGCAGTTGCACACGGCATGCGTGTGTGCGTGTGTGTCCGTGTGTGTGCGTGTGACGGTATCTGCCGTGTGTGTGCATGCATTTATTCTCTCTCTCTGGCTCTTGGACCCTTCGGTTCACTTATTTGCTTATATATTTATCACTGTTACTAGATTTTAAACTCCTTGGGGACGGGACAGCCTCTTGTTCTTATTCATCCTTGTCCCTCTAATATCTGCCATATAGTAGGTGCTCAGTAAATAATCGTATTAGCATTCAGAGTACTTACACCATGCCAGGAACCACTATATTCTGGTACTGACAAGCACTTTCCCAGTACCTTATTATTAGCTGGTATGATTCTTACAACCACTTTACAAGATACATTTTTTTTAGTTTATTTGTTTTGAGAGAGAGAGAGAGAGAGAGAGGGAGAAAAAAAGTGCATGCGCATGAACGGGGAGGGGCAGAGAGAGAGGAGAGGGAGAGAAAATCCCAAGCGAGCTCCATGCTGTCTGCTCAAAGCCCGATGCGGGGCTTGATCCCATGAACCTTGGGGTCACGACCTGAGCTGAAATCAGGAGTCGGAAGATTAACTGACTGAGCTACCCAGTCGCCCTGAGATGCATTTTTAACTCCTGCCTTACAGGGGGGCAAACGGACGGCACGCAAAGAGATAAGGTGACTAGTAAGGTTCTCACAGCTAGTTGATTCCATAGCTGTTCTCCTCTGCTGACTCTCGGAGAATGATTGTATGGTTAAACGAATGAATGAGAATCCTAGAAGCCCAGACCGATCTCATGTGATAGGGCCACAGACACTGGGATCCACAAAATCAGTGAGGAAGAAACGATTAGCAAACAACCTGTGATTAGCCATGGTTGACATAGAATCCTGAGGCCAGGGCTGAAGTAAATCCACACATGAATCCCTAAAGTCTTACTGTAGCTATCAAGCTTAATTCATAATTATCCATGCCAGCCAGCATTGTGGTATTGGTTAATGAAAGTAAACGACTGCCATTATATTTGGGGAATTATTTCCTAATATTAGGGAATTATTCCTAATATTTCCTGATTATTTCCTAAAATATGAAGGCATTAGTCATGAATTAAACAGTTGCTGTGTTTAAGGCTCATGCCCAAATTTGGAGGGAATGGTGGGGATGTGAGCTGGAGGGTAAAGAGGAGAACCCCAGAAGTGTAAATCAAGGTCATTGTATATGGAGAGCTCCAGCCTTGTTGGAAGGACAGGGCATGATCACAGGCAAAGTCAAGGAAATTTAAAGAAATTAAGGGCGGTCCATAGGAGAACCATCACGAGGCATTAGTACACATGCTTGTTTGCCAAATGGTAACATTAGAGAAAATGGAAGCTGTTGTATTAGTCAGGGTAGGGCGGGGCTGTGCTGTGTGAACAGTCAACCCTATAGTCTTCACAAGTTTAGCTTTCACTCCTGCAGGGTCCGCTGTGGATCCGGTGAGTCTCCAGTCCTCCAGGCATCGCTCTGTGATGCAGCCTGCTCTGCTCTTTTTATGCGGCTGCCTAGCGGTCTCCTTCGTGATCGCAGGGAAGAGGGAGAAGCTGGACATTTGCACCAGCAATGAAACGCTTCAGAGCTTTGCCCTGGAAGCGACACACGCCATCTGCTGTGCCCAAGACACTGCTTCCAGCTTTTTATACAGCTCGTATCATTCTAGCCCTCTCGTTCATTTTTGTCTCTCTCCCGCCCAGCACACAGTAGGTGCTCCATGAATATTTGCAGGCTGAAAGAATGAGCGAGCATAGGAACGAACTGTCACTCACGCCTGATGGTATTTATAGCAGTAAATGCATATGGCGCCCGGAAGCCCAGACTTGGTCAGTGGGTTTTACTAAACTTAAAAGAACATACGAACAAGCCACCACATAGCTAGCGTTAATGAGCCATGGTGAACGGAACATCATCAAGACACGGGCAGATTACATCCAGTAGGGCCGATGGTTGGGCTCACGCCCAATCTTCAGCCCCGCCTCTTAACCACACTGCTGTCTAACTGTCCACAGCGTGACTTCACAGTTCACGTGTTGTCTGGTGTCAGCCTGCCTTTTCTTGCCTTGTTCTTTTTTTTTCTTCAATTTTTTTAATCTTTATTTATTTTTGAGAGAGGGACAGAGACAGAGCATGAGTGGGGGAGGGGCAGAGAGAGAGACACACACACACAGAACCCGAAGCAGGCTCCAGGCTCCGAGCTGTCAGCACCGAGCCCGACGCGGGGCCCGAACCCACAGACCGCGAGATCGTGACCTGAGCCGAAGTCCGACCGAGCCACCCAGGCGCCCCTCGCTTTGTTCTTGTTGAATGAGGTAGGGATCACTGCCTTTATTTAAAACTTAAGAAACTTAATGAGGGAGAGAGAAGTTAATCTGTCCAGAGTGCTTCCATGATTCTAACCCGGGTGTCTTTGACCACGCCGCACCGTCTCTCTCCTGTATCAGGCTCACACCTTCACCCGCTGCCTCGCCTCCTAGGGTCCTGGCGGGTACGCAGGAGCCCAGCTCCCAACCGGAGCGGGGACTGGAGCGGGGTTCAGACAGGAGCAAAACATATACTGAGCAAAGCACACAGCAGCTGCATGTGAAAAAGAAACTGGAAGCTGTATGTATGAACCAATACAGGACGGAGAGTGTATGGAAAGAAAGCAGAAAACTGCCTTGGGAAGGTAGTGTGGCGGTCACAGTGCACGTGTCAGACCAAAGAATGGGTCTCTCGACCACATCTCGCTACATAGCAGTTGGCCAAGAGAAACCAGCGCCCAAGGAGGCACCCGTGATCATGACCGCTAACCAATCCTAGAAAACGGTGCTTGTTTATTCCCGGTGTGGGGTGGGGGTGGTGGACAGGGAGGGGGCTGAGCCCTCTGCCTGTCAGTGCGTACACATGAACGGGACAGTGCTGTGGAGAGGGTCCTGAATCGGGGGTTGGTGGTCCCCGGAGGTTTTTCAGCAAGCCGGTCATGTGACCAACCGTGTTGCAGCGAGATGAGCTTTACCGCGGTGTTCACGGCCCGTGAGGTGGTGGGGAGAAAACCAGACACGGAGGCCCCGGTGAGGAGGTTATTAACAAGCATAAGGAGCTGAGATTTTGAGAGCTCATGTGGGGGCGTAATGAAGGGACAGATTTGGGAGACGCTGGAAAAAAGAGCCGAGCGACAACAGCATGATCATTTGGACAGAAGAAACGGGCTGTGCAAGGTGTCCTCCCTTCTGTAGGTTTTGGGCTTATCTCAGTGTCATTCCGTGAGTTGGGGCTTCCCAGGTAGAACCGCAGCATAACCGTGGACCGACGCGAGCCTCTTGGAGTGACTGCATTATCGTGGTCACCCCCGCCTTTCCACCATCTCTTCCTTCCCCTGCCCCTCCCTCCAGGAGGTCTAGGATTAAATCTTAAATCGGCAGCAAACACAGTGTTAGGCTGAAATTTCGTCGCCATCCTGGCCCTCTAGTGGAGATAAAGTGGTTGAAATGAGGGCCAGCAAAGTAAAATTCGATGTGTGGTTCTGCGTCTCACCCCCAAGAAGAGGGGGGCTCCCGGCCCACGCCGTGAAACCTCTCTGGCTCCCGCTGGCTTGCCTTGCTGTTAGACACAGCCTCCCCACGGCTCTGGGAAACGAGTGGGGGTGTTTTGCTGGTTAGTCCAGCTTTTGCACGGTTTTTCTGCGCCTCGCAAGGCCACCGCGCACTGCTTCCTCAGTCCTTCTGGTCCGACGGGAGAGCCAGGCTTGATTTGAGAGACAGGAGAGAGAAATGCTGTGTGACGGACGGCAGAGAGGAGGAAGGCACCGCATGCCGTTATCCTTGCCAGGGTTCGTCACGTCCCCTCGCATGGGTGCAGGTGTCTAGGGACAGAGGACAGTCTAATGAGACAAGGTGAGGCGGTGTGCAGCCTGCAGGCAGCAGCTCTTAGCTCAGAGGAGCCAGAGAAGAGTGCCTGGGCTCCATTACCCCCACATCCCTTTTCCCTGCACGTCGGCTGATGCCAGCCACATGCTACCAGGGGAGAAGAGAACTCCTAACACCTCGTCCTTTCCCCCTGCTCTGTGAAGCAGGCACCTTGGCCAGAGGTGCAGGAAGCGTAACAGAGCAGGAGGGCTTTGAAGTCTCTCTCCTCTCCCGCAGATGCCCTTGGCCCTCCTGATGCCGTCGGTGTTGGTTAGACCCTCCTGCTTTCCTTGCTGCTGTCTTCTACACAGCCCCTCCCCCTTCCTACAGCTGGGCAAGGCATAGGGCCCCCTGGGCGTGGCAGACACATGGCCTTCCAGGTCTTTCCAGTGCCTCTTATGGGCCCATTAATTCGCCATGAGTCGTTCGACTGATCTGTAAGTAAGTTCCTTTGGAGGAGCTAGATGATCGGGACCTTCTATCATCTCAGGGGGAGGTGTATCTTTAGATGCATGGCTAACCTATGACTAGACTTCCTAGACTTCCGTATTGTGTGTTGCAGGAGAAGGTAGAAGCCGGCTTTAATTTTTGTCCCCCATCTTCCGTAGCTTCGAGGGGCAGTTTCGCACTAGCCCTGGAGACTTGAAACGTCCCGAGTCTCCAGTGATATCTGTATTCTTTTGATGTAGTCCATGTGGAAAGTAAAGCAGGGTCGGGCTGCCGAGCAAGCTCACCAAAGTGTCTGGGGGCTTTTGATCACTTTCCATCAGGACGAACGGTAACCTGTGTCCCCTCAGGGTGTGTCTGAGAGGCCGTTCGTGGTTTAACGAAGATCAACACGTTGCTGGGTATTTAATATGTCTTCCTCAAGTCAGGAGCTGAAACCTTGAGACCTGAGATTAGATCGGCACAGAGGGGACTCTGGAAGCCCCCCCCCTCCCCACCCCCCACCGTTGGCCGCACCTCTGCAGTATGCTCACGCCGAAAGGACTGATGCCCAAGACACGCGCAGCTTGAGCCCGACGGGGCCCTCGGACCCGCGCCTCTGCTGTGTCCTGTTTGGCCGGAACAAACCCACGCGGAAGGAGGGCACGTGATGCCAGCCACTGCATTCCTAGAAAGCGACGCTTGCTACTCACTTCCGGTTGGGTGCCGATGGCGGTGGGCACAGGGTCCGGGCCCCCGTCCCCGTCGCTGTGGTGCCTTCCGCCGAGGCTTCCGGCTTTGGTGCCCGCCCTGACCTGCCGTCGCTCGTGGTGTCTGGAGACCCGTGGACGGGACCCGAGAAAGCGGATCGCAGGGCCCGCTGCACACATTCCTCAGCCCCTTCTGGTCCTCTTGGCTTTTTTTTGGACATATTGGGAAGAAAAAAATAAAAAAGCTTGCCTTCTAAACTTGTTTCTGTCTTAAAAGGGAGTGCCTCTCAAGTGCTTAGAGCTTGGAAGTGCTGTGTTGTTTTTTGGGGGTTTGGTTTTTTTTTTTTTTTCATTTAGTAGGAGTAAAACGGGTGCGCTGACTTCATCCTCGGAGTACGGGGTGCAGGTTCCTAGCGGAGCGCCCAGTAAGCACAACGCTGGCTTTGGTTTCCATTTAACGTGCACTCCTTTCCGTGGAGTTGAGAGGTGACGGGAGATGTGCCTGTTTTCGCGTTCTGCTATTTCCTGGTGCTGTCAGCATAATGCATTGCGCGGCTCCAAAGCATTTCGAGCAAATTGTGTCTTCTGCGGGAGCTATTTACGGGTTCTCAAACAAATGGTGCTTTCTGGGGAAGGAGAAGTATGTATGAAAACTCTGTGGCAGAGCCCTTTGTCGTGCGGCGTCGGGGCAGAACTTCTGAGGAGCTGGCTTTGAGGGGAAGGGCATCCCCACCACCCTGAGGCCCGGTGGAGGGCGGCCCTCCTGCCTTGTGCCGCCAGCTACCCTCTGGCCGCCTCGAGGGCACCCCGCCCGGTGATGAAACCCCAGAGTCTGCACAGAGATTCGAGGGACCTGGTGAAGAGCAAAATGGAGGAGAAGTCAGAGCCTCGCCCTTAGGGGCTCGGAGCAGGAGGAAGCCAGGCTGCCTGGGAGGCCCCTCTGGGTGTAGGGCAGCCACTGAGGCCTCGGACGGACACGCTCACTTCCCCCTGGTCCCCCTCAGAGCGAGCGCTGTCGCCTGCAGGCCCCCTGCCCTCACTGCCCTGACCCCTGCTCCCCGGGAAGCACTTTCGCAGTAGACGTCAGATCAGCCCGAACGTCTGAGAACACGCGTCCACAGTCCCGAGAGGAGACGGAAGTCGTGTGCTTTTCGGTTGTTGCTGCTGAGGTGATTCCGAGGGAGAAAAGGAATCCCGGAAGGTCGTGGACGTCTGAAGGGTGGAAACAGCCACCTGAAGGCAGTGTTGCCTGTCAGCCCCCAGTCCTGCTGGATGCTCCACTTCAGGCTTACCCACTTTCAGCGGCCATTGTGTTCAAAGACAAACGAGGTTGGGTGTTGTGTCCGAGTCCCTGTCCCCGAAGCTGTGGGCTCCCTGCCCATTTAGGAGGCGGGAGTTAATTCACAAGCAAAATAGCCTTCCGTGGGAGGGATGGGTTCAGGATTGTGTTCGCGTTGTCGTGCCCTCTAGCGGCCAGCACGGTGCCCTTTTCGAAGGCCTTTCCCGGCTTCCACAACTCCCCGGATCCTCCCCACGTGAAAACGCCCCCTTCACAGTGGTTGAGTATGTGTCCGCTCAAGTCTGTCTCCTGACTGCGATTTGTCTATCGTGTAGGAAAAAGAAATCGCAAGCTTTGTTAACAGAGCGGAGAAAGGAATGCTATCGTTCCGTCAAATCGGGGTACGTCTTACTACGGCACATCTGAATTCTAAACCTACTGGAAGTGACACAGGAGTCTAAAACTTCCATGTGAATATTTTCACAGCCAACTGATGCATTACAGGAGGAGAATTATGGCACTGGCAGTAGCGGGCCAGCCCTGTGCTGGCTTCCCACCCACAAATAGACACGCTTCATGAAACCGCGAAACGTTCTCAGCCATTTAGTTGGCCAACGCACAATTTGTTTTCCTTCCTCAGAAGGTTGATATCGTTAACCGTCTGCTGTCTATATAGCTTTGATATGGTTTTATATAGGGAAAGCATTAGTCACTCGCAATTATCTTTGAATGAATTATGTAAATCATGTTTTGGTTTTGATACTTTGTTTTTCCAGTCAATTCAGCCGGAGAAGTGGCTACTGAGTGGATCCTGTGAGCTTGGTCATGTACATAGGAAGCACCTAGGAATCTTACGAAATGCACCTTCTGACTCTTACGGGTCTAAAGTGGAGTCTAAGATCCTGCATGTCTAAGACAGTCCCCGATGACATCAGTGCTGCTGGTCCCGGGACCACAGCACAGCGAAGTGATAGGTGAATAGCAAGGTGATCAGTGATGGAGACAGTCTGTGCCGGTAAAGGGACTGGAAAACGTTTACAAGTAATTATGGCCTTAAGACAGAATGTGACAATATGTATGATAAAATCGAAAACATGCGTTCTATGATCGCTTCTGATCGGGAAGAGCGGGAACATCTTCGTGGCGAAGTGATTCTGAAATTGGACTTGAGATGTAGGTTAATTCGCAACAGGGATAGGGAGGTGGGTGTGGCAAGGGCAAATGAGTCAAAAAGCACAGATTCTGGAAAATGAAGAGTATGTGCGGGGGCTAAGAAGCAGCCCATTTGCCTGTGATGGGGGAAGCGTGAGATACAGTCGGAAAGGCAAGTTGAGGTGCCAGTGTGGGCTGTCAGGTAGTCTAGGATGAAAAGTCTGGACTTAATTCAGGAAGCAAAGAGGAACCAGCAACAAGGGATTTTGAACCAAGAAGGCAAATTGATTGAAACTGGGAGGATAGACTGGAGTGGGGAGTGATGTCATTTTCCAGACAGGAAGGGATAGGACAGACAGCATGAGGAATATTCGCATCTGGAAGAATGGAGGGTAGAGAGGGTGTGGAGAGAGAAGGATCAGAAGGCTCCCAGGAGGGTCCTGGATGGTCAGAAATATGGTTGCACAGTGACCATAAATGGGAGAGTCAGATGAGCTGTTGTGCACGTCTGAGCAGAAAAATGACCTGGGTGAACACGCAAATGTCACTTCCAAGAGGCTTTCCTTGTCTGTCCTGTCTCAAATAGCACCTAGTCCTCTTAGCCTGCTTTACTCTTTTCATGACCCTTTCCACGGACATTATTCTCTCTAAATTTACTTGTGCCATGTTGCTCCCGGGAGCTTCTACTCTACTGGAAGAAACGGGATAAACATGTACACAAATAAGTATAATTAGAAATGAAGGAGAGAGAACAGTCACACATGAGAAAGAAGAACAGGGTGGGAGGGATGGCTCCAATTTAGATTAGGCGGTTAAAGAAAGGCTCTCGTAGGAGAGGACATTAAACTGAGTATGAGAAGGGGCATAGTATGGGAGTTAGAGTGCAGGCAGAGAGGAGAGAATATGCAAAGGTCCTGAGGTGAGAAGTCCCGGCTGCATCCAGAGATCGTGAACTTGAACCTGTATGGCTGGAGGCTAGAGCGAGTTAGGAGAAGAGTAGGAGACGATGACGTTAGAGTGACAAGCCATGGATAGTGCAGAGCTTTCGATCTGGAAAGGAGATCTGATTTTGTTCTGCGTGCCTGGGAATTTATGCAAGCGTCTAAACACGCAGGGTGGATTGGGAAGTGACAAGAAAAGCAGGGGAGCAGAGTAGAAAACCTGCAGTTGACCAGATAAGAAGTGACAGTGGTTTGGACTTGACTGGTGGCAGTAACGTGACAGAGGAGTAGATGGGTTCACGATACAGTTCATTCTCGAGGCCAGCTTGGCAGAACTTTGCAGAGTTTTGATGTGAATGAAGGTAAGGACATGCTCACCAGGAGAATTCCCAGGCTTCTGGCTTGAGGAGCTGACGAAATGAATGTGCCGTTCACAGACACGGGGGGGGGAGGGGGGGCGGGGGGCGGGGGCACAGGCACGTGGCAGATTTTTGAAAATGTTGAGTTTACATGAGACTCTTAAAAAAAATTTGTTTTCAATTTCAACATTTTATTTATTTTTGAGAGACAGAGCGCGAGTGGGGGAGGAGCCGAGAAAAAGAGGGAGGCACAGAATCAGAAGCAGGCTCCAGGCTCCGAGGGGTCAGCGCAGAGCCCGACGCGGGGCGCGAACCCACAAACCGTGCGATCGTGATCTGAGCCAAAGTCGGACGCTTAAACGACTGAGCCATCTAGGCGCCTCTACATGAGACTTAGAAAAAACAAAAACAAAAACAAAAAGCTGCAGTACGGTACTCCCAGTGTAAAATTAGCCATCTTACATCGTTCCTGGATGTAAGTTCAGGGGCGCTGAGTACATTGATCTTGCGCGTTCCGTCTCCAGAACTCTGTTCATCTTGCAAAACTTAACGCCCATATTCATCAAACAATAACTGCCCTTCCTCCCTCCCCCAGCCCCTGGTCAGCCACTGCTCTACTTTCTGTCTCTATCAGTTTGACTACTCTTAATCCCTCACGTAAGTGGAATCATGCATTATTTGTGCTTTTGGGTCTGGCTTATTTCAGTTAGCGAGGCGGCCTCAAGGTTCATCCCTATTGTAGCATATGTCAGAGTTTCCTTTTATTTGTCCATTGATGGACACTTGGGTTGCTTCCTCTGTTTGGCTATTGTGAATGATGCTGTGAACGTGGGCGGTCAAATACCTCCTCGAGATCCTGCTTTCAATTCTTTGGGGCATATACCCGGAAGTAGAATTGCTGGGTCATATGGTAACTCTATTTTTAATTCTTTGAGGAACTTCCAAACTGTTTCCCAAAGTGGCTGCACCATTTTATATTCTCACCAGCAGGTGCACTGGGTTCCAGTCGCTCCACATGCTCACAAACAGTTATTTTCTCTTTTTTATTTATTTATTTTTAACGTTTATTTATCTTTGGGACAGAGAGAGACAGAGCATGAACGGGGGAGGGGCGGAGAGAGAGGGAGACACAGAATCGGAAGCAGGCTCCAGGCCCTGAGCCGTCAGCACGGAGCCCGACGCGGGGCTCGAACCCACGGACCGCGAGATCGTGACCTGAGCCGAAGTCGGACGCTTAACCGACCGAGCCACCCCGGCGCCCCATTTTCTCTTTTTGATGGTGGCCATTCCAGTGGACGTGAGGTGGCGAGAATTATTTTGAGTGGGTATTTCAGGTAGGCGGCTGAGTCTTCGGGTCTCCACATCAAGAAGAGATCTGGCCTGAGATACACCATAAAGTTCAAATTTAAGCCATCTTCCATTTTTTTCAATGGGTTTTTATGTCAACCTGACTGGAAACATTTAAGAACTTAGAGATCTTGATGAAACAATCAGATTTGTACTTAAACTATTCAGTCTCACAAACATGTTTGAGGTCATATGTAGATGAATGTACAAATAGTCCTTTTTTCTACTTTTCTGTTGTGTGAAGTAATTCATTTAGAACCTTCATCTACAATGCTGTATCTTCACCATCTTACGAACCACTTTGTGAGTCATCTCATGTAGTTAGCTTTCTAAATCACATCGTCTTGACTTCCATCTCTGCCATTTAAGATGTGCTGTGTTTTGCATGTGTGTGATGCTATCACCAGAAATTTTATTCCCAGCCTCAAGTACCTCTTTCTATATGTATGGATTATATTTTTATAGTTTCCTGGCCAAAACCAAATCGCATAGCCAAGCTCACACAATTAATGTGACCACGGACATAGGGGAGGTATGGTGTTCTGGGGATTATTACTGTAACATGGGTCCCAACTGATATCATTAAGAGACTTTTTTCTCCATTCTTCCAATGAGTATGTATTCACGAATTAGACAACTACCACTTACCATGTTGCTTTTGAAAGCAATCTTTAAAATGCTTTTTAAATTCATAATGGCATCCAGTATTTGTGACTGTAAAGCCATACTCCCAAGAATAGTTCCTAGTTAAATGTATTTTCTCTTCTTAAAAAAAAAAAAAAAATTCTGTTAGGTGACTTTTATAGGTGTGCGAAACCAGCAGTCGGTCCCACGGGTTTCAAGGGAGCGTGTTTTACATAAAGAGAACTTTGTGGTTTCAAATAAAATATTTATGGAGCAGCAAATAATATGATAAGCTTTAGAAAGACTCAAAAATTAAGGGAAGTCATTCTTTTCTGAGCGGTGCTTTTGGGAAAAACCTTACCGTATATCAGGCATACATGATAAAAGATAAACTTGGGGCGCTTGGGTGGCTCAGTCGGTTGAGCGTCCGACTTTGGCTCAGGTCATGATCTCGCACTCTGAGTTCGAGCCCCGCGTAGGGTCTGTGCTGACTGCTCGGAGCCTGGAGCCTGCTTCCGATTCTGTGTCTCCCTCTCTCTCTGCCCCTCCCCCACTCATGCTCTGTCTCTCTCTCTGTCAAAAATAAACATTAAAAAAAAAATACTCATCTGGTATGTTTGAAGTTTAGTCTTTCCTAGAGGTATGAGAAATCTTTCAAGGTTCTTTCTGATCTTTAAAACTGTGACTGAGGGGTGCCTCATACCTATCTGTTCATCCATTTATTTATTCATTAATTTCAAGCATCTCCTAGAGATCAGAATTTCTAAGTATAATATAATAGAAAATCTTTGTTTTACCAGTTTGGCAACAAGGGGAAGAAAAGCAACAGGTAGTAAACCAAAAGGGTTTGTGCTATTTCAAAAACCAGACAAATCTGTATGGTCAGTTTCCAACACCAAACTCATCGATTTGATTCCATGATTGAAATCCATCATATTCTAAGACTTAAAGCACGACGATCTTCGACAGTGATAATTTGGATTGGGAAGGCAGCGTTCTAAAGAGGTAGCCATAATAACATGGAGGAGTATATGTGTTCAGTTGCCAGCTGGCCATTTGTCTAGCCATCCGTCTACCCATCTAGCCATCCATTCATCCATCCATACATCCTTTGGTTAACTTTTACCTGTATCAACTTATTACATGGTATAGGATGATATTTTTAATAATCATGAACATGAGCTTTCCTCACTTCGGTGAAAATGAGTACTGCAAACAAAGTTCTCCCTCTTATCTCAAAGTTACGGGCTTTTTTTTTATCCTAATGAGCCCCACTAGACCATAGTTCTTCATTGAAATTCTACTGAAACAACTAATGATAATGTTCATTTCACATCTTTGACCTGGGAATTGCAAAGTGATTTACTAACAGTAACTCATCAATCCTCTTAACACCTCTGAATAAGACATTAATATTTTTTAACTCAGCATAGAAATGGCTTCTGCTTTCCAGAGAATTTGAATGCCTTAGCTACCATTCAGTGAGTGAGGGGAAGAATTAACACTAAAGTCATCCTTTTCTGAACGACTGCTGGTGGTCTGACCTACACAAGAATGGCATATTTTCTGGAAATTAAAAAAAAAAAAAAAAAAAAAAAAAAAACAACACGGGGAAGGGGCAAGGGCGCCTGGCTGGCTTAGTTGGAAGAACGTGCCACTGTTGATCTCGGGGTCATGAGTCCAGCCCCATGTTGGGTGTAGAGATTACTTAAATAAGTAAAACTTAAAAAAAGATACTAATATGCTCAGGAGTTGGGGTGCCTGGTGTGTCAGCCGGTTAAGCTTCTGACTCTTGATCTCAACTCAGGTTTAGATCTTAGGGTCGTGAGTTCAAGCCCTGTGTTGGGCTCTGCTCTGGTCATGGAGCCTACTTAAAAGTAAATAAATAAAAAATGGGGAACGGATATGGGGAGAGCATCAACTTTGCTTATATAAGAATATTGAATAAAACCGTACTAGAGAAGGACATTTTAGAACCCCCCCACAGGACAGTGTTCCTTAAAACTCTGCCTTCATCCGATTCAGTGCTTAATGAAAGGGTGAACCTGAAAGGATACTGCCCGCTCTGTGGTACTCCAATGATGAGTCACAGCATGTGAACAAATGAAAACAAATCCCCAGCTAAAAGGACAACTTCTGTGTTACCCTGGGAGTATTTCTCATTTTTCCAGGGCTTCCAATGTTCTTCCATTCCCGTGTAAACTCAGCTTATAGTAAACCCCGATGCCAAGATTTTCAGTCAGTTCCCTGCCAAAACCATGATGCTCTCTCTCAGCCTGGGACGAGGCACTGTCCCGCAGAGGAAGTGAAAAGGAGAGTCATAAACCGAGGAGCATTTCTCAGGGGAGTCAGAGGGACGGTGTGCTTTTCATGGTAACATCATCCACTGTCTCTGGGCATGTGGAGGCTTTTAAGAGAAAGCAGAGAATTTTTTTTGAAGTTTTTAAAAATTTTAATTCCAGTACAGTTAACCATACAGTGTTATATTAGTTCTGGGTGAACAGTATAGTGATTCAACACTTCCATACATGACCCTGTGCTCATCTTGAGAAGTATACTCTTAATCGCCTCCCCCTACTTCACCCATCCCCCCGCCCACAGAAAGCAGAGGTTTTTGGGAACTCATTTGTGTGAAGCAAGACTGAAATGACTTAAATGTTTAGGGGCGCCTGGGTTGCTCAGTCGGTTAAGCATCTGACTTCGTCTCAGGTCGTGATCTTGTGGTTCGTGGGTTCGAGCCCCGCGTCGGGCTCTGTGCTGACAGCTCGGAGCCTGGAGCCTGCTTCGGATTCTGTGTCTCCCTCTCTCTGTGGCCCTCCCCTGCTCACACTCTGTTTCTGTCTCTCAAAAATAAATAAATGTGAAAAAAAATTTTTTTTAATGTTTAAAAGATAAAAGTGTCGTAGTTTATGTCTCAACCTTCTTAAATCATCCCTGAGACCCTAATTTGCTTTCTTTATATTGTTGGTTCTCACTGAGCAAACCAGCGAGAATAGGGGCCTTGTAGCAATGCACAGGGGTCAGTTATAGGACGGTGTTTCAGGAAATTCAAGTGCTCTGTAAAGAGCTTCCGTTTGTTGAGAAACAGAGACTGCTTTTTCAGCAAATCTGGCTTGTGTTCATGTTAAATCCCCAACCCCCTTTTTTTTTGCAAGGGGGAAACTTCCAGATCTCCTCGCTGTATTTAATTTTCTATTTTACATGCTGCCAGTGCACTTTTCTTCTCAGGTGAAGCCTACGTGTGTTCTCTCTCTTACTAACTTTTTAAGTTTTAGGATGTCCAGCCTGACCTAATGATAGAATACTCAACACTGGTGCTGATACCAGGACCCCTGGGCACAACCGATGGGGACCTTTTTCACACCATTTGCTTGCTTCTTGGTGAAGGAGAGCCCGGTTGGTACAGTGCTGGTGGGTTAAGCTTGGCACAGGATAGGCATACTCGACCGTTAAGAAGGTTGACTTCCAGACCACCGATATGATGCCTTTTTTCGGGCAAGGACTCAGGGGCTTCCTCAGGTGTATCTAGGTATCCAGGCTGACCACAGCTGGCAGGGAGCACTTTAGATTGTGTCTGGTGGGGTTTTGGCCCCTCACACAGTGACCTCGGTTCCCTGGAGGGAGTACGTAATTGGCTGCCATGAAGTAGAGAGCAGTAATAATGACCCAAGTTGGGAAGCAGGACAAGAATCACAGTGCTTCAAAAGTGGGAGTAGGAGAGCTGAACGCAGGAGGAGGTGGGCTCTCCCCATTATCTAGAGCCAGAACCAACCGTGCAAAGGAGACCAGTTGGCCCTTTAGCTCTTTTCCCGGTGGGGATTCTCGCACAGGGTCAGAGCGCTGTTAAACATTGGCGTGGGAAGGAGGTCAGGAAGAGCTTCACCCTGTTTTAATTTTAATTTGCCCCATGTAATTTATACATGGGGGACCTGGAGCCGGAGCAGTGGAGAGATTTTCACGGGCTGGCAGTTGGCACTGGATCCCAGCCCGGTGTCCCGGTCACCTGCTGCCCATTGCCGGCCTTCCTCCATTCACCAGAGTGACTTTTCACCCTTTCCAGCCCTTTTCTGTCTTTATATTCCTCTAAGTGTAGGATTGAAAGTGCAATCACGGTATGTCAGCATTCTAAACCAGAAGACTTTCTGTGCAAATACGAAATGCTTCCCAGATTGCTCTAATTTCCCTGATGCCCTGATTATATAAGATGCACCACGGATGTAATGATTCGTTTCCGGGGGGCGGGGAGCAGGAGAAATAGGAAACTGTTACCACTTTTTTATGTACTCTTCTTATGCGAAACAATTTCTAAGTTCAGAAATGTCAAAATATGAAAAGTAAAATCACGTGGATATCACATTTAAGCTACTTGTGTTATATATAGGCTCTTTTACACACGTGATCCTTAAAGGCATGCTTTCTGTGAAGCCCAGGACAGTCCCAGGGGTGAAAGCTGACTCTTAACAATTCATGTTAATAAGAATCAGGGAGGGCGTAGGAAAGCAATTTAGAAAATTCACTTTGAACAACCTAAACTCCTAGCCAGTAGCTGAACTACTGGCTAGGAGTTTCATTGACCACATGCCTCAACCACATTGACCACATTTCTCACTTAGGAACATCCTAAGTGTGGATGAAAAGGCCTGAGATATATAGCAGGTGGGGGCAAAAGGGAAGTGAAGAAGCTGGGTGTTCCACACTCTAGATCATGAAACTACATTACTGAGAATTTCGTAAATGTATGTACGTATAAGAATTTCAGTTTTGCAAAATGAAGAATCCTGGAGACGGATGGTGGTGATGGTTGTATACAGCATGAATGTACTTAATGCCACTGAACTCTACACCTAAAAAAGTTTAAGATGGTAAATTTTATGTGTATTTGATAATTTTTTTAAAAACATGTATTTACATATATATGGGTATGTGTATTTCTATAAATGTTTTCCAACAGTTTGATTAAAATGCAGCAGGCCATGTCATCTATCCATCCATCTGTTCGTCTATCCATCCATCCATCCATCCATCCATCCATCCATCTATCCATCTATTCATCCATCCATCCATCCATCCATCCATCTATCCATCCATCTATCCATCTATCCATCCATCTATCCATCCATCCATCCATCCATCCATCCATCCATCTATCCATCTATCCATCCATCCATCCATCCATTCATCCATTCATCCACCCATCTATCCATCTTTATTCATTCACTCAACATTTATTATGCCCCTATTATACACCAAGACCTGAGCTAAAAGCTGGAGTACAACTATAAATACAATATACTCTTTATATTTATATTTACATATATTTTCATGGGCAAAACTGAATGCATATCCGGAGTTAAAATGGTGTCTAACTGTGCGGAGCAGTGGGGTGTCTTGGTACTTCCCACGTAGATGAGAGACCTAACGGGATCACTTGCTGAGGAATAACATGGACAAAACATGGGAAACAAACAACACGGGACACAGTGTGTGCAGTGAACAGTTGGTACTCCATCACTCATGATGCATCATGTGACTGGTGGGGTGATGAGCTCGTAAGGCTGCGAAATAAAGGAGCAAAGCATAGAAGGTCCCGTACACCATGTTTAAGGAGTATGGACTCCTCAGACCGTTGGAGGTCAGATTGCATTCTCGAGTGGCCTAAGGAATCCTCAAAGCCCCCAAACCCCCAGGGGTCTGCCTTCCGAAGTCCTTGGTTGTGATGGGTGGAGGAACCAGTAGGTCAACGTGAATAGCCTCAATTTTATTTGTTTTATGTACAGTTGATCTTTGAAAAACACAGGTTGAAACTGTGGGTCCACTTACGGATTTTTTTTACAGCACAGCACTGTAAATGTATTTTCTTTTCTTTGTGATTTTCTTAATTACATTTTCTTTCCTCTATCTTATTTTATTGTAAGAATACAGTATATAGGGGCACCTGGGTGGTTCAGTCGTTTAAGTGTCCGACTCCGGCTCAGGTTATGATCTCACTGTTTGTGGGTTCAAGCCCCGCATTGGGCTCTGTGCTGACAGCTCTGAGACTGGAGCCTGCTTTGGATTCTGTGTCTCCCTCTCTTTGCCCGTCTCCTGTTTACACTCTGTCTCTCAAAAATAAATAAACATTAAAACAAATAAGAGAATACAGTATATAGTAAATACAGCACACAAAACATGTGTCAATTGACTCTTTTGGTAAGGTTTCCAGTCAGCACTAGGCTGTTAGTACTTGCGTCTGCAGGGAATTACAATTATATGTGGATTTTCAACTGCATGGCGGATTTCTATGCAGGATTTCGTTTGAAGACAGGATTCTGGCTAAAAACACAAAGCAAATCATACATTTGGAAAAAATTGCCGTTGGTGATGAAAATTTACCAGAACTTCTTAGAATTGGTTGCAAGTAGTTTTCTTGTTTTAAAAGTCAATATCCTGTATTCAAAGCGATGGGTATGTTTTATCCATTTCTGAACCACGCACCTCACCTAGTGGCCCTTTGCACATGATGCACGTTCAGTGAAATGTTCAGGGCGAATTATTTTAGGGATATGATTTAGGTACTGTTGCCATGGGGTCAATTTAAATAGTATGTTGCCCACTAACTCAAAAGGAATTTGTAGAAATATAAACGAACGTTCCTCTTATTCTCTTTTTCCTTATGTAAAAATTGGACTGCCCTGGTTACTTTTTTCTCAATTTCCAGTGTGTTGTTGAGATAATACTTTTATCACTTGCTGCCTCAGACCTGGTTGACAACTCTGATTCTGTATGTAGGATTGAACTTTGTAGAAAATAACACTTAATTGTATTTTTTTTTTAATGCTTGAAATGATATTCTGGGCAAGTTTTGTTTCTTTATGGACTATAGCCAGAATCCTACTGTTTTCAATTTGTTTAAATGCAACAGCTTATACAACATATGTACATGTTCAGTTGGAGATAAAGGATATCATTATTTTTAGCCTATTACAAAGAAAACCACATTCTCTCTTAAATGTCTTGGCATAAAGTAATTTGAACACGATTTCTGCACAAATCATTTTTAAGAGATTGGCTGTCAAGTATATTTTTTAAAGTAGCTCTCTCAGAAGAACCAATGAGACTTGGCAAATTTAGATACATTCTTAGCCTGAAATGTGGTGGAAGATGTCAGTTTTTAAACAGCACTTTGAGAAGTAGTTAACTTATAAGTACAGCAATTCAGAGCACACAGAGAATGATTTTGAAGAGTCAAGTCTTGATATACTGGAAAGAACGTTGACAGATTCACCACAATTAGGAGATGAGCAGGTACAGCTCCCACTTGTGAAAACTTTTCTCATCTAAGGAACTTCTGAGACTGGTCTAAGGAAACCTTCAGCAGGGGCGCCCGGGTGGCTCAGGCAACCGGTTAGGCGTCCGACTTCGGCTCAGGTCATGATTTCGCGGCTCATGGGTTCGAGCCCCATGTTGGGCTCCGTGCTGACAGCTCGGAGCCTGGAGCCCGCTTGGGAGTCCGTGTCTCCCTCTCTCTCTGCCCCTCCCCCGCTCACACTCTGTCTCTCGCTCTCAAAAATAAATCAACATTAAAAAAATAATAATAAAAATCAGAAAACAAGAAAACCTCCAGCAAATCCTTATTGCCTTCTAGCATCTGAATCTATCGTGCGGAAATTCTCCCAGCTTCCTCTGTCGTGCGCAGGCAGAGAATAATAGCCTTGTCATCCACCACCTCTTTTCTTCAGGATAAGTACATTAGGCCTATGAAAAATGACAGGACTGAAATGTGTTTTTCCTTCATGCCTGTTGTGTGTGTGTGTGCGTGTGTGTGTGCCTGTGTGCACACATGTGCACTCTTATGTATGTGCACACAAGCATTCATCCCCAGATCCACACATTTGAGTACGCATGATAGAGAAAGGAAAAGTGACTTGAAACTCCGCTTCAAGCCTTTACCACCATCCCCGATGTATTTTGACAATTCTAACTTGGTTCTGCTATCGTGCAGAGGTTCGTTATTGTGTCCCGGACTTCAGCATCCGGGTATCAGGTATCAGCTTGAAGTCGTACCCTCACCACTTCAAGAACCTGAATATTTGACGATTGAAGCTTTGTGCCTCATGTCCTTCGGCCTTGCTGTTTTCAGCCGATGGGAGTTTTGTAATCATATGTAGGCACCAGATTAAACGCACAAATGAATGACGTGTTAGTCCCCTCGGTGTTTGTTATTTTGGTGCCATAATAAAGACATTTCATTGCCCGTTGCCAATCTTACCAGATACTGGAAAGAATTATTGCTTCCCGACTGTCTCTGAAAACCCGCCCCAGGTGCATTTTTGGAATCACGTTGTAGCTTCCTGAATTCAGATATACCCCTGAGGCCTACTTCCCTTGTATGGACACACACACACACACACACACACACACACACACACACCCGTGGCACATAGAAAGAACAGTAAATATCAGGGGCAGTGCCCACCATACTCTTGAGTGAGAATACAGCCCCCAGCCCCATCCCGGAAGATGAGTGCTGGATGGAAGATACGAAATTGCCACTCCCTTTGTGGATCTTGGTACCAATTTATACGACCATACCCATAACACTTGGCCCTTTTCAAATTACCGGGAGGGCTCAAATGACACAGACTTTGGGGTTGACAAGATTGCATTGAAATCCATTTGTCTGCCACTTGCAAGTTTCATGGCCGGGCTGTTGCTTAATCTCTCAGAGTTTGCTTTGTCTTTGGTCATGGGGAATCGTAACAAACAGGGTTTGGGGGAAGATTACATGAGAACTAATGGAGGAAATTCAGTTTTGTTAGTTCTGATCTGAGATTATAAAACTTAAAAAAAAGAAAAAAGGAAGAATGTACGTCCCTAATGCATTGTAGGTGGTGCAAGGTGGCACGAGGGGCTGGCTTCGAAGTCGGCGGTGGGCGGGGGGGGGGGAAGGAGGGCGTAAGTAGCCATTTTTGGTGACTGACTTTAGGGCACTGGCTCTCTGCTTTGGCTGCACATTAGAATCCCATTGCCTGGCTGTTCAGCGTCTTTTGTGCTTTCCTACAAATTTTAGGATTGTTTGTTCTAGTTTCGAGAAGAATGCCGGTGCAATTTTGATTGGGATTGCATTGAATGTGTAGATTGCTTTGGGTCGTGTTGACATTTTAACAATATTCTTCCAGTCCATGAGCATGGAATGTTTTTCCATTTCTTTGTATCTTCTTCAATTTCCTTCATAAGCTTTCTATAGTGTTCAGCATACAGATCTTTTACATCTTTGGTTAAATTTATTCCTAGGTATTTTATGGTTCTGGGTGTAGTCGTGAATGGGATCAGTTTTTTTTCAACAATAGCCAAATTATGAAAAGAGCCTAAATGTCCATCAACTGATGAATGGATAAAGAAGATGTGGTTTATATATACAATGGAATACTACTTGTAAATGAGAAAGAATGAAATCTGGCCATTTGCAGCAACGTGGATGGAACTGGAGGGTATTATGCTAAGTGAAATAAGCCAGGCAGAGAAAGACAGATACCATATGTTTTCACTCATATGTGGATCTTGAGAAACTTAACAGAAGACCATGGGGGAGGGGAAGGGGGGGAAAAGTTACAGAGAGGGACGGAGGCAAACCATAAGAAACTCTTAAGGACTAAGAACAAACTAAGGGTAGATGGGGGGTGGGGAAGAGGGGAAAGTGGGTGATGGGCAGGAAGGAGGGCACTTGTTGGGATGAGCACTGGGTGTTGTATGGAAACAAATTTCACAATAAATTATATTTTTAAAAAAAGAATCCCATTGCCTGGGCTGCACCCCAGACCAATTAAGTGAGGGTGTCTGCAGGTGGATCCCAGGCATCAGGATTTATAAAGCTCCCCAGGCGATCACACGGTGCAGCCAAGTTTGAGAAACGATGCTTTAAGGGGATTTGAGTCTCTCGTTCTTCCAGTGGTTGAATGGATGATACCTGGAATTCTAAACTTTAGCTCTTTTTGCTTAAAACAGGGACTTGTACATCATACTAGAAGTGACTTACTATAAATTCGAGTTATTACGTTCTCTCCAAAGAACCAATTTAATTGGTATTGGGGTGGGAAAGAGAACAGAGGTGTCTAGATAATCTAAGGACAGAAGCAGCTCACTAGAGGGGAATAGACACAGAGACAAATGAACCAAAATAATAGAAAACCAAGTGATTTCAAACTACTTGCTGCTTTTGGAAATTAGTCCCTGCAAAAGTACCACCCAAGAGCCGGTTGACTTCCCTGAAAGTTCAGGATTGTGGTCCTGGTGGGTCAGGACTCTTGAAAATTTGTTACATCTTCAAAATGTATTGGGATGTATTCACTGTCACCAAAAAGTCAGTTAAGTTAATTTGCAGAATTGTTTTTCAACAACAAACAAGCCTTTTTTAAAGAGAACAGACTAAAATAATTCCATACTCAATACCTCTTTGACCTCTTTTCAACAAATGGTGCTGGGACAACAGGAAGGGACATATGAGACACATATAAAAAAATGAAGTTAGGGGCACTGGGTGGTTCAGTCAGTTAAGCGTCCGACTTTGGCTCAAGTCATGAACTCATGGTTCATGAGTTCAAGCCCCACATTGGGCTCTGTGCTGACAGCTCAGAGCCTGGAGCCTGCTTTGGATTCTGAGTCTCCCTCTTTCTCTGCCCTTCCCCTGCTCACACTCTGTCTCTCTCTCGCTCTCTCAAAAATAAACATTAAAAAAAATTTTTTTAAGTGAAGTTGGCACCTTCATACCATAAACAAAAGATTAATTACGATGGACCAACAGCCTAAGTGTAAGAACTAAGCTATAAAACTCTTAGAAGAAAACAAAGGAGTGGATCTTCATGACCGTGGGTTTGGCAATGGATTCTTAGATATTACACTGAAGTCTAAAGCAACAGCAACAACAAAACAGATAAATGGGACTCCATCAAAATCAAAAGCTTTTGTGACTCAAAAGACATTATCAAGAAAGTCAAAAGACAGCCCACAGAATGGGAGAAAAGTATTTGCAAATCATGTATCTGATAAGAGTCTGGTCTCCAGAATATATAAAGAACTCTTAAAACTGAACAACAAAAAGACAAACAACCCAATTTTTAAATGGACAAAGGCCGCAGAAAGACCCTTCTCCAAAGAAGATCTGCAAATGGCCAACAAACACATTGGTAAGACATTCCACGTCATTAGTGGTTATGAAAGTGCAGTCCAAACCACAGTGAGATCCCACTCCATACCCATTAGGTTAGCCATAATGAAAAATATCAGGAGAATAACAAGTGTTGGCAAAGAGAAGAGATTGGAAACTTCATACATTTCTGTAAATGGGGCAGCTACCGTGGAAAAAAGTATGGCAGCCCTTCAAAATGTTAAACATAGAATACCATACGACCTGCGAGGTGGACACCCAAGAGGATTGAAAACAAGCATTCAAACAAAAATAGGTATACGATTGTTCATCGTAGCATTCTTTATAATAGCCCCAGTGTAGAAATAACCCGGATTTCCATTAGCTGATTAATGGATACACAAAATATGGTCTGTATATACACTGGAGTGTAGCCAGTCTGTAGTCAGGAAGGGACTGCAGTACTGATAGGTGCTTCAACACGATGCATCCTGAAAACATTATGCTAAGTGAAAGAAGCCAGTCAACAAGAAGTCGTATATTTTATGATACCCATTTATATGCAACATCCAGGGTAGGCAGATCCAGAGAACAGAAAGTAGATTAGCGGTTGTCATGAGCGGAGAGGAGGTGGCAATGAAGTTTCTTTTTGAGATGATGAAAATCTTCTGGAATGAGATAACGGCAAAAACCACTTTCTTGTACACTTTAAAAATGAATCATGGTATGTGAATTTCACTTCAATTGCAAAATATCTCTCTAACCGCCTCTGTTCAGTAATCTCTAATCCTGCTGGTGTGGGTCTTAAGCCAGTCACTTAGCCATTACCGGAGGCCTTGTTCCATGCATCATCCTTGTGATTCCACTCTGATCCTATACGTTTTTCCCTCCAATGGACCTTCCAGTGTTTGGAATTAGAAGTCAGGTTTCCACTGTGGCCCTGCCACGTAGCTGGACTCATCCGTCACCGCCTCACCAAGGACTGTTCACTCTTGAGAACAGATGGAAGTCACGTGGCATTTCCCGGCAGGCACAGGTGATTCCTGTAAACTCACAGTGAAAGTCACACGTACAAAAATGTAAATTTGTGTGAGATGTAATGCTGTTACTCACAGAGCTTAAGTGCTTTTAATTCTGGATAATAGATAGTCAGGTCTGATAGCTTTAGAGATTGATCTCTGAGCCTACTGAGGGGTCCACGGTGGAAGGAAGCTATATTCATCATTCTCCTAATTTGTTTCTTTTTCTTTCTCTTTTCTTTTTTCTTTCCTCTCTTTTTCTGCCGGGGTCAGCAGAAATGGGAATCTTTTTTTTTTTTTTCTTCGTAGATCAGTATTATTATGATTATGATTATTTGAAAGACCTGTATAGGAGGGATGCTGCCATCTGAATTAAAAATAGCATGTTATGCCCGCCCACACACAGCACTTGAGAGCTCTGAATGCCTTTTATAAATGCAGACTTTCTGCCTGGCTAGATAAAAGAAGCTGTCACTTCATTTCCATAACGAAGTCATTCCCAGGAGAATTCCATTGTTTTAGCAATAGAATTTTGGTAAAAGGCCTCTTATTTTGCCTGAAAAAAGGTAACAAAAATGAACTTTTGAGAGCTTATTCGACAAAACAATTAAGGAGCGAGAGATTTTTCTCCTCTTTTGATATATTGGGAGTTGTTAAGTATGAGAATCCCCTGAGCCATGATCTGAGGATAAACCCCTAAACCCGGAGAATGAAGGAGGAGGGGAGAAAACCTCTTGTTCTTTTTTCTGATAGAAATGAGTGTGGGGGGGCGGGGTGCTGTTCCCTGAGAATGTGTGTTCTCGGGCCGCGTGACAAACATGTTGGTATAAGTCTCTGGAGTTTTTAATATTTATTTTTAAAGAGATGCAGAAAACTTTTAGGGTGTTCAGTATGTCAAGAAGAAACTCCTTGGGATTTCTGATGAAACCTGATCATCAGGTGTTTTGACTGACTTTCAGGACCCTGCAGGCAAACCCTGCAGGCAATTCGTGGCCCTGTCTTGCTGGGGTCCTTTGCTCAGAAAATACTAGCTGGTATTTCCCTTTCTTTGGGCTTAACACAATGTAGCAAGTGGACTAGGAGGGATTTCTTTATACAGCATTACTTGCGATCGGGCTCTGGCGGGCATGTGTCCTTGAACTTGCTCTTAAGCCGCCCCTGCCCCCCACTCCGTGTTCCCCACCACCAACACACAATGGATCTGTGCCTCAAATACGGCATCGAGCCTTCACCTTCCAGATTCACAGCAAAAGAATAATTGTATTTCTCGGTACTTCCCCGGCACCAAATAACCCACATCAAAGTATACCTGCCTTTGGTGTTTCAACAGGTAATCCCTAGATTTAATGCCAAGTGGCATTTCTGTTCCTTGCTGTTTACAGCTGAGACCGTTGAAATCTCAGTTTTAAGCTAGAGTAGTTTTAGTAAGCCTCCTCCAGAAGGAGAGAAGTTCTCAACACTTTTGTCTTGCAGCACTTTCGTTCTGATCGCATCAGAAGGTTGTAATATTTAAACAAGGAGAGAGCTACCTGGAATAGTAGGAGAAAAGAGACTAAAATATAGGGTCATTATATTTGTTGGCTTTATTAATTCAGTGAGACAGACCAAAAAGGAGACAAATGAGGTTCACTTAATATAATTACAGAAAGTTCTCTCGTCCAAACACGATGCAAAAGTTGGGTAGTTAAAACTGTGGCTGATTTGGAGTTTGGGAAAAATAATTCTGTTTTTAAAAAGTCTTTGAATAGCTTTTAATCATGTAACCATACTAGAACTTCTCTTTTTTAATGTTTAGTTATTTATTTTAAGAGAGAGAGAGAGAGAGCGCGCGGGGAAGAGCGGCAGAGAGAGAAGGAGAGAGAATCTTAAGCAGCACAGAGCCCAATGGGGGGCTTGATCCTGCGACTGTGAGATCACGACCTGAGCTGAAATCAGGAGTCAGATGCTTAACTGACTGAGCCACCCAGGCACCCCACCATACTAGAACCTCTAAAGCGTGATTTGAGGTCCTGGTTGTTAGCCGTGCATTTACGTAGTAGTATTTCCTTAAATCAAAAGGAAGTTGTGGCTTTGATAGGATGCTTCCAGAGTTCCGGGTTTTAATACCTTTGGTGAGCTCTATTACTATGTGTGTCTGTTCAAAAGTATGGAGGTGGAGGGATATGTGGATTCTGTCTCGTCTTTTTACTTTGACCCATCATTCGGTATCTTGTGAAGTCAGACCAAATAAAATGCTTGTAGATGTTATCATATACCTCTTCATATTATGTCAAAAAGAGAACAAGAGGGAAATATTTAAATCTCTTTCTTAGAATTATCACTCATTTTGTTCTAAATCTTGTTCTAATTTACTAAATTTTGTCCTAGAGCGAGAAGGACAGACATTGAAAGTCAGAGCACTCCTCACAAAGGCTGCAGATGGCCCATAACTGCTCATAATCTGTAGCGGCTTTGTAAATGATCGACACATGAAGCACCGGCTTTGTCCCCACCTTCCCCATTTTTACCAAGCCCTTCTGCAACACCCAAACTAAACACTGCCCTTCTCAAGCAGGCATGAATAAAACTCCTTCAGGGAGAAGCCGTGTGATGACTCATGGTGGTGTGAAACAGACTTGTAACCCAGAGAATGTGTAGCCTCAGTGTGGTGTCCGGGCTTCTTGAGCAAGATTCCTTTGTGTCCCGGGCCAAGTGCCTTCTGCTGGGCTCCAGCCACCCCTCATGAGCAAGGTTTTAAACAAACAGGGCTGGGAAGAAATTGTCGATTAGGAGCAAGAGCCATCTTGGTCTTGAAAATTACAATTTCCTAGAGATGTCGTTTATTGACAGCTCTTCAATGCAGATTAGGTATTTCTCATATGTATTTTCATTTTATTTTTTTTTTCTATGCAGACATACTTTTCTCTGGATGCATTAATTATATTTCCTAGCAAACTTTGCTCCGTACCCGTTAGGAGATGTAACCTGCATACAAATACAGACACCTGCCGAGTCTGAATGTGTGCGGGTAAAGCCTTACTTTGTGTGATAAGCTCTGCTGCAGTAGGAAACAGTGGCATGACCAACACGAATTATGATTTTTTAAGTTTGATCGTAGGATTTTTCTCAGCGTATTTATCTCTCTGATTTTGTGCTCTTTAGGCACATACTAATCTTAGTTTTTATTGCCTAAACACAAACCAGTTAATATCGGTAGAGAATGTCCCAAAGGCATGCTAGATATCCAAGGATTACCAGTATGGAAAAAGAATTCATAATGGATAAATCGTCAAATCATCAAACATTGATTGAATAGGGATCCCATGATACGAGGAATCAATCAGATTCAACAGAATACCTTTGGTTTGGGCCACATCCCACCTTACACCTCCCTGCAGCTTTTCCTGAAATCTGGCTGGGTACCTCTACTCTCTGGAAAGTTCTGCACTGACATTGCCTTTCGGGGAAAGAGAAGCTGTCGGCCCTTCATGACTGACGCTTATGCTCCTTTGAGAGTGGAGACAGAGACTCCAGACCTGCTGGGCTGTGCACGCTCATCCCAAGGAAGCGACTTCCAGCAGCCCCGGTGGCTTCTCTTTCTTCCTCAGAAAGAAAATACAAAGAGCCAGCTTTAGTCCTGAGTTGGAAAAAGAGGCTCTTACAGAACATTTCATTGATGGAGCAGTTTCCATAGAGGCTTACGTAATGATGTTTCTCCCAAGTCACCAGAAAGGGAGCTCTCCTATTTGGGAACCGCGGAGTAAAGAGACTTGAGGACATGTCAGAGGGAAAGTAAAATACCACATTCTCAGCCAGTTAGCCAACAAGCATTTATCAAGTGTTTAGCATTTGTAAGAGCACCAGGAGGCTTACAGAGAGGCAGGTTGTAAACCCTGCCTACGTAGAGTTTGGTGCAGTTTGCCTAGGGAAGTGGTACCTGTCTTAGCATAAGGAATAAAATTATTAGTATGCTAAAGAAAAAGGATAAAAAACTGCTGGAGTTCACATTTTCAAAAAAGCACAGTAGTGGCCTGTTACCCACAGGGGATATACTCCCAACACCCCCAGTGAATGCCCAAATCCATGGATAGTACTGAACCCTGTATATACTGGTTTTTCCTATATGTGCATAATTATGATAAAGTTTCATTTATAAATCAGGCGCAGTAAGAAATTAATAACAGTAGCTAATAGCAAAGTAGAGTAATTCCAATATGCTGTAATAAAAGTTATGTGCATGCGGTCTCTCTCTCTCAAAATATCTCCGTGTCCTGTACTCACCCTTCCTGTGATGACGTGAGATGACAAAATGTCTCTGTGATGAGATGCAGTGAGGCAAGTGACGTAGGTGCCATGACGCGGCCTTTAGGCTACTGTTGACCTTCTGGCTTTACATCGGAAGAAAGATCATCTGCTCCCAGATGGACTGTGGGGAACTCGAACTGTGCAGAAAGCAAAATTGCACCTAAGGGTGGTGCTGCTGTACTTCCGATTGAGAAAGTTGCAAAATGGCAGGAGCGAGGAGGGGTAGGACTGGAGTAGGTCTGTGTAGGCGTGGCTTGAATTATGACCTGTGGAGTAGAAATGTGGGCTCTCGGAGATGAAGGAACAGCACGGTCTGGCCGGGACAGTGTGCACCAGGGGGAAGACAGGAAATGAAGCCAGAAGACGTGCTGGGACCAAACTGTGAGGGTCTTACCGCCAGATTGTGGACGATTTCAGAAGTGTGACCCAACGGCGATGACTCAGAGGGAAAAGACTGAAGGCAAAAAGAGTCGAGTCTGAGTCGGCATGACAGTGTGGGGATGGGGTGCAGTCTTGGTAAGACGTGACAACCTATAGACAGAGGAAGGAAGAGAAGACAATGATGCCCTTTACCAAGAATCAGAAATAAAAGAGGAGGGTTGGTTTGAGGTGGGGAAATGGGAAGTTTTGAAACAGACATCATTTATTTCTACTGCGTGTATCCAGCACCTGTGGGGTGGGGGTGGGGGTGGGGGGCTGCCAGGGCCAAGGATACGGACTTAAGAACTATATGCAATAAATGGAAATTATCACAGAAAGAAAAGAGGGCTGAGCACGTAACCTCGGGAAATGCATACCTTAGGGTTAGAAGGAATAACAAGAAGGGACAAAAGCCAAGAAGGAGGAGCAGGAGAACGTGAGGAACACCAGATTAGTTCCATCTTAGAGGAATCAAGAGTCCTAGGATATTTTCGGGGCGCCTGGGTGGCTCAGTGGGTTAAGCATCCGACTTTGGCTCAGGTCATGATATCCAGGTCTGTGAGTTCTAGCCCCGCGTCCGGCTCTGTGCTGACAGCTCAGAGCCCAGAGCCTGCTTCGGATTCTGTGTCTCCCCCTCTCTCCGCCCCTCCCCCACTTGCACTCTGTTTCTCTCTCTTTCGAAAATAATTAATAAAACTTAAAAACTTAAAAAAGAGTCCTGGGATATTTTGGTTGCCAAGAGACCAATAGATAAAATAAAACTCGAAGTGATTTTAAAAAAAAAAAAAAAAAAAAAAATTATTGTATCATGTATGTATTCATTTTCTATTGCTGCCTAAAAAATTAACATAACTTAGTAGCTTAAAACCACACCCATGTTATTGTGGCTTTGGCAGATACCAGAGCTTAGCTGGATGCTCCACACAGGGTTTCATAAAGCTGAATTCAAGGTGTTGGTTGGACTGCATTCTCATGTGGGGCTCACCATCCTTCTTCAAGCTCGCGTGATTATTGGCAGAGCTCATTTCCTTGTGGTCGTAGGACTGAGGCCCCCTTTCTAGTGCTGGCTCTAGGCTGGGTGCCACTCTCAGCACCTGGTGTCCATCTCCAGAAACTTACCACGGGGTGCTGCCCCCTCTCCCCGTATGTCCTCTCATTTTGAATCTCACTCTTGGAAGAGCCTGTCCCCTGGAAGGGCTCACCTGATTAGGTCAGGCCCACCAAGGATAGTCTTTCTCTTTCAAGGTCGACTGATCTGAGACCTTAATGTTAGCTGCAAAATGGCAGCACCTGGGTTAGTGCTTGATCGAATAACTGGGAGAAGGTGCGTGTCCACTAGGGCAGAGGGCCATCTAGGGGGCCACAACAAAACTAAAATGTCTGGGGGTAAATCGAACTTTTGGCATGGCTGGAGTGAAGGGACCTCAGTGTTGTCAGGACTCACACTTTGTGTCGTTCAGCCTTGTTCCCTATCACAGAGCCTCATTCTCAAAAGGGCTTTCCTCACAAGCTTTTGGGAGTACATACTTTCACATTCCAGCCAGTCTGAGGAGGGGCCTCTGGTTGGCTCTGATTGCCTATTCCTAAAATCAGCCATCGTGGTGAGAGGGATACGTGTTCTGATCTTCCAGAAATGGGTCACGTGCCCCTCCGGCACCCAAGGCACGAGGTCACCCCGGTTCGGATGACAAAAGAATGGGGGAATTGTTCCAGAAAGATGCTGTTCGGGCAAAACCGCTAGTCTGCTCAGTAAAAGGAAAAGAAAACTGCAAGAACTATGGATGAGCTGTACCAAATACTAGAAGAAAGGCTGTTAGGAAAAGGCCCCTGCTTTTAGGAGACAGGTTAAGCTGTACCTGGTGAAATACTGACGTGAATTTATACCACACTTGAACATGTTCATCAGTGAACAGGAGAGAGACAGCAGCTATTTGGGAACATAGCGGAGACTGTTGGAAGGTCTCCTAGGGATAGCAGTGGCTGGGTATGTCTAGGCCAAGAAGTTTCTGGTAGAGAGGGAAGAGACTGGTGGAGACATGAGTGACAGAATTGGCCCTAACGGAACCTGAAGCCGGCGGGAAGACAGCGGGCTAACAGTCCAAGACTGAAGCAACAAAAATATTCCCCACATTATGAGGTACGCGAGCCTTTTTGGTTTTGGGGCCGATTGCCGTCTGTCTAGAATAAGACAGGTATGATTCTTTCCAATATGGCCATCTTACAGTGATTAAATGCACCCAAAAGATTCTTTGCCTCTGTCTGCCCATGTCATTGACCAAAAGGCTTACCTTTAGAGCAGTGGTTCTCAAAGTGTGGTCCGTGGCCCAGCAGCACCATCATCACTTGGGAACTTGTTGGAAATGCACATTCTCTGGCCCCACTCTGGATCCAATGAATCAGAAATTGGGGGAGGGGGTGGAGGGCGGACGCAGGCATCTGCGATCTCCTGGTGTTTCTGATGGTGGTTGAAGTTCGAGAGCCACTGTTTCAGACCACCCATGCCTCCACCCCCCGCCTCCATAATCTACTGGGGTTTCCTTGATGGTGGCTTTGGGAAGCTATGAGAAGCAAGGCTATATATGGCAACTGTTCAAAAGCCACTAATGAGTCAAAATGTAATGGAGTGGAAGAACAACAGAGAGAAGGTGAAGTTCCAGCTTAATTGTTCTGTAGTTCATGGAGGGCTTTCATGTGGATGGTAGGATGATCTCGTAGGCACTTGTGGGTCCGTGGAGGACGGAGACCGGTGAGAAAGGCTTAAATTATAGCTATGGAGTGGTGATTCCTTTGGAGTTAGGGTTAAGTCGTAGAACAGGTTTTGGATATGGATCATTTCTTTTAAATTCAGCCTCTCCTACTAGACACTGTTAGGAGGCTGCAAAAGAAAGTCAAGGTTTCTTTCATCTAGGAGTTTATAAACTTTTTAAGCCTTCAAGACTTAAGTCAAGCCAGCGGAGTATAGAGAGACAGTCTAATGGAGTGCTGAATTGAAAAGGACCTTGAGTCAAAATAATGTGGAAGAGACTGTAAGTGGTGTGGGCAGTCAGGGGAAGGAGAAATTGGCAATGAGTCATTTTCTTCTCTGGACAGAGGATGAAACTGTCAGCCTCGCATAATTTCCCAAGTCTGATGGCGGAGTATTGGACACTCAGTTTCAGGAAGACCTCTTTCCTGCTGTCTCTCTTTTCTTTCCCAGTTTGCTAAAGTTTGTCAAAACTGCTAAGTCAAAGTGAGGATTTCTATTTCGAGACTTTGAACTTGAAGGATTATTAAAGTTGTTGGTTATACGAGAAACTTGTAGGAGGCATTGCATTTTGTCCTGGATGCCTTAAATGGGACAAGACTTGAGTAGAAGTTTGGCCTATTTGTTTCAAACACTTTCAAACTTACTTCATTCATGGGGAGAACATGAATGAACCTGTCTGAGGGTACCTTAGTTTTGCAGGATGAAGAAAGCGAATTAACTGATTTTCCTTAGTGGAAGGAGGAGTTGATAGGGAACAAGAAAACACTTCAGATGAACACAACATTTCCGCTGCTTTTTACTGCTTTGCATCATGGAGCTTACCTGGGTAAATAAACCGATAACTAAACCGAGAACCAAATGAAAAGCCTCACAGGACACTCTTGAAGGTGGGCATAAATGCTGTTTGAGTCCAAGAGAGAGCTAGTAGAAACCACTTGATAGGGAAGCAGAAGCCAGCAAGTTTGGAACCTCATCCAAGTCACTAGGAGAATCCTTCCAGAAGTTTGCACGGAACGTGATCCGTTTTTAGCTGTTTCGGGGGGAGGGCTTTCTTAACTCCAGCTGTGGCACGCAGGTGTTAACAGAGAGCTTCCTTTTATTTCGCCGTGATGACGGGGTGACGTGCGATGCATTAGGAAACCAGCCGTTCCTTTCCTGTCACATCAGGTATCCTACCTGCACTGAACTGTACTCCTCCAGCAGAAATTCCTAGTGTTTGTTGTTCTGATGGCCTGGCAGTCGGAAAGAAGGCACGGCTCTTATTTCAAGGTATCGAGAGCAGTTCTCTGGCTCATTTGTTGATAAAGGAGACCCAGTTGAAATGCCAGGAAAAAAAAAAAAAAAAGATAAAACACCAGAAATTAGTCGTGCAGCTCCAGTCGGATCACACAACCCAGAGGCTGTTTTCGATACCTGGCAAACTTCTGCTCGCCTCTGTTAGTGTTGTAAGAGAAGCCTTCCTAAGCCCCTCCTAAGTGAGGAACTCCCATTGTGATGGCAAATCACAGTGTTTCTTTTTCCTTGATGCCTTCTTTTCCATGCCTATCCGATCCTCAGATGTGACACATAAACTAAAAGTGGAGTGCACTCATTCTGTCACGTCTGTCCCTCTTGAGGCAGTGAGCTCCTTAAAGGCACGGTCCCGGTCTATCTTGTTCACCATTATGAACGTAGAAGCCGGTGAGTAGAGTAAGCACCAAGTAAAAACTTGTCCGGTGAATGAATGAATAAGAAAGCACGCTGTATACCTGAAACTAATATAATATGGTGCATCACTTATAACTCAATTAAAAAGAAGAAGGAGGAGGAGGAGGAGGGGGGAGGGGAAGGAGGAGAAGAAGAAGAAGAAGAAGAAGAAGAAGAAGAAGAAGAAGAAAAAGAAGAAGAAGAAGAGGAAGAAGAAGAAGAAAGAGCTTGGTAAACTGCAGTCACTATGAAAGCCCAGGTTAATTATCATAGCAGACACCTCCTTTCTCCCTTCTGTCCTAACTTTTTGGGGGACGGTTTTTTTTTTTTTTTTTTAGTTCATCTGAGGTATACTTGTCAGTGCTTTCCGGATTCTCAATCTGATTCGCTGTCATTCCTTTTGGCCTCTTTCTGAGACGAGGACCACACTTTGCCCTCAAAAGCATTACACCCCCACAGTGCCAGGACTGGGTCCCGCCCTCGCTCGGGGCGCCCTTCTGGCTCTAAGAGGGGAAACGTGGCAGCCGCCTGTGGATGATTGGGAAGCAGACAGGGGTCTGGCGTAGCGCTTCAGTCCAACGTGTCTCGTCGTCCCCGAGACCACTCATGTAAGTCCCTGTACCTCAAGCACGCTCCTCGAGAATACGCAAGTCAAAATAATGTGATACTATTGGCCCGGCGAAAGCTGTTCCTGGCTCTGTCCTAAAGGAGGGGAAAAAATCAAGAAGTCCAGGTGTGGAAAACATTAAGGATCAGGATATGAATAGGTCTTTTCTTTAAAAGCAACAAACAAACAAAAATTCTCCAGTCCTTCTCCGGCAGGGCCTCAGCGTGCCTCTTCTGTGTACGTGTGGAAGTGTTATCCTCGGTGGGCGGGAATGGCAGACAGCCAAGTGGAAAATTTCACAGCCCTGCAAACCTCCAGCTCACTAAACCCTGTAAACCAGCAATCGGAGGGAGCCGTGTGGCAGGGACCAAATAACGATGCGCCTGCACATGCCTCAGTCACCCACCTTCCACTCCCCCCTTCCCTTTGCTTCCGGCTCTGATCCAGCCTGCACTTTCTCTCTCTCTCTGAGCCTCCCGACAGCTCTGCTTCTGGTCCTTGGGCCTCCCTGGACCCCTCAATGGAAGGGGAGTTGTAGCACAGCGGCCCGTGCAGACTTTTGCACGTTTCGGTGCCCCAGGGATAGTTGACTGTTGGTGCCTGGCCAAAACTGGCTTTTAAATCCTGGCTCCGAGCTCAGTAACAGGCTTATGACCACTAATAATACTTGGCGTTTACATAGTGCCTTTCTTCCCGGGAACTGTGAGTACTTTGCAAGAGTGATCCTACTGATCTTTGCAACAACCCAGCGAGGTATGAAACCGGCAGAAGGTGATGGTCCTAGCCCCCTCCCTTTTGCAGAGAGTGAAATCAACTGGCATGTTTTGAGGCTGTGTTGCAAATTTGCATCTCAGCTGGGATTGCATCAGAAGTCTCCCAGAATTGTCTTCAACTTTATGGGTGGCAGTGGTGGGGGAGGGGGCGGGGGTTGCGGATAGGGACGGGGCAGGGAGGGTCGCGAGCGACCTGGGGGGAGAAGGCTGGCCAGACCACGCTGTGTCTCCTGGGTCAGGAGCAAAGATACTACATTTCTCTTTGAAGGCGAGGGTACTGGAAAATGGTCTCTGGTGAGCTGTCAGTCTAATTGATCTGATCGCGAGACTTCTTTTGTTGAGATAAGGAGTGATTGGATGATGCATTTACCTTTTTCTTTTTCTTCTTTTCTGCTACTCCCGTGCTAGGTATTTCTCACTCCTCTGGAAGGAAGAAAGAACACGCCTGAGCCGGGAGCACTCCAGCGTCTTGTGGGACGTCTCCATGGTGAAGGATAAGCCAGGGCTACCTGTGAACAGCGCACAGTGAATGTTGTAAGTTAACCAGAGCGCTGCGGTGGCTTGCCTTGGAAGGTTTTGTGAATCATTGGATGTCACTGAGCCAGGGCGATGAAGGGGTATTAGCCTGAGTTCTAAGTGATCATCCAATTAATTTCTTTTTTTAGAGGAGTGGTTCTGTCTTTCTTTGCCGTGAGCCTGTCTTTCTCTCGGCTTCTGTGGGGCACTGCTCATTATCTACGTCTGGTGTCCAAGAGACGAATATAGTGATTCCTTTCGCTGTTGGAACGCCCTTTCTCCTGGTACACTTACGCAGTGTCAGGTTCAGAGCAAACTCTTTCAACTGGGCTATTACGATTCTTTTAGGTTGGTGGGTAGGGAGTCAAATCCTCTGGGCTAAGGATCAGCAACCGGGATTTCCACCCAGCAATTATGTTTATTTATGTGAAGTTTTTTTCTGGAATGAATTTTTTTTTTCCTGGCTTTCAAAAATCTGAGGTATGCAAATACAGTCGGTGGTTTTTGGGTGCCTCTCTTATTCAAAACGGGCTGATTTACTGGTTGGTATTAAGGTGCAGGGGCAGGATTTGGGGGTTAGTAAAGCATCAGCTGCCGGTTGCTTTTCACGAGAACTTTAGTATCGAGGAGTTGAAGAGATAGCACACTATGGATATCAAGGAGCTTATCCGCCACAAAACTCAGAAATTGGACCAGCTGTGTTGCTTTCTGGAGATTTTACCTCATTGCTAAATTGTGTCCAAAAAAGAAAAGAAAGAAGTTGACAAAGTTTTAATGGGGGAAAGAATACAGCTGCAGGAAACCCAGGATTGGCTGTCAATGTATTGTCTTCAAGTTTTAGAAAACTAAGAACCAGCTTTGACCAGGACTCTGTGTGTGTGTGTGTGTGTGTGTGTGTGTGTAAAATACATACATGCATATTTATATGCATACATATTTAATATATATCATGTATTTGTGTATATATTAAATATACATAAATACATATATTTGTGTGTATGTATACATCTATAATTTTATATAAGTTTTTAGCTTATTCAAAAAAATTTTTTAATGTTTAGTTTTTGAGAAAGAGAGAGAGGGAGACAGAGCATGAGTGAGGGAGGGGCAGAGAGAAGGAGACCCAGAATCCGAAGCAGGCTCCAGGCTCCGAGCTGTCAGCCCAGAGCCCGATGTGGGGCTCGAACTCACAAACCGTGAGATCATGACCCAAGCCAAAGCTGGATGCTTAACTGACTGAGCCACCCAGGCGCCCCTCTTTTTAGCTTCTTAATAATTCAGTCAGGAAGCTTTTCCAGGCATTTTTTTCACCTCTATTTTCCCAGTTGCACAAATGATTTTGAAAGAGTAAGATACTGCAGCGGGAGGAGTGCGTATATCAGGGAGGAAAAGCATTGACACTGAAAAATAAAATTTCCACTGCATTTTTTTTAATTTCATGGTTTTCTGAAAATTTGTATTAAAATAGGCTGCTTTACCCGTATTTCCTCAGAGTTAAATAGTCCTGTTAAAATAAGCTTATTAAATTTAAAATCTCCCAGTGCCACATGTCACTGGTGGAAAACACTGGAGTTTTAGTGTGTTAGCATTTTGTGCATGTGATCATGCTGGTTCTGGTGGAAGTATATAGCTCCCAGAATCAACAGACCCGAACTCGATTCCTGGTCCTATGGTTCATGTCAAGAAAGTCTGAAACCTTTGGCAAGTCACTACTCCCCATGAAGTGTTATTTTGTTAAGTCTATATGTTACTCTTTTATTTTGTACATCTATATGCAACAAAAAATAACCTGTTAATGGATAGGTTGACATCTTCGTTTGGGGTCCCTGTAAGGGGCACAGTGTTGTGTAAGGCACTTGAATACTTACTAAAAAATCTCTCTTATTGTAAAAATTTCTGTCACTGTTGGGGTACCTGGGTGGCTCAGTCGGTTGAGCGTCCGACTTCGGCTCAGGTCATGATCTCGCGGTTCGTGAGTTCAAGCCCCGCATCGGGCTCTGTGCTGACAGCTCAGAGCCTGGAGCCTGCTTCCCATTCTGTGTCTCCCTCTCTCTCTGCCCCTCCCCTGCTCATGCTCTGTCTCTCTCTGTCTCAAAAATAAATAAATAAAAAATAAATAAATAAACATTAGGGGCGCCTGGGTGGCTCAGTCGGTTAAATGTCCGACTTCGGCTCAGGTCACGATCTCACGGTCCGTGAGTTCGAGCCCCGTGTCGGGCTCTGTGCTGACGGCTCAGAGCCTGGAGCCTGTTTCAGATTCTGTGTCTCCCTCTCTCTGACCCTCCCCCGTTCATGCTCTGTCTCTCTCTGTCTCAAAAATAAATAAACATTAAAAAAAAATTTTTTTTTAACTTTCTGTCACTATTAAGGAATCATTTGGATCCTAGAGTAGTAGTGCATTTTACTAGAAATGATCTTCCCAATCAGGTGGCCTTGAGAATACACTTTTGGTGACTTCTTTATCTCTGGTGACATTTTAGAAAGCATTTTCATCTCAGGAAACAAGTGTCTTATGGAAAAAACGCTCTAGGTTTCAGGTTGCATTTAAATGAATAAATGCAGATACTAAAATCAAAATAGCTTTTGTTTCAAATCTGGTGGGTTTTTTTTTTTTAAACCGTTGCTTTGAAATGCTCATGTGATACCCTGTCAAACCCCAAACATTAAATGAGGTTTTCAAAGAAGTTCTGAAGTGTAAACTTGAAGATGCCACATGGCCAACTAAAGTAATTTTAAAATCCTTCTGTGAAGGGAGTGTGTTGAGAGAAAGGAAGAAAGTACTAAATTCTAGTGAACTCCTTCGGAGCTTAGGACTTCCTCTTCCAGACTGCATTTGCTTTGTAGGGAGTGGCAGGGGGGCAGGGTCCCAGTTTTCTCAGCAAGTTGTGAAATGAGTCATCTTGGCCATTAGTAATCTTTTAGGATCCTAGGGTTTTTTTACATTGAGTTCATACTTTGGGGTCCTTGGGGTCCGAAAGCCTATGCCGTAGGGAAGGCAGGAGATTTTCAAAGAACGTGTGCTCGCGCATAGATGGTGTCGGAATGTAGAGAAACATTGGAGGAACTGTCATAGCAGCTATTGGAATGGGTGGCTTCTGTCCTCAGAACTCCTTGCAGATTGCACCACAAACATATTGCCTCTGCAGGACCCCTCGGCCTGTTGCCACTAACCGCCTCTCAAATCTGCCACCGTCTTTCTGGCAGATGAACGTCGCTCCTGGAGGTGTCTCAGACTATGGTATCTTTGTACAAGAAGGGGATGGTAAGGAAAACTTACCTACGGGTCAGGAGATCCGGGTTTTCTGCATGATGTTGCGGTTAACCTTGGAACTTTGGAACCCCTAGAGCCCCAGGGGCCTGATTTAGGAGGAGTAACATGAGAAAGTTGAGTTAAGTGGCCTCTGGTGGTTCTTCCTGCCCTACATGTCACGTTGCATAATGTATCAGCTTGGAGGAGGCAGGCTGGACGTTGCTTTTACCCCGTTTGGCTTCTAAAAGTCAATGATTTGGCACGACTTCAATTTACAACCGCTTTTTTTTTTTAAGTTTATTTCTTCATTTTGAGAGAGAGAGAGAGAGCACAACTGGGAGGGGCAGAGAGAGAGGGAGAGACAGAATCCCAGGCGGGCTCTGCTCCATCAGTGCTCAAAGTCACGAACTGTGAGATCATGACCTGAGCGGAGATCGAGAGTCAGGTGCCTAACCAACTACACCACCCAGGTGCGTATAACTGCTTTATAAAATGTTGAGCATAATCTTATGGCAAAAAACCCACGATAGATAGATAGATAGATAGATAGACAGATAGAGTGTGAGTTTGTCATCATCATGACATCCTTTCCACAGGACCCTCCCAGATACCATAGGACAACTCAAAGGTGTTCATTTGAGTGCCTTCTAAGAGTACAGTTTTAGTCATTTAAATCAGTTGTTTAAATTAAATTTAGTCATTTAAATTTAAATTTCGTCATTTAAACCACAAGTCATTGGTTTTTTTGAAAATTAAATACGAGCCACTTTTGAAACTAAGTTTTTAAAAACTGTCCCCCTCCACTCAAATATTGCTTTGCGTACATGCAAGGAGGCAGTGCTGATCTCTATTTCTTTCTTAAGCTTTTCTGCTTCTCGAGTTACCTTTCAGAGCAGCCTCTCCTGACCTGTGTAACACCCACCTTGTCCCTCTGTGCTCGCTAGCCTACTTCATTTTCCTTTGAATCACCTATGTATTACATATTTACTTGTTAATTGTCCATTTCCTCAACCAGACTGTAAGCCCCATGAAAGCAGGGATATTATTATTATTACTATTATTATCATCATCATTATTATCAGATGGATCCACAACACCTGTGGCTGAGTACTGAGTGGGTACTCAGTAAATAGTTGACTGAATGTCTAAGGAAAGTGTTAGTTACCCCTTAGAAAAGGGAATATAAACACGGTTCTCATGAGACTTGCTTGCATCTGATAGTCGTTTCATCATGTTAGGGGGGTGGCCTGGAGAGATCATCTATTTTCTTTTCCTTAGAAATAGACACTAAATGTCTGTGATGGGTATAAGTAAATGTGGGAAAGGAAACAATTTGTTTTAAAAAATGTTTTAGGGGCGCCTGGGTGGCTCAGTCGGTTAAGCGGCTGACTTCAGCTCAGGATATGATCTCACGGTCCGTGAGTTCGAGCCCCGAGTCGGGCTCTGTGCTGACAGCTCAGAGCCTGGAGCCTGTTTCAGATTCTGTGTCTCCCTCTCTCTGACCCTCCCCCGTTCATGCTCTGTTTCTCTCTGTCTCAAAAATAAATAAACGTTAAAAAAAATTTAAAAAAATGTTTTATAGAACTATCAATAGAGTTTGGGGATTTTCTGATACTTAAAAAAAAAAAAATCCTGCATGGTGCTGCACCTTGTGTATTTCCTGTCATTTTCCATTTGAGTGGTTCGCTTCATCAGTTGTGTTTGAGCTGCCTGACCTGGCTTTCTGTGAATGGTGGCGGTTTTGTCTCTTACCGTCACACCATTTCATTACCTTCGATGCTTACACTTGTTCCCAAAGTGGGAGCCAGGCTTGAAGGACAGGATCTACCTAAAAAGAAACTCACCGTTTACTGAATAGCATCATTTACATTTCCTTCACTTCTGGATGATGCACAAATTGGGTCAAGGAAATAGTATGCCCATACCAGTTGGGTCCATCCAACGGCTCCACGGTGTGAGAAGGGGAATTCACAAAGGCTTTCTTAGGGCGGCATCATCCTACGTGGCTTTTGAGGGTGACAACAACAAAGGCTCCCTGGATTTTTGTGTGTTTCTTGACCCCTTTTGCCAAAGAACTTCTGAGTGCAAGAGTTACGTTTTTCCTCGGAAGAAACAGGAGGGCCAAAACAAACACCTGTGTGCCTATTTAGACAGCATTATGCTGTCTTCCTAAGCTTTGAAAAACGGCAGCTGAATTTCTAATCCCCAGAGTGAGAGAATTACATACACACGCTCTGATAAGAGTGATTTGGGAATTTCCCACGTGTCTGTCAATTTGTACCTTTTAGATTTGCCATCTGTGACACCAAATTCTCTAGCACTATCATAAAAAAGAAAAAAAAAAACCCAAACCCTGAAGTAGATAGGGGGATCAGGTTCTGGGGAGATTTTGCTGTGAGAATAATGAGAAGCCCCTCTCGATGCTTTCAGTCCTTGCTCTGGACGGTCCTGGGGATGGGAGTGCATGTTGTGAAGGCTCTGACTGAGCCATTCTGTGCAAGTACTCGGGGCCATCTTGTGTGGCCTCGGGTCTCCTGGTGTTTTCAGCCTTACCCTTTTCTTTGCACTTCTCAGACTTCCTTTAACCACGTCTTAGTGGTGGTGTCACTAGTTCCTGGCCATTGCCCCTTCGGCAGGCCCTTGGAGCGACTGCTTCTGAGAGTTGATGTCAGAGGTGCTTCCTGAGGCCTTGGCAAAGTCCAGCACGTTCCAGGCACTCCCCTTCCCCTTGTCTTCATTTTCCCCCAGCCCTCAGCCTCCCCCCTCCCGGCATCTCTGCATCTCGGGAAGGAGAGGGAGATACACAGGACACCCAGACGTTGTGGAAGCAAAAATAAACACTCGTGCATCTTCTACAATATTCGTGCTCTGTTGGGGAAAGGACACGTCCACGACCTGGTAAGGCTGCTTTCCAGCCGAGTAGTGCTGAGGTTAAAAGGCTTTGTGTTCTCTTTAAGATTGGAATTCACTAAATAAAGGATACTTATTAAAAGACTGCTGTGTGCCAAGGTGTGCTGAAGTCCGTTAGGGAAACAGTGATGTGTCATCGATATTTGCTGCTCTCGGAGACTTTGCTGATGGAGCCCTGGGTGGGGGGCTATGCACTTGGCATGGGAGTCAGGTGCCCCAGAAGGGATGGTGGGTAAGGGTGTTCAGAGCTGGGTTTTCAGGGAAGGCTTCAAGCACTGATGCACATCAGAATTAGACCTTGAAGCAAAGGCAGGACTTTAGCCCGATGTCTGTGTGTGCTTTGAGAAGGCAAGGGAGGGAGAGCAGATACAACTAGTCTCTTACTTACCTGCTCCTGCATCTGGGCAAACGAGACTTCATGGTCAGAAAGTTCTCTCCATCAGAAACGATGTTGTAAGACAGCCAACAAAGACATAGAGTGGGGATTTCTAGCATCAGAGAACCATTCTCTTTTAGGATCAGTCTTAGATGTTTATTTGCAAAAGCTGAAGCAAGCCCTCGGGTCACTTAAAGAAATGATGCCCTTCAACCCAAGTAAGTATAGTGTTTTGAACTTGAACTTGAAGACAGAAACCACACCCAGAAGTAAAAATACTTCTCGAGGGGTGTTTTTTGAAGCACCCACTGGTGAGGAATCCTTGTGCACCAAAGCAGTGACTAGCTAGTGGGGCTGTCCCAGGAGGGAAATAGCCTCTGAAAATTCTTTCAGATAGAGATCAAGCAAGTCCCATGTTCCTGGACATCTCCGAGGTTGATCGGATCCATCATCTTTGTTAAAATATGACTGATGTTACTTATTTCTTACACACTATATCATACCTTAGACTTTGAACCCCTAAAAGAGTGTTGTTTTCTTTTGCTTCCCTACAGAAAAGTGAGGTGCAAACAGGAACAAAATAACATTGTTTTGTCAGAAAGCCCGAACAAAACCTATTGGTTCTTTCTCACCAGCAAAGAAATTGTTCCTTGGGACCGATGTCGAAAAAGACCAAGAGAAAGATAACTTTGTTCTTTTAATTCTCCCCAGTTTTTCACTTTGGTGAAACAATCATTTGTCAAGTACCAGAAAATCATATCATGTAACCGCTCCCCTGATGAATATTCATGTTAAATTTCAAGTGGTAGCTATACAGTAAATCGTGCTAAGTGGAATCTTATGGAAAGAATTGACTCATCACCTGTACCTCTTGAACATTAAGCTAACTGTTTGCAGGCACCTAAATACATATGTTTGCCTGATTCAGAAAAAGTAATTTTCAACAAGTGTAAAATGCTTTTTAGGGGTGTCTGGGTGGCTTGGTCAGTTAAGCGTCCGACTTCGGCTCAGGTCATGATCTCACGGTTCATGGGTTCGAGCCCTGCGGCAGGCTCTGTGCTGATGGCTTGGAGCCTGGAGCCTGCTTCAGATTCTGTGTCTCCCTCTCTCTCTGCCCCTCCCCCACTTGCTCTCTGTCTCACTCTCTCTTTGGAAAATAAATAAACATTAAAAAAAATTTTAAATGCTTTTTAGGTGGCGTAGTAAAATTCATTGTTTGAAGCCTATGTTGGAGGAAGTTGGTTTTTCAGTCTTTTTTTTTTTCTATTTGTGCTTATGTTCTAAAATGACTTAAGTAGAACCCCTCCCCCCGTGGAAATTTTAATGGGATACAAGTGGCAATCTTTTTAGAATCTTCCATTTCTAAAACTCAGGCAAGTTCTTGTCACCCTTTGGACTCTAAGCCATCTTCTTCCATGTAGAAATTCCACGTCTTTCCCTGTGTCTTTACAACACACATCTTGCTCACCATCTCCCTTCTGGCCTCAAGTGTCGGGCCAGGATGAGGCTTGTCCACCATGCCGGCCGAATTCCCTGCAAAGGACCCTTGCACGAGTACCTGGACCTTTCAGCCTGCACACGGCCGTCCTCGTGGACTTTGAGATGCTGCACTCTGTGCATCTAGAAATGAAAACAGTCTTGCTAGAATAGTTTTCTAAAATTTCCGTTAGTTTGCTCTTCATTTCATTTTCCTTTTTTTCTTCGCCAGCCTTTGTAGTTTGCATAGAACTGAAAAATTGTAATTTCTCCAGGGCTAAAATCCAAGACTTTAATAGGCAGTCTTAATGCCCTGGGCTTCTACGAGTTGCTACCCGTTATAAGCGTTGTAAAACTGACTCTGCGGAACAAAGAGAGCTGGGCACAAAGACTGCTCCCTTCTTCTACCATGGCAAGCCCTAGTTTTCCAGTCTTCTTTGCCTTTTCTTCTTTGTTTGCCAAGAAAAGGGGGCACGGGATTAGGATGTTATTGTTCAGAAAGGGGACAGCTGTGGCCTGTACAAACAGATTTCTTTTCCCTTCCTTTTGGCAACCTCAGTCGCTCTACCTGTTTTCTGGGTCTCACGCTTCTGCTTGTGAACAAGCTCCCTTCCCCCGTTTTCAGGACACTGAGAAATTCACCATACAAATGTCCGTTGGTGACTGACTGCGTATCTACCGGCTCCCATAATTCATAGTAGAGTCATTCGGCCTTTCTGTGAAGTGAGTTTCTTGCCCCTACTCTGTCACCAGCACACGGGGCACAAGTGCAGATGAAAAGATAGCATGTCAAGGTGAGGGCGATGGGTCCTGTCAGCCTGTCGCTCCCTTTAGTAGAGGAGATTAGCTGCCAAGCGGTGTTTTGTTGCTGTCATTGGAGTTGGAAATCCAGGTTCCCAGCACTCTGGCGATCTATTTCTGTGCCCCAGCAATGACGACACCTTATCCTAGCAACCTGCGGGCTGGCACTTCTCTAAAGGCAGGCGAGGGAGTGGCAGTGGAAGACGGTGGCCTCCGGGGGGTCAGAAGGGAGTTGGCAGTCACGTTGCTCGTGGAGGAGTTTCCATTTCCTTCATCTGGGAAGGCCTCCAGGAAGGGATGTCAGTATCCTGGGACTGTCCCTTACTGAGGATAGTGGACCACGTGGTCGTTCTGATACAGATAGCATGCATGACGAATAACCGACCGATGAGTGGGTAGTCCAGGCGAACGTGGGGACTGCCAGGCCAGGATACTAATCCATCTCAGAACATTGGATGGTATCAGTTTTGCTTGTGAGTTGGGTTAATGTTCTGGTCGTTCATCAGCACTGGCGTTCAGAGTTGGGGACACGGGGAGCTGTTTGCGAGGAATCGGGTCAGGAGAGGGAGCATAGAGGGAAACACCACGGCGTTTGATCTTGGTTCCTTTTCCTGTTGACCCTTCTGACCTGAAAGCAGCCGGGTGTCACCAGAGCTTCCTTGCTGTGCTCCTGTAATTGATCCACGTACCCAGCATTGAAAAGGAACACTACTAACCTTGTCCTCTTCTTCTTAATTACTCTCTTCCTCCCTTTATGTCAAAATGAATTGGCGCCCAATAATTTTTTTTCCCCTTTTCTGATTTGGATCCAGAAGAACGTAGAAATCCTGAGTATTATATCTTAAAGTCTCTCACCTAGTTGGCCTTGTCTAGATGAAGTCTAAAGTTGGGCCACCAATCGACATTGGATGCCTTGGGGACTTTATTCTATAGGCACTTCATTGTGGAGGCTCCCAGCCAATGACTCTGGATGACATTTTCTCCTAGGGTTGCTTCTGTCTGTGTTAGCACGGAGATGTTAGGACATTTTTCACGAAGAAAGAGCTAAGGGCAGGTCTACTTGGAAACCTTACTGAGAGATGGAAAGCGAGGGAATCTGATAAACGGGATGTCCCCGGGACATTTGAAACTTACAAATGATATAAAGTATCATTAGTACTTTTCCTTTCATTACCGAGAGAATTTCCGCGCTGTCAGAAACCTCTGATCATTTCCTCCACTGAATGACCATACTTGTCTAAGATGTAACCGTATGGTACTGTGTCTCCATGCCGGGGAAGCCAGTTCATACGGGGTCACTGAACATTTTCAGCGTAGCTTTTATACACTCGGCAGATGCTGATTCCCTCTTCCCTACCTGGAATAAGGATAGATGTTGAAGATCCAGGACTGGAATTAAGAGAAATGATGTGGGGACAAAAAAGAAGCATGTAGGTAGCTGTTTATACTCTCAGAGCATCCTATGTCCCCAACATGTTTCTTAACAAATAAAATAATTCAGTTCTATTTGATAGTGGGTGGTGTGCCCAAAAGGTCATCATTTAAGTTGTTGAAGTGGGTTTTTTTTTAATTTATTTTTATTTTTGTTTTTTTCTTTATTTGAGAGAGAACGTGAGTGGGGAAGGGGGACAGAGGAAGAGAGAGAATCTTTTTTTTAATTCTGTTTATTTGAGAGAGAGAGAGAGCAGGGGAGAGGGGCAGAAGAAGAGAGAGAGAGAGAATCTTTAAGCTCCATGCTGAGCATGGAACCTGACATAGGGCTCGATCCCATACCTCTAGGATCATGACCTGAGCTGAAATCAGGAGTCAGACACTCAACTGACTGAGCCACCCAGGGACCCTGGGAGGGTGGGGAGAGAGAGAAAGAGAGAAAGAGAGAGAGAAAGAGAGAATGAATCTTACGCAGGCTCCAGGCTTAGCGCAGAGCCCGACTTGGGGCTTGATCCCATGACCCTGGGACTCAATTGACTGAGCCACCCAAATGCCCCAAAATGGTTTAAATTATAGAAGACCCTGTATTCCTAGAACAATAAATACCTATTATATGCTTTTTGATATTGTAGTGAAGTAGAGGTTTTTTCTTTAAAAAAGAAAGATCGTTATGTAACTCTTAATCCAATATTTAATGGTAAATAGTCATTCTTCCTCATGGTATGCAGGCAGAGAAGACTGTTCTCTCACATTGATATGGATAATGAATGCAACTAATGTGAATTATGATAAAGTTGGAAGAGTAAAACCTTTCTCTCGGTTTGATGGTTGCTATTTTTTTTTAGTGTTCATTTATTTTTGAGAGAGAGAGAGAGAAAGAGAGTGAGCAGAGGAGCAGCAGAAAGAGAGGGAGACAGAGAATCCCAAGCAGGCTTTGCGCTGTCAGCACAGAGCCCGACCTGGGGCTCACACTCACAAACGGTGATATCATGACCTGAGCCGAAGTCAGATGCTCAGCCGACTGAGCCACCCAGGCACCCCAAGGTTTGACGATTGCTTATTTTTTAAGAAACTGGGTATGGCAGATGATACCCAATTAGGCCTCATGGACCTCCTGCTTCATATGTTTGTTTTCACAGCCTACCTAGATTCACAGTAGGCTCTCTTGAGTTTGTTGTTGTCAGTCACAGAGGTAGGCATGACTGTAAATGGTAAGTACTAAGGAAAGGCTAGAGATGCCTTGGGTTCAGTCCAGGAGCGGGAGCATCAGGCTAAGAATGGACATCTGGGGTCTCCTCCCATTCCCGCCCCTCTGCGACCATGAGCAAGCGCTCTCTGTGCCTGTATTTCCTTGTCTTCCAAAGGAAGATAGTTATCACTCCCACTCAACGGTATTAGACTTAAAGGTATTATTCCAAATAAGAGACATTTGGAATCCTATTTGGGTTCAAATCCCAGACGTGCCACTCATGAGCTGTGTGTCCTTGGGAAACTGCCCAACTTCCCGGAGTCCTGTTCCCCTTTCCTTTAAAATAGGGTTGGTCAGACCCACCTTGCAAGATTGCTGAGAGAATTAAATGAGATAACATGTTGTTTTGGCCCAGTGATTGCTCCCTAGTAACTGTGCCAGCTGTAGGATGATAAACTTCACAGAAGAGAATTTATCATGATGTGTTGCTGAAATGAACAGGTAAAGAACTACTATTTGCTGGTCTCTTTGTCGTAGAAATGGTCCTTCTGCAATATCAATTGTCATTAACCGTCAATGTCATTGCATTGATAGTGAAATCAGTTATGTATTGTTAAAACCTTCTGCTACTTTGACATCTATGGTAGATTAGTTACGATGGTATAGGTGATAACACTGGTCAGATTTATCCATGTGCATATCTGCTGAGGGCCCTTGGAATTTTAGGTGATTTTTTTTCATATTAGTCAAACTGAAAGGCCCAGTGGGTTTGGAAGATATGATAGTCTCGTCTATAAAAAGAGTAGGGAGATTCCCAAAGGCTATTGAGATGAGTGAAACTCTAAAAAAGAAAAACATTATTATATATTTTTGTGTAGTTACCATGTCTAGGTGCTGGTAGGTAAAAATGACCTAGTGCAGTTCTTTTGAGTGCAAGATAGAAAAATCCAGAAGATAGATATACACGTCCCTGTCTCTTCTTTCAGCAAATGTTTGCTGAGTGTGTGTTCTAAGGAGGACATCCGCAATGGCTGAAGGAGCTTTCAGTTACTAGGAGGGATGAGAAAATAGGCAACCACTTTATACTGTTGCAAGTATAAAGCTCCATCAGTGGTACCCACGGGATGCTATGGATGCAGACCAGTCTGGCAACTTCCAGAGTCAGAGAGGCCTTCATCCTCAGACTTGAAGAATGGGCGGGTGTTAGGCAGGAAACAAAGAGAGTGTATTGGTATGTACATACTGTGTAACAAACAACCCCAACATTTAGTGGCTTCCTACAACAAACATATTTCTTGTGATGCTGCATGTCAACTGGGCGCTTCTAGTCCAGCCCACTTGGCTCGGACTGGTTGAACCGTGATGACCTCATCCCGACGTCTAGCTGCTGAAGGAGAGGCAAGCTTCATCTGGGATGGCTTGTGCCTGCTCCACGTGGCCTCTCATTCGCCAGCGCGCCGGTCTGAGCTTCTTCATATCGCAATCTCAGGGGTCCCAAGGACAGCAAGAGAGGACAGACCCCAGCACACAAGTGCCTTTCAACCTCTGCTGGCAAGAGCCTTGCTCATCTCCCTTTGGCCAAAGCCAGCCGCCTAATGAGCCCAGATTCAAGGGAGGAGGGAGACAGCAGCTTTGTTGCATGGTGGACAATGTGCGATGAGCTCAGGGGTAAGGAGAGAAGCTGGTGCATTGGAGCCACAACTAATCCAGAGTGGCTAAAGCAGAGCCGGCCAGAAGCGTCAGGCTAGGAGGCCAGACCGTGAAGTGCCTTCTCAGGAAGCTCTGCCGAGATGCTGGGAGTCTGTCTGGAAGACCGGAGAAGAGTCGTCGAAGGATTTTAATCAGGATGTTGACCCAGTCAATAAGATCGACAAAAACGTGGTTGGATGGCAAAAGCCTGAAAGCATTTCTTAGCCCGGACAATTGAGGGGCGTTTCCAAAAAGATGTCCCAGGCGTAGCTCGGGGAAGGCAGAAGTGCTACAGCTGAGAGCTGGTTCCAAGTTGACATATGCTTTCTAAACAGTGTGACCAGACAAAGGGCGGCGGTACTCCGAGGTAGGTCCAGGAAGACAGAGGTGCAGGTCATGAGCCCTAGACGTATGAAGTCTGCAGAACTCAGAACACCTTGAGGGAGTTAGATCTCGCTGGCAGCATTTATCACATCAGCCACTCACTGGCGCGCTCCCGCCAGACCCCTGTGGACTGGGATTCCCAAGTATCTGCCAGTGGGTTTATTGAAAGACCGTCTCTGAAAGCGCTGTCTCCTGGCGGGCGATTTTATGACGTCACCCCCGTTGAAGACTCTTCTTTCCAACAGGTCTCCCAGCGACCCCAACACAGACAGTGTGTTCCAAGGGCCCTCGGGCACTGTAAAAAAATCCTTCTCTGCCCTCTGACGGGACCAGGTCTCGCCCATTAATTTCTAGAACTGACCTTTTAACTGTACTATGAAGTATAACTCTTTATAACTACTAAAATAGAAACGACTGTTTCATTTCACTAATTCGAGTCACCGAGAGTGAGAACTTGTGGTTTTTCACCGATACGTTCGGGGGCCAGTTTGTTGTCACTGAAGGTGCCCGATATCAGGGTGGGGTGGGGACGACGGGATGTTTCAGGCCTCCGACGGTAACTCAAATGCTGAAAGTAATTATCTTTTATAGGTAAAAAGCGGGGAGAGGGGCGCCGAAATGTGCATGAAGGAGATAATAACTTGCCATGTTTTCTTTCAAACTTTTCAGTAAAAGAAGAAAAAAATAATAATACAGAAGAGTGTAGGCAGGGCGGTTCAGGGTGCCACAGATGGTCTGTGATTTCTTCTGTCCTTGCGTGATGGACAGCATCCTTAACCATATAACTGAGAATACTTGGAAAATGAGGGGCTAGAGGAAGACAGGAAGGCAAACTGAAAACCCAGAATGTGATCCGGTGAGCTGAGTCCCGTGTCCTCCCCATTTAAAGGGTTCCAACAGCCTTTTATAAATCACCTTCTGGTGAGGACCCTTGGCCATATGAGCTCTTCATTTCGTGCTCACCGATAGGGGAGCGTTATGTCAGCATCGACTGCAGTCGGGGGGCACTGCTCTGCACGGCCGCGCGGTTTAGCGCCTGTACGTGCCAGCTGTGACTGGCAGGCACTGATACCTCAATGGGATGTATTTTCAAGGACAGGAAAGGGTTTGAGGAACCCCAGTGTTGGGTCAAAGGCCGAAGGCATTTTTTTTTTTTCCTGCTGAGAAACAGCAAGCGTGTTAGGTGTTTGTATCAGAGTCTTAGTCAAACAATTACATGGAGGACTGATAAAGAAACGTGCAGCGGGAGACCTTGTAATTTAAAGGGCCCAGATTTGGCGAGCGGCATACTCACGTGACATAGAAATGAAAACATGGCATGTTTCGGAATCCCTAATCCTGCCTATTTGCTTTAATAGCAGATCATCGCATAAACACTGACTCGTTGCGTTTGACACTAAAAGAAAGATTTGGTGCATTGTGCTCTGTCTGGTCCGGCTTCCAGCACAGAGACTAGAAGAGTACCCGTGAAAGAGAGAGCAGAACAGTATGGGTGACCAAAGGAACATCCAACTCCCATGCTTCTTCTGTACAGAGCCGTGACTGTATATGAGGTTTCGCATGGACTGTTAATCCAAATAATGTGTTTCCCTTTATAAATATGTGTTCAGTCCATCCTGGAGTATATAGAGTATAGAGGAAGCAAATAGAATCTTATTTTTGAAAGCGGGGTGATGATGCAGGTGTGTGTACATTCTGCCACCTGTGTATTATTCCACTACGTTCTGTCAGCTTCTTTCCTTACCCACCTGCGCTTTCTATGGTACTTTAAGTGATGGGGCCACGCTGATCCACGGGAGACCAGAGTAGTGCACAAGGAAGGTCAGCACTTTGATCAAAACCACGTCCTGTTATTTATTATTTAGAAATGTTAATAATACAGTGAAGTCGGGCTGAGTGGGACTTTTTTCAAAGATACCCTGGACTGCTTCTTGGGTTAATGCACAGAGGCAGTCATTGTAATCTCAAGCCCGGCAGCCGGGAGGCTTGGGATGACTCCAGAGAACATGGCAGCCTTGTGCTCAACTAGCTGTCTAGTCTCACTCTGTAATCCGGCCACAAGGATCGCCGTGAGCTGCAGTTTTCATTTGACATAAAAGGCCCTCCGATCCGGTCTGTCTGTCTCATCGGTACATCATTCACAGACCTGGAGTCTTCAGGCTTCGCCTACTTGCTGCAGCGAACTCAGAAATGCAAAGCTCTGGAGACCTGTGTGTTTACTTATCCCAACTTGATCTTAAATTTGACTACCATATTTCAGTTGATGAAACTGAAAACTCAGATCAGTGTCTGTGATAAAATAGGTCACCATGGTCGAAAATATTGGGCGGAAGTTGTGTTGATCTTCTGATAAAACTCTAGGTGTTAAGTCATACCTTTTGTTTGTTCGTTCGTTCGTTTGTTTGTTTTTATTGCTGGGGATCTTTCAGATGGAAGGGTGAGTGTCCAAATGAGGAGCCACAAATTGTATGAAAACCCATGGCAAAAGGTCATGTATGGTGTGGGGAAAATTTCCAAGTAGGCACAATCTGATCTCAGCGGTTCTAGAGTCTGCAGTCAGTGTTATATCTTCCTCTTCTCCTTTTCAGACCTAACCTGGCCCCTCCCCTCAAGTGCCTGAAATCAGTTCATGTACCTGGGTTGACCTGTGGAGAAATCACACATGAAGCTGATAGGGACTTTGGCCAGGATATTTGCATTCTGCAAGGGCTTGGGGACCTAAAGGTTGACTTTGTTTAATGCAGGAATTTCAGCCAGTCCTGGAGGAAATCTTCTGGGTATCATTTGTTTCCAACCTATTATGAAGCAGGCAGCTACCCACCTGATCAATACGTATACTACCCATTCTGACTTCTATACTATCACTCTTCAGATAAAATAACTAATAACTTAATAATAATTTCATTTATTTATTTATTTTTGAGAGAGAGAGAGAGAGAGAGAGAGCGAGAGCAAGCGAGCGGGGAAGGGCAGAAAGAGGGAAAGAGAGAATCCCAAGCAGGCTCTGTGCTTGATCTCGTGAATCGTGAGATCATGACCTGAGCCAAAATCAAGAGTCAGATGCTTAACCGACTGAGCCACCCAGGCTCCCCAGGATGTCCTTCCTTTTTAAGGTTGAGTAGTATTCCACTGTATGGATAGACAGACCACATTTGGTCCATCAGTGGACACTTGGGCTGCTTCCTCTCTTTGCTGCTGTGAACATGTGTGTGCAAATATCTGCTCAAGACCTCCACCGGCTTCCTTTTATGTGCTTGTTGAATGCAACTGCTCGAAGGAGACACATACCTACCCTCTTTGAACCCTTTCTTATGATAGAACGAGGTAGACCTTCCGCCTGCTGACCTCACGTGAAGTATCTTCTTGGCCAGTCTCTTACCGAATACCTGAAATGCCACCGGTCCTGGTCTTCAAGTATTGACCAAAACTCCCTGTTGTTTTCTATCAAAATCCTAATGATACAGTGGCAGAGGCCACTGGTAAGATAGTCTCACCTTGGTGTGAATTAGTTTAGTCGGATCCTCTCTTAGGAATTTCCTCTGCCCACCCCGCCCCCACGGTTTGCTCCTTATTTATAGCCTTGCCTTATTTCTGCAAGTGTCACAGCCATATTAAAATTGCTTATTTACAGTTTGTCTCTTCTGTAGAATAGAAGTTTCTTAAGGACAGGACCCTTGTCCGTTGTTTGATGTTGGTTTTTCAGGCTTCGGTAAAATGTCACACACAGACAGCTCTAAATAAACCATTCATTCATTCATTCATTCATTCATCAGATCTTTTTTTGACTGCTCACTCCGTGTCTGTGATTGAACCTTAAAAATGCTGCCTTTCTAGAAGTTTTGGGTAGCCAAAGAGCAGCTTTATCCACTGCACAGGTTTGGCAGATTTTAGAAACCTTCAGATCAACCTTCCTGCACTTGTGGTGCAAAGCCTTCGTCTAGAAGCGAGGATCCACCTCTCATGTAGTTTTCTATCACCAACCTACCTAGTTTTTTGTGCTTCTGCTCAGAAGAAGCATCAGTCTAAGTAAGTTTCTGTTCTTCTGTTCAAAAGTAAGACAACAAGATGGCCACCTATGTCCCCTCTACCTTCTAGAAGTGACTTCTAATGGACTATGCTTCCCCCTTGCCGCTGAAGGACCGTTTGGTATGCATTCTTAAGTAGCACGGAGCTTCTGGGTGCTCTGAATTGCAATATTTCCGACATCAGTCACATACATCTTATAAACGCATACATCCACTTAGCACGTTGCTAACCTCAGTCCCCTCAGAAAGGGCACGAAGGTTTGACTGCTTCGGTTAATATGCTCCTCTGGGTTGATTTGTAACTGTGTACGTCCATGTATGTTAGCAACTCATGGCCCAGGGGTGACATCCACTGGCTTCCTGGTTTCAGTGACAGTTCATTAATCCCTCGGCGACTCCCTTGCAAACAGAAGTTATTCTGATAACCATTAGATGGTACTTCCCCCCTTATAAGGTAACGGTTATTGCCTTATAAACTAATTTGTTAGTCCTAACCTAAATTATTACTTTAAGTTCTAGCCTCAGAGTTTATTAGTTCTCAAGGATGTTACTATCAAGGCTATTAAGACAAATGATTGTCCTCATTTATATTGTCATTGCCGCCGTTATTCTGTGATGATTGCCATTGCTACAACTCCCCGTTTGGTAGGTAAACAGAGTGAAACTATTTGGTGGTCACTAGGTTGAACCGGAAATCGAGTATCTTACCAAGAGCATATCCGTGTCTCAGAGGGAACAGGAAAGACACGAATACATGGGATCTTCAGACAATCTTTAGTCTTCTTTTAGGGCGATAGTTCACCTTCTTCTCCTATTAAACTTTGGGACAGGGCTGTTAGCGCAGGTGAGAAAGGTTAAAGCCAACTGTTCTAAGTCTTCTGGCTTTCTCATACTCCTGTTTGATCACAACAGAAATGAAAGCTGCAGGAAAGATACTAGCAATATGCCTAAAAAATGAACTACAGTTAAATAGCTATTGTGAATCTATGCCCATAGAAAGGGAGTATTCGAAACAGATGGCTTTTGATTAAAGGTACTTCCTGTAACAGATTTCGAGATGAAACTGCTTAGGGAAAATGGTAGATCTAATCTATCTTTAAAAACAGTGCCGCTGGGACACCTCTTCTGTACACCCCCTCCCCACCCCGAGGACCACCACTGCCCGCTCAGGATTTAAAGCAGCAGTTTGATGGATACCTCAGAACAAACCCGAAAATCCGACATTGGTGACTGGAACGCACATCCCTCTGGTTTGTTGATGGGGAGCACGTCTCTGTTGTAGAGTAACTGTGAGTCATGCCAATTCCTGGCCATGCTGCTACAGTCTCTTCATAAATAATTTGCATCATGGGGTGTTTCTGCGTATCTTGTGCACTTTACTGTTAATTTTAGCTAGGATTTTTTTTTACAATAACAACTTTTTAAATAGACTAATCAAGACACCTCCTCCAGAGTCAGGGAAACAAATGCTAGGAGTGTGGGGGGCTCTGTCTCAACTCTCCCCAAGGCATTTTCCTTTGCTGCTGGGCTCGCTGCTCATGCCGTTACTTTTTTGTGACTTTACGTCCTTGGAATTTCTATTCCTTTTTTTCCCTTATGCATCAGGATGTGGCTGTTGATGTAATTTATGTCATGAGAGGCAGTACCGCCGATCTAAAGCAAGCGTTAGCTTTCATGTAAGGCGGTGACTACTCGACTCTTAACAAGGAGAACATTATTGGGAACTTGAATGATGGGATGGAAAGAGTGTTAACTCTTTTCAGTGAAAACATTAGTCTTTCCCAAGTAATCTTTGCAATCACTCCAAGAGGAGTTAGGAAAATTCAGAGCAGGAGCATAAAAAGTCCGCCGTGGTGTTGTCACCCATAGACGTTCACCACCGTTAGCATTTGGGGTTGTTTTCTGACAGACTGTTTTCTGTATACACACAAATAAATACAGTAAAACCTTGGTTTGTGAGCATAAGTCATTCTGAAAACACACTTGTAATCCAAAGCACTCATATATCAAAGCGAATTTCAAGAACCATTGGCTCAGTTGTGATCATGGAATGTTCTGCATCACGTACGACTCATATTACAAGACATTGCTCGTTTATCAAGTTAATATTTATTAGACGTGGTTGCTCGTCTTGCAAAACACTCGCAGAACAAGTTACTCGCGATCCACGGTTTTCCTCTACGTGTAACTTTAGAAACTGGAATTATACTTCACAGGATCATTGATATATTTTTGGCAACTTTTTTTGACTTCATAATATGTCATGAAAATCTTCCCTTATTAATGAATACAGATCTTTTTTTAAAAATTTATTTATTTTGAGAAAGAGAGCTCAAGCAGGGGAAGGACAGAGAGAGAGAGGGAGAGAGAGAATCTCAAGCAGCCTCTGTGCTGACAGAGCAGAGTCCGATGTGGGGCTCGAACTCACGAACCATGAGGTCATAACCTGAGCCAAAATCAAGAGTCAGGAGCTTAGCCAAATGAGTCACCAGACACCCCTAAATACAGATCTTGAAAATATTTTTATGGCATGGGAAAATATTTTTACGACATGGATAGAAAAGGGCACGTCCTCTGACTCAGCCAACTGTACGTCCCCTCTCTCCTCCCTGTTTTTCTCTTTTTCATGCTTGTCTTTATCACAGACATCTTGCTCTGCTCCTCTGGCAGTCAGATGGGAAATCTCGGTGAGAAGAGATGTAGGAACCTTACTTGACAGAGTGTTACACTCTTGACTTCCTTCCTCACAGTCGGGACTTTTGAGAAATTACTACTTTTCCATCTTGATTTTTTTATCGCAGCTCACCATGTCTTTTCCTGGAAATTACCCTTTCCCTTAGATCCTCAGTATCTTGTGTTTGCCTTCCACTGGACTGGTGATGGTGGCCTCACATGTGGCAGGGGCTCCCTGTCTCTCGTGTTTCCAGGTAGCCTGGACCTAGCAGAGACCCTTCCTTGAATACTGTACTGATTCCATTATGGCCCTTCCCAGTTGTCTGGAGTCACCCTGTTTGCCTTTCAGTGTGACCTTTCTCTCTCAGTCCAGCACAGAGCCTGTGCTACTCAACTACTCTTCTGAGGACATCTCCCTACCCATGCAGACACCCCCACCTGACTCCTTGTCTTCCTAGTTCTTGACACATAGACCAGTCACTTCTGGTCCTTCAAACCATGGCTCAGAGTCGTCTAGATGGCGTCTTGATGGCGTCTTCTCTGGTTAATTTCACTTGGCTCTAGGCAATATCTGGAAGGATATTGTTTCTTGTTTGTTTTGTTTTGTTTATCTCGTTTTGTTTTTTAAATGTTTTAATTTACAGACTCTATTTCTTCAGAGCCGTTTGGGGCTTGTAGAAAAATTGATTGGAAAGCACAGAGATTTCCCACATTCCCTGCCTCCTTCCCACACAAAGTGTCCCTTGTTATTAACACCTTGCAGTAGAATGATGCATTTGTATGAACCAATATTGATATATTATTTTTAACTGAAGTCCCTAGTTTACAGTATGGTCCACTCTTTTCTGGGGTATGTTCCATGGGTTTTGACAGAGGTGTGATGATGCATATCCAGCACTAAGATATCATGCAGAATAGTTTCCCTGCCCTGAAGATCCCCTGTGTGCCATCTCTTCATCCCTGCCTCCCAACCCCCGAAGCCCTGATCTTTGTACTGTTACCTTAGTTTTGCCTTTTCCAGAATGTCATGTAGTTGGACTTCTACAGTATGTGGCCTTTTCAGATTGGCTTCTTTCACTTAGTAATACGCATTTAAGATTCCCCCGTGTCTTTTCATAGCTTAGTAGCTTGTTTCATCTTATTACTGAATAATATTCCATCACATGGAAGTACCATGATTTATTTATCCATTCATCTACCGAAGGACATCTTGGTTGCTTCCAAGCTTTGGCAGTTATGGATGAAGCTTCTATAAACATTCAAGAGCAGATTTTTGTGTGGACATACGTTTCACCTCCTTTGAGTAAAGACCAAGTAGTGTGATTGCTGAACCGTATAGTAAAATTATGTTTCATTTTGTGCGAATCTGCCAAATTGTACCGCTTTGCGTTCCCACCAGCAACGCGTGAGAGTTCCTGTTACTCCACATGTTCGCCAGCATTTGACATTGTCAGTCTGGATTTTGGCCCTTCTAATAGGCGTGTAGTGGTGTTTTGTTGTTGTTTTAATTTTAGACTTTCTGATGCCCTGTGATGTGGGGAGCATCTTTTCATATGTTTATTTCCCATCCATGGGTCTTCTTTAGTGACGTATCTGTTCAGATCATTTGCTTATTTTTTAATTGGATTGTTTGTTTTCTAGTAGTGAAGTTTTTTAATAGCTCTATTGTTGCTGTTATCAGATAGATAGATAGATAGATATGATATACATATATCATATCATCTATATGTATATCTGTATCTATATATCTATGACAAGTTGGTCTTTGTGCTACTTGAAGGCAGGTTCTTCTTCCTTGGTAAGCCCATCTGCCTCCCAGGGCCTTCTCCACACAGTACATGCCCAGTTAATGCAGACTTCCCAGCTCAGTACCCGCCACATGTTTTCTTGGCTTCAGATCTGTTTTTCACCAACTTAGGACCCATCTCACACGTCCTCTCTTCCCCCGCTGACTGTCATACGTATTTTTGCCATACACAGCAGTGATGTTCACTTCTGAGTCCTCCTGAAATCTACTTTTTTATGTATCCAGGCTGCTTATTTCTTGTAATAGCCAAGACAAGGGCAAGAGTCAACAATGTACAAGATGGTAGTTTGCATAACATAGATCACAGCATTTAGGTCCAGTTCTGAATCTGAACTGGGGGTAAGTTTAAGAAATTCCTTGGTTTGGGGGCACCTGGGTGGCTCAGTCGGTTAAACATCTGACTTTGGCTCAGGTCATGATCTCGCGGTTCTGTGAATTCCAGCCCCACATCGGGCTCTGTGCTGACAGCTCAGAGCCTGGAGCCTGCTTCGCATCCAGTGTTCCCCTCTCTCTCTGCCCCTCCCCTGCTGGCACTCTGTCTCTCGCTCTCAAAAAAAAAAAAAAAAACAAACAAACCCAAACATTAAAAAAAAGTTAAAAAAATAAATTCCTTGGTTTCTTTGCTTTAATTCGTAAGTTTCACTCTCTGCTGTGATTTAAAAGCATATTTTTAAAATGTTGTTTTGATGCCTGTTTGGTTTTACCTACCGACTACAAAAGTCATTTTAACTTCATCTTGCTGACCTGATAAAAACATTAAGTCTATGGCAATAAAAGAGTATAAGCTGATTTGCATATAATAGTGGGAATTGCATATAACATAAATGCAATAATAATTAAACATGGGAGGAAATCAATACACATGAGTGACATTTCTAGACATTTCTAGACATTTCTAGACTACAGAACAGATAATGCAGAGCTTCTCAAGCCAGTGTGTCACACATAGGCTACCTGTATGTCAGAGTGCTGATCACCTTAGCCCTTGGGCTGCCTTGAACCCTGACACTCCAGAGCCCTGGGCAGAGGGAGGAGAGAAGAGAGGGAGCCAGGATGTATTGATAGAACATGGAGTGGGGAAAATAGTGATCTGGAATGCAAAAGAACCCAGTTCGTTGTCCACCGTCTGCTTAGCTCACTGTTCTATCTATACACCTGAAACAGTGTTCGATAAGTAGTTATCCGTTTAATTCATGAAACATACCAGAATTCTAAATTCATTGAGCATGTTACTTAATCTTCCCTGGGCCTCAGTTTCTAGAGTTGGAAATATGATTTGCTTCTATACAACAGAAATAAATTTGTGTGTAGGTAATAGGGCCCCTGCTGTGACCCGCAGTGACGTGACGTGCGTACTGGCTATCCCATGATGCAGGGTACAGAGTAGGGGCTCCTTTTGGTTCCTTCTTACCCTCTCCCCTTTGAGTTATTTTTAAGTCCAGGTGATGGTGATAATGAGGATGACGATTATAATGAGGATGACGATTATGATGAGGACGATGGTGATGACAAGAGTGATGTAATTCGTATACAGTTCATAAAGCTTACTTACTACCTTGCGCTGATGTAACCCCCAGAGCGCTGCTTAGACCAGTCCTTCCTTTCAGCCTCATTTGAATAAACAATCCAAGTGACGCTCAGAGAAGCGACACAGTCGTGTAAGATTGCACAAACGGCACGTGGCAGAGACAGGCCTTGAACCCAGACGCTTTAATGTTCTGACTTCAAATCTCAAAGACTTTCTTCTGCACCAAACGTGATAAAGTTTCATCTAGATTCACCTTAAAGACTAGATTACTCCCAATCAGTATGTTATTTGATGCAAATGATGGCGATAAAGTAAATTTAAAGGCGCCTAAATGAGGTAAACATTCCTAAACCTTAAAAAGGAAAAAAAAAAAAAAAAAAAGGCAGCCAGCGAAAAGTAGGCTTGCGCTAAACTCTAGCGAGAATCTTTAAACTCCGTATCTTGAGGTGCTGAATTAGTAGTGGAGTTTTAATGTGAATTAATTGTGTGTAACATTTTCGAAAGATAAAGTGGTAAAAGCATAAACGTACATGCTGTTGTAAAACTTGGTGAGGTGAAATGAGATGAGAACGGATGATGTACTATGAGAACAAGAGGGATGAACAGGCAGGTTTATATAGATACTTTAAATTCATTTGATGTCATCCATTTGACAACAAAGTATGCCTTTAAAATTTCACACCAGTGAGAGGGAAAGAAGTCAGCAATATCTCTTCTTTTTTACTCTTTTATCTGAATGTTAAGTCACTTGGTCTATTCTCGTTTTGATTCACAAATGAGTTTTCAGAAACTACCCTCCTACTGCTTTTTTTTTTTTTTTTTCACGAAAGATCCATTTTTCCTCTGAAGACTGATCCACGGTGATTGGGACACGAGATAGATACCTCTAAATCTTTCCCATTTTGTCAGCTGGGATTTCATCTTTTTGTAATGTGTTTCTTTTTGAGAGACAGAAAGAGACTGAGCATGAGCAGAGGAGGGGCAGAGAGAGAAGGAGACAGAATCTGAAGCAGGCTCCAGGCTCCAAGCTGTCAGTATAGAGCCCGACACGGGGCTCGAACCCATGAACTACAAAATCGTGACCTGAGCCAAAGTCGGAAACTCAACCAACTGAACCACTCAGGTGTCCCCCTGGAATTTCATTTTATACTCTCTACGACTGGAGAGGTTTATTTTCTGATAAGATACCATTCATGAGCAGTTATGGATTCTCAACTGTATCTGGACATCACATGGTCATACCCTGAGTTTATTGATTCCCTAAATATTTACTGAATGCCAGCAGCAGGCCCTGTGCCAGGAGAAGGAAATATAATTCTTGGCCTCAGGAAGCTCCCAGTCTTAACATCATGCTTCTCTTCCACCAAAGGCCAAGCCTTCTCTCTGTGGATCTAATTGAATGCTGTTTGTGGATTCTCCTCGCTCTAGTAAGTGTCTGTCTTACACATTAGCCATATTACAAGCTCATGACTTGTACAGAGAAGGAAAGAGAATCTGTGAGTGGCTTGATGTTTGGTCCCCTGCGTGGAGGACTGTGCCCATGATGCTGAGGGACACAGCCACCTGTGTGCCTGTGTTGTGCTCACAGCATCTTGTAGTGGTAGAGGACACATACCTTTGGTATCTTAGAAAGGCAGAGAAAGCAAGTCTAAAGATAGGACATGGTGGTGGGGGGGATGACAACCTTTTAACCTTTTAAACAACCATGTTTCAGTTCACTTTGTTCCCGTTTGCTCTGAGAAGGGGGAAAATAAAGAACTCTAATTGCAAACTCCGCGTTTCTCTCAACTATACTATTTTCAATCCTATATAATTTGTACAGCTGAAGTGGCAAACGCTTGCTTGTAAATGTGAAGAGAAGGTGCTCTCAGTTAATGCTTAGAGAAGACTGACTCTGATTTAAGCAAAAGCAAAATTCTCCGTGGCCCTTTGATGCATGACTTGTAATCATTGCGGAGCCGCCATCTTGTTCTGCATGGCCTTGTTCCTTGGCCTTGAGGGAATGTGCCATTCTGAAGCCCCTGCTCTCTCACCTCCCGGATCTCTTTGTCTCTTGGATCAGGTGACTGAGGTCACAGTCACAGTCACAGTCGCAGTCACAGATGACTACTGCAGTGGGACCCATGGCTGGATTCCTGGAAGGGCCTCTCATGATGCTTAGGAATGGTGTTCGCTGTATCCCTCACCTGAGAAGTTCGTTCCCAAGATAGAAATTTGATCCCTGTGGCTGGAGCAGCCTAGTCAGCATTTCTACCAGGTCCCAAGAAGAGGTCAGAAGCTGTTCACTGAATACTTAGCAAGGGGCTAGATGACTTGTGTGTATGCTTTTTTTATGAAATACAAAGGCATCTCGACAAACTCTTGGGTGAGTATTGCCATCTCTGTGTTGCACATAAAAGGGGCTCAACAAAACGGAAGTGACTCAGCTCAGAGCTACCCTGCTAATAATAAACGTACTGGCTTTGACCCTGAGTCTCTCAGAGTAATAACCCATGTCCTCTCCACCACAGCACATTCCCTCCCTTGAATCAGAGAGCACTCGATGGGGAAGGGAGATGGCAGGAACCGCTTAATCACTGGCAGATGAAATGATTTCTACCCCCACTCTTCTACTCCCTGGGAACCTATCCACGTGGGTAAACACATGTCACATCACCGATTGCCCCAGCGCTTTGCCTACTCAACTCCAAACCCGAAGACGGCATGGTTCGATACACGACTTATATCCAAGTGTTTGCTATCATGTGGAGGAAAAGTTCCGTAAGAACTCATTTTTCTTCTTTTGTTCTTCTTTCCTGCATTGAGGCATGACATAGCCGTCGCAACAATCACCCCCAGGTTCAGATATCATTCTTTGCCTTTACTTGATGATTTACAAATATTTTTAGTATCAGCTTCTTTTTCAAACACAATGTTGCATGAAACCTCAATATATAAAACTGCTAAGGCAAAATGTTGGTAGTATGATGTTTGTTAGATCTCAATGTATAATGCTGACTTCTAAAACCAAGAAGAAAGAACAATGAGGCTTTGTGATGAACGCAGAAATTTGAAATCAGTGTTACAGATGACAGCTGCAGGCTTCTCTAAGCTCAGTTTCCAATTTATCCCCTTTTGTTGGGAGTAGTTTGTTTTTTTCTTTTTTAATATTGTTGCACGTTACTGAGAAATCCTGGTTCCCTAAACTAAGGAGTTGCAAATAAGAACAGTGTATTTTAGGGTGTTTTTTTCAAACAGATACCTTGCAATCTCGGGATATTTTTTTCACTTAAACTTATTTAAGACATATTCACTTAACACAAAAGGAAGAGTAGAAATGGCTCCTTTTAAAGTTGAAGCCATTAACACTATGAAACAATTTGCATTCTGTAATTGGTAAGCTTGCAATGTGGGGAACCAATGATAGCTTCCTTGGCCACTCTGAAATTTTCCATTAGAGACGGAAAACACTTTTCAAATTATAACATTAATGAGATGCTCTTCAATGTCTATTCAGTTTCAGAAGCCACAGATTTACCTTGTTTTTCATGGCGAGTGCCCTCTGACTTGGGATTTCATCACTGACAATTGGCCCGCCATATGCATGTTACCTTTGACACCTCATTGCCAATAAATCACTTCGCTGCACCGTTTTACGCGATATGCTTGCTGACGTATTGTTACATGCCAAAATCCACCAAGAACAAGAACCCGGGCTGTGTTGTCTGGCCTGAGCCAGTAATTATGAGGCACTCATGCTATATTAGGGTGCTTACTGGTGAAATTCCATGTGAGTGGACATAGGAAGCCCTTAAGTTTATGTGCTAAAAATAAAAAGGGAAAAAAGGAGGGCAGGTTGCAGTGTTTCTACTTAAAGGGTGGCAAATATATGCGTTGAGGTGACAGGAGAAGCTTTGCTTTGGGATCTCAATAAACCTGGCTGCACCCGTCAGCCAGTTAGTCATCTCCACCATGTCATAATGGAAGTTTCGTGTTAACTACCAGGGTGACTGAGAGTCTCATTCTGGAGAACTCTACTATTGTCTCCTTTAATCTGCACAACAAAATCTAGTAAATATTGAAGATAGACTTACTATCGAGATGGAATTAAGGAAACACTGCACACCAGCAAGAACACTTTAGATTCCTCTCCAGTTGGGTTGTCAAAGTGGTTTGGATGGTTTGGATGCCTACACACACATCTGTTGTAGATTTCCTCTTGTGCCTTAGTCTAGCCCAGTGGTTTTCAAACTTGACTGTTCATGACAATTAGGGGACAGGGCGGTATAAAAAAGAACCTTTTCTACTGTTCGTGGTGGGCAATACAGGGGACATCTATTCACACATTAATCCTTATTGAGTGGCTTCTCTGTGCAAGGACTGTATGGATGCTGGGTTGGAGCAGTGAGCATAACTCCTGCCTTCCAGAATTATCACTCTAGGGTAAAGACAAACATTAAGCAAACAAGAAATGCACGATATAGTGTCTGCTGTGAAGAAGGCTCTGGAGAAAATGTACAGTTAGATAAGAAGAGACAGAGGGAGGCTGCTCTCTTAGGGTGATCAGAGAGAGAGAGATGTATGAGCGGAGACCTGAATGAAGGCAACGCATTTTGTGGTTTGCCAGAGGAGAAGCGCTCTAGGTAGGAACATGGTTGTGTCTGAAAAAAGAACAGGGAAGCTGGTATGTCAGAGCAGAGCAAAGGAAGGAGATAGGCAGGAAATAAATTTGTGTGTGTTGGGGGAGGCATGGGTGAGTGGGTGAGGGGTATCACGTAGTTGGGATCAGATCCTATAAGGCGTTCTAAGCCTTGACGAGGACCAGGACTGTAGATTTCACCATGAACGTGGTTGGAAGCCTCTGGAAGGTTTGAGTAGAAGACCACTAGGATCTGATTTACACCTTAAAACCTCATGGATAGGGGTGCCTGGGTGGCTCAGTCGATTGAGCATTCGACTCCTGGTTTCAGCTCATGTCATGATCCCAGGGTTGTGGGATCGAGCTCTGCATTGGGCTCTGTACTGAGCGTGGATCCTGCTTGGGAGTCTCTCTCTCTCTCCCTCTCATATATATGTATATATATATATGTGTGTGTGTGTGTGTGTGTGTGTGTGTATGTATATATATATATATATATATATATATATATGTATGTATATATATACCTCAGAGATAATTTAAACCCCACACACTTTGCGCTGGGTAAGAATGTTAGAAGCTAACTCCTGCATGAAGTAATATCCTACTGTACAAGGTGTGGAGTGCTTTTTTTTCTTAATTATAGTTACTAAATAGTGAGAAATACAATTTATAAATAAAATGCATGTGCTCCGAAGCCGCTTGGTAGAATGCTTGGGGTTTTGAAACAAGTGTAAAAGCTAGATGCTTCAGTAAGACTTAAAATAGAAATCCTATACAGAGCTTCTAAGACTCTAACTAGCACCTCAGTGCTAGTTACTGAGTGCTTACTGAGTGCTGACTCTGTCCCTTTCTGCTCCTGTGTTCTTTAGCAGTACCTTTGCCACTGAGGTCTAGTTTTCATTGTTCATCATCCTGGCAAGCTGTTTGCTTACCGAAGAGACACAGTCATTCAACAAACCGCCAGCTTCTAGTGAGAAGTACCATTATCGGAAAGAAGCGTGTACTTTGTGTCAAGGATAGAGAACCCTCTTTTTGGAAAATAGGTCTTGTGATTCTAGGGATAGTTCTTGAATGACGTGGTAACTGGGTTCAAGATCACTTACTGGTTTTTTTTTTAATAAAGATTTTGCTTATCTTTTGTCCCTTGGCTTGGTTTCCATAAAAAAGGCATATTTTTGTGACTTTGTCCAAGTTACATTGAGCTCTTTCCTCTAGTTTATTAACCCCAAGTGCTGAGCAGACATTAGAAAGCATGATCTATTGCCCTACTCTCATAATAACATTTTTCAAGTCACTTGTCTGTTGACATATGACACGGAGAGAAAACATTTTACTGAAATTAAACAATAGTGTGTGAAGGATATTTTCGGTTACTCTAAGGTTCTTTTAGTAGGAAAAATCATTTTTAGATTGTACTGTTGTCCAATCTAAGGGTAATAATAACTATTATTTAACACCCTTTGAAAACTGTAGTAATTTATTTTATGCAAATACTTAAAGGCAAAATGCGATGCACAGATGACCACATAGTGTATTTAAAATACGGTTTTCTGGGCTTTACTCCCAGGTGTTCTGATTCAGAAATCTAGGGTTGGGCATACTTTTAATTTTATTAAGTATCCCCAAGTAGACGGATGTAGGAAATGTGACTTTAGTAAATACTCCAAGGGACAGCTGCAGAAAACCACGTTTGAGAAACGCTGCCGACTTCCTGAAGGCACGTTAACGCTGTATTATAGAAAATATCAAACGTGTCCAAAAGTAGAGAAATGGTCAAATGAATTCCCATGCCCTCATCACTTACCTTCAGCAGCTACGAATATAGTTTCATCTACACCATCCCTGCATCTAGATTATTTTGAGGCAAATTCCAAACATCATAAATATTTTAGTATTTTTTAATGTTTATTTTTGAGAGACAGAGACAGGGTGTGAGTGGGGGAGGTGCAGAGAGAGAGGGAGACACAGAATCCGAAGCAGGGTCCAGGCTCTGAGCTGTCCGCACAGAGCCTGACGCGCGGCTCGAACCCATGAACAGCGAGATCATGACCTGCGCCAAAGTGGGACACTTAAACGAGTGAGCCACCCAGGTGCCCTAGTATTTTAGCATCTATATAAACAATTGGGGTTCTTTCTTTTATACAAAACCACAATAGCATCATCACAGCGATTCCTTAACATCATCTAATATCCAGTCAGTGTTTATATTTCTTTAGTTGTCTTATAAATATAGGTTTCTGTTATGTTGGTACAGGGTTTCTGTGTTTTATGGGGTTTTTTTCTTTTACAGTTTACTTGAATCCAGATATAAATAATATTTCTGTCTCTTAAGGCTCTTTTAAACTATTGGTTTCAGCTCCCATCTATTTTCATGTTGCCATGTTTTCTGTTGAGGAAAGCAGACCATTTGTTCAGTAGAGTTTCCCACCATCTGGATTTTGATGAGTGCATCCCTGTGGTGTTGTTAAACATGTTCCTCTGTCTCTGGCATTTCCTAGGAATTGCTAGGAAGTTCTAGAGGCATTGTTTGCTTTGCTTTGCCTGACAACTTCATAGCTGGCATTGTGTGGTGTATTTCCATCAGGAGATGGAGATCTTTGTCCACATTCATAAGTTTATTAGAGATGGCAAGTGGTCATAGTCTAACTCTGTTATTCTCTGTTCACGTCTTAGAAGGAATCATTGTTCACGAAGAGAAACTTCCCCTCATCTGTCTACTATGTGTTTTCTCAGTGCTCCAGGTTCTGTATAAAAGGCCACACTAATACTTGATTCTTTCCCTTTCTTTACCAGTTTGCAAAATAATTTTTCTTCGTGATGTCCTCCCAAGTCACCATTTCCTAGAAGTATTACTGCTGTGAACATAGGGCTTTAAACATACCTGGTGTGTTTCAGTCATCATAGTTATTATTACCGTTATTGTTACTCAAATGCCCTAATATTTGACCATTGATTGAAAACCTACTCAGTTTCACTGATGAGTCCTGGTAATATAGTCCTAGCTGTGTTTGATAGTTTCCTTGCTTTTCTGATATGACAGGATGCTCCAGGCTCATCCTGTACATTCCTGCCCCAAGCCTGAGATCAGCTTCTTTTCCAAGGAAAACCTGGTTCCTTTCAGTGAGAAATGGTATTTGGAGACCACGGTCTGGGCTACAGGGCTAGTCATTGCATCTGGGTTTTGTCAGTGGGCACAGAGAGGTAGGAAACTTCTTTCATGTGTATGTGTATGTGTTTGTGTATATGTATTATGGGGTCTGTGTGTATTTTCTAAAATAAAATACATCATGAGTTTCCGCTGATGTACCATGAGGCTTTTCTTAACCTCATTCATCTTACATCAGTTTCCTTTCTCTTAAGCTACAAATAGCGATTCTCAATCACCCGGACATAATTCACTCACCTACTCTGTCTCCCACTACACTCACTACTATTTCCAAATAAAAATACCCGCGACCCTCCCGCCCACCAATATGGTCGCTTTTAACTTGTAACTTTTTTTTTGTTTGTTTGGTTTTGATTTAGCTTTTAGTCCAGCGAGTGGGGGATAAGCAGTTACGTGATAATGTGTTCGCATCACTTGGATTAGTTCCTCTTCGTGTGTTTGTAACTGGATATACATTTACATCCACTGACTTAATTTTATCTGAGACTTTTAAAAAAATTTTTTTAATTAATTTATTTTGAGAGAGAGAGAACATGAGCAGGGAAGGGGCAGAGAGAGAGGGGGGGGACAGAGGATTCAAAGTGGGCTCAGCAGAGACCCCGATGCGGGGCTCAAACCCACGAATCACAAGACCGTGACCCGAGCTGAAGTTGGGTGTTCGATGGACTGAGCCACCCAGGCACCCCTATCTGAGACTTTTAAAGGAGACATTGAGAAAATTATTTTTGTTCAATAAGTGTGAGAAAATATTTAAATTTTCCTAAAAATCAAAGCCACAAAAGCAGGTGAGGTCACTGAAGTCTGTTACACATTCCTGTCCCTTTCACTCTATTTTCTCTTTTCTCTATGCATCACCATTTTTTATATATCCTTCATTTTTTCAGTATAAGCAATTATATTATTCAGGTAGGTTTTTATATTTTTTGCCTCAATGAACATATTTACAAATTCCTTAATATAATACCCTTAATCAACTACACTCTTTTTTTTAGGTATTACCTTTTGGTTCCCTGCTATGAGTGATATTGAAATTTCTAGTAGCCCTTTCTTTCCTCTTCCCTCCTCTTTCTGTGGTTTGATTTGAAGTACTGTGCTCTACTCCCACTTAGATCTGTGTCCGTGAGCTTGTTCTCTTTCACACGGTCCCCCATGTTTTTTTTTTTAAATCATTATACTGCCTACATGGTCAGAGTAGATAACCATACTCTATATTGTATATTGTTATATATATATAACAGTACTGTCCTCCTTGGTCATCTTTGAGAAATAGACCCATAGCTGATCATGTGTTTAATGCTCACCCATCCTTACATCCATGCCTTTCCAGCCACTCTGATTGTCTGCACCTTCTCCCTCATGGATAATTAAGGAAGGACTTTGGGAATAATAACTCCTCCCTGGGCCTTTACAGATTCATAACAGATTGCTGTCGACTTGAAGGTCATTTTGGCTGGGTGTAAAATCCTTGGCTAGGTTGCCTTTCCGGAGTGTCACTCTCTGAACTTCTACCGTAAAGCCTGACTCTTGAAAAGTCGGTTGACTCTAATTTTCTGTCTGTGACAAGTGAATGACTTGGTCATTTTGCCTCAATTATCGATTATCCAAAGGATTTTTTTTTTGGATCTTTTTTCTAGGTCAGTTTTTCCATGGTGTGTCCTCTAAATATATAGTTTCAAATCTTTTTCTACTTCTGGAAAGTCCTCTTGAGTTACAGTTTTAAGTATTTGTCTGTTTTATCACTTGGCTTTGCTTTTGAAGACTCTTACTGGAATGTTAGGTTTGATTTTCTTTGCCCGTCTTCTATTTCAGAGGCTTTGTCTTGAATCCTTTCTATCTTTTTCTTTGTTTCTTTTTGACGTCCCAAACTCTTTTTTCTTTCCAGGTGTTTCTTTTTAATTTTTTTCAAAGTTTATTTATTTTTTTGAGAGAGAGACAGCATGAGTGGGGGAGAGGCAGAGAGAGAGAGAGAGGGAGAGAGAGAGAGGATCCCAAGCAGGCTTCATGCTGTCAGCACAGAGCTTGATGTGGGGCTCAAACTCACGAACCCTGAGATCATGACCTGAGCCGAAATCAAGAGTCAGATATTTAACCGACTGAGCCACCCAGGAGCCCCTCTTTCCATGTTCTAATACTTCTTGGGCATTCTCTGTTGTGTGTGTTCCCTCTTATGTTTCTTCTTGTTTAGTCTTTATTTCTAAATTATTTTTTTTCTTTTACTTAAATACTTCCTTGGTTCTATTGCCCTTGTATCCAAATACTACTTTTCCCCAATCACTCCATTTCTGAGTTTTTGATTAGATTTGTGTTCCCTTGTTAACTTGTTTTGTTTTCTCAAGTTTCTTTTAGTTCTTTTGAAGTATTAATTTGAAGATTTCATCTGTTTGGGGGCATGTCTCTGTGGGAAGCAGGTTACTCTGATTTTTATTCCTTTTCTTCTTCTCATAATAACTGTGCATTGGATTTGACCACGATGCTATTTGGCGCTCATTCTTAAGTGAAATGAATGTCCCTGAATTTAGGGGCAAGGGATGGGCCAGAAAAGCTTTTCTAGCTACTCAGCTCTAGAGCTCCCTCTTCTGTTGTTCCCGTGAAATGACAAAATAAGGTTCATACATTCTTAGCGGTCTCCTTGGCTTCCCTCCACTTGTATCCTTTCATCTGTCCCCTCGCTTTTCTTTGACCTCGCTCAAGGTGGATTTTGCTCTCAAAAGTTTTTCCTCAACTCAGTAGTTGAGTCCTAGGAAGAAGCTTAGTTTTATTGATTTTTTTTTAAGTTTATTTATTTTGAGAGAGAGAGCATGAGCAGCGGAGGGGCAGAGAGAGAGGGAAAGAGAGAGAATCCCAAGCAGGTTCCGCACCACCAGCACAGAGCCCCATGCGGGGTTTGAACCCATGAACCGGCAGATCGTGACCTGAGCTAAAACCAGCGTCAGACGCTTACCTGACTGAGCCACCCAGGCGCCCCTTGATCTTAACAGATTATCAGCTCCATACCACTCAGACACTTTTAGACCCTCCTGTGGTCTCTTCCTTTCACCCCATGAACTGGATTCTGCGGGACTCCTGGCCAGTTTTGTTGCTGGGCCCCGAATAGCTCACCAAATTGCTTATCTTCCAGCGAGGATCTTTTGGAGATCTGGGGCTTCTTACCATAAAGCCTCCTCACTGCCTTTTCTCCAACTTTCTCCTACAGAGGTATCACTGACATTGTTACATATGTCATTTGTAAATTACCAAGGTCAGTAGCTCGTAAACCATTCAAAGATACAAGGTATGTCGGGGTTAAGGATGGGTTAGGATTGTGGACTCTCAGTAAATGGCAGCTCTGTGGTGGAAAAAAAAAAAAACCCATTGGATCTTTCTGGTACACATTCAACCGATCTGGGCAGGTAAGTCATTCTCTGCCCCTTTCTCTCCCCGATAACCCGACACCCGGGCAAGTTCCTACCTCCCCAAAGCGACTTGTTAAAACTTTGCAAATGTATTTGCCCAGTTGCCATTAACCATCACATTTTCCTTCTTGGCTTTTAATAGCTGGATAGGTTTACAGAAAAGAAAATGATACACTTTTTTCTATTTTGTGCTTTTCAAATTCTTTGAGGCCCTTCCTGGCGTGGAAGACAGGATCAGCAAAGTCCGTAGCGTCTGTTACATTTGGCACCTTTTGGCAAAGGGTCTGCTTCCTGTGAGTTTAAATTTAGATCCACTGAGAATCTGAGAAATTCGGTAATGAGAGGAGAACTTCGGATTTTCCTCTTGGGGAGGCTTTCTTTATTAAATTCCATGAATGATTCTGTTCAGCTTTATTCCCATCTTATGTGAGAGACTAGAATAGCAACTCGAATTGCTTCTTCCTCTCCCAGAGTTCTTTCTTCATTCGGCATTGACCGAGTGCCTCCCAGGTGCCAGGCTGGAGGGCATTCTCCACATACCCGCCAACCTCTTTTCTCCATCGTATTATTTTAAGAGTTTCTTGGTAGCCCGCTCACCTAACAAGGGCTGTTAATGAATTTGTCTGTTTCTTAAATATTTTTCTGGCATCCTCCTTGATGGGTTTTTAAGTGAAAATCATTCTGGCATAAAACAGACAATGCAAACAGTAGAGCGGACTAGTCATATAATTATATATGCTCGGAGTATGAGAGTCTACGGAGGGAAAATAACCTGGCATTCTTTAGTTCACTGCTAAAGATGACTAGGCTTCTCATTTAAAAAAAATTTTTTTTAATGTGTGTTTATTTTTGAGGGAGAGACAGAGAGACAGAAAGATAGAGCGTGAGTGGGGGAGGGGCAGAGTAAGGGAGACACAGAATCGGAAGCAGGTTCCAGGCTCTGAGCTGTCAGCACAGAGCCCCATGCGGGGCTCGAACTCACGGACCGTGAGATCATGACCTGAGCTGAAGTCAGACATTTAACCGACTGAGCCACCCTGGTGCCCCTGGGCTTCTCATTTTTAACTAAAATCGACTATTTCTAAGACAGAGAGATTGAACATCCTCTTTACCTTCCTCTTTATAACTCTGAAACCTGACCCAAGAGCTGGCATTTTCTGTGTTGTGTTCCGAATCAGAGCCCTGTAATGTGTCGCACTCGTAATATTTTAAATAGGGACAGGAAGGGAGGACAGATAAAGAAGAGCTGTTTAATTCAGCCAGAGGCTCTTCAACAGCATCCGTGGTTCTCTTTCTTGGCTCTGCAGATGGCAGGCGTTTCAGGCCCTCTAAGCACGACCTCTAAGGAGGCCTTGGCCACGGTCACCGCCTCTCCAGCTAGCACGCTGCCGTGCCATGAATGCGGATGTCAGCAGGGCCACAGTTAGTGTGGCATCCGCTCCTGGACAAGAAGGCCCTGTGGGCAATGCGTTTCTAGATGCAGGGAGCTCTTCTGAACCGTCTGCCGCTCAGCTTCCTCGGTCATGGCCAAATCCTACTCTGCCCGGAGCCAGCTCAGCCATTTAGGAAGCAGTGGACAGAAAGCACATCCGCACGTGCGCTGGAACAAAGAGGAATACCAATCCTTTATACGCTAATGAAATCATGTAAGGACAGGAAGAAAACACAAGGAGTTACGATTTTCTGTGTTTCTCGTTGGCAAACAGTACAGCAAAACTCTCCGGGAGTCTCGTCCGTTCTGTTAACTGTTTGGCGGAAGAGTAGCGAACGGGGTTATGAATTGTCCCTTTGCTCACCAGCCACCTCTGGCCTCTACTTCCTGTGGCCCAGCTGACTGGCAGTCTGCTCGACAGCTTAGTACACGGGGCATGTGACAAACGCGAGCGTCCCCTGAAGGAGACGGAAGTCTGCCACGCACCTGTGCCGTGCAGCCCTCACGTGTGTGACGTTTGCGTGTGCGGTTCGATGCACCTCGGCCGTGGCCAGAACCTTCCATGCAGCCCGTGCACCTGTTACCGAGCGGAACAGTGAGGGTAGCAGCAGGTGGATTCTCAACATTCGGCAGCCCCAGAGCTCAGTCCTCAGACCTCTTCGGCTTTCCCGTTGATCTCTTAAAACCGTGTCAAAGCTGACAGCTTCTCCAGCCTGCCCTCTCCTTTCGGTGTCAGACTCGGATATCCCCCCCACCCGGCAAGCACCCCCATTTGTATGCGCCCTTGCCCTTCTCCCTCACCGGCCGCTCCCACTCTTCCCACCTCAGGAAATGGCAGCCCCCTCCTTCCATTTGCTCTGGCCAAAGGCTCTGAGGCTGCCCTTGACTCCTCTGTCTCCTGCACAACCCACCCCCAGAGACCTTATTATGGCCGAAAGAGCGCATCATAGCCACCCCTGTCCCGGCCCCTGACTTCATTTCCTGCTCTCTCCCCCCCCCCCCCCCCCCCCCGCCAACTTAGCAAGCCCCAGCCCCAGCCACACCAGCCCTCACCTCGATGCTCCTTTCTTACCATGTCAGGCAGGGGCCTACCCCAGGACATTTGCGCCTTCAGTTCCTTCAACCTGAGATGCTCTTCCTTAAGACACCACATTGCTTTCTTCATTTTCTCGAGGCTTTTGCTCAAGTGTCACTGTCTCCATGGAGCCTCTTTTACTTTTTTAATTTTTTTATGTTTATTTATTTTAGAGAGAGAGAGAGAGATACAGAGCACAAGTGGGGGAGGGGCAGAGAGAGAGGGAGACACAGAATCCGAAGCAGGCTCCAGGCTCCGAGCTGCCAGCACAGAGCCCGACACGGGCTTGAACGCATGAACCATGAGATCATGGCCTGAGCTGAAGCTGGATGCTTAACCGACTAAGCCATCCAGGCGCCCTTCTATGAAGCGTCTCTTGACAGACTTTTGAAAATTGTGTTCTAGACCCCTGCCCTAGCTCCTTTTCCTTTTTCTCCTTAGCATGTACCACCATTTAACGGAAAGCATTTCATGGTGAAACTGTGTGTTTATTTCCGTGAGGGTGGGTAATTAGTTTTTGTCGTTGTTGATCATTCTGTCCCAGCGTTTAATGCAATGCCTGACACGTAGATCCTCAACAAATAAATTGGTTAAGAGAGCGTGGACGGCAATAAAAGACTAGCATTTATTGAACACCTACTACGCGTCAGGCACTGGGCGAAGTGATTTGTGTTTCTTAAGTCTCCCAACAGCCCCGTAGGTAGGTTATTTCTCTCCTTGTACAAACGAGAAAATGGAGCTCTAGAGAAATTCAGTATTTGCCTTCAATCTCATGGGTCAATGGGAGCAGCCAGACATGAGCCTGACCGTGCCCGTCTGCAGAGCCTCACCCTCTGCTGCCCCTGGTAAAAGACAACCCATACGTGCTCCGCTGGCCCCGGCCTGGCCCTTTCCCACTCCAGTCCACACTCCCATCTCCTGCTGAGGTCGTCTGTGATCTCCGCGTCCTTGGATGTGTTGTGTGCTCTTACCAGTCTCTTCTGACTTGATTTCTCAACCGCCTGGCCAGTGCTGCTCATTCCCTCCTTTCCACAACACCTTCCTCCCTTGGCGTCCTTCACGCCATTTCTCTTCTGATGTCCGTTCTCCCCCTTCTGGTCCGTTCTTCCGAATGCCGTTTTCAGCGTTCCCCCTCTGCATGCTGTCTACGTCCATGTGCCAGCGTTCCTCGCGGCCTCGGCCTTGGGCCACTTCTCTCCTCCGGTTCCGTTTTCACCCCCGACGATCTCATCCCAACGCCCAGCTCCATGATGGACGCAGACTCCTGCATCTATACCTTCAGGCCAGATTTCTCCACAACTTCGGGCCTCTCTACCCGGCGGCCCGCCTGGCAGCGAGCTCCATTTAGATATCACAAAGGCACCTTTGCTGGACATGTTCAGGGCCAAAGTTATAACCCTCTCCCTCCCACCAAATCTCATCTTGGTCCCGTTCTCCACCTCGGCCACGGGCATCATCTGTTTACCCAGGACAGACGCCCAAAAGCCATCCTTGAAGTGTTCTTCTCTATTTTCCTCTGCCTCTGCCACCAAGTCCTACTGGTCCCGTGTCTTAAATATCGTTTGGATCTACCTACTTCTCCCCATCCCCCCCGCTTCCATCTCCCTCTAGGGTAGCCCCCTTCGCCCACCTCCTTCCACCATGTCGAGCGACTCCCCATCACCCCGCACGTTTCTCTGAGAGCTGTTTTCACATATAAGCTTATCTATTTGTGCCATCATGTCGTATCTTTCCTGCCCGACCAGAATGGAAGCTCTACGAGTGTAGGACCCTGCCGGTTTTCTTCATTCAACCTGTACCCCCTGACAGCTTAGCGCTTGACATACAGGAGACAGTCCGCACGTATTTGATTTGTTGGATGAAAAAAGAAGGCTGAGAGGAAGTGAGAAGAATATTCAAAAGCAGATAGAAAACTGTGCTGTAGAGTATAGACCCGTAACAAATAGATTGTTATTTCTAGTGCTGAGTCATCAAAGGAAGGTTAAAATTTGTTCATTATTTTCCATTTTAAAAGGCAGGTATGTAGATATAAAACTAGGAAAGAAATCTTTGGGGTATCTGGGTGGCTCAGTGGGCTAAGCATCTGACTCTTGGTCTCGGCTCAGGTTGTGATCTCCCGGGGCATGAGTTGGAGCCGCGCATCGGGCCCTCATGAGGCCCTCCATGCGCTCACGGCATGGAGCCTGCTTGGGATTCTGTCTCTCCTTCTCTCTGCCCCTCCCCTGCTTGTGCTCCCTCTCTCTCTCTCTCTCTCAATAAATAAACTTTTTTAAAAAAAGATTAAAAAAAGAAATCTTAGAAAAATATCCGGTCAGTAAGCAAAGTTTTAAGAAGGCAAAGAAAGGGGCGCCCGGGTGGCTCAGTCGGTTAAGCACCAGACGTCGGCTCAGGTCACGATCTCACAGTTTGTGGGTTTGAGCCCCGCGTCAGGCTCTGTGCTGACAGCTCGGAGCCTGGAGCCTTCTGCTTTGGTTTCTGTGTCTCCCTCGCTCTCTGCTCCTCCCCCACTCACACTCTGTCTGTCTGTCTGTCTGTCTCTCTGTCTCAAAAATAAATATAAAAAAAAAAAAGGTGGAGAGATTAAGTTAATTTATGCCACTGCTTCATTTCCTGACAATGCAGACAAATGTTTACATCCAACTGTGAGTACAAATAGCACGTCCTCACTTATCCGTGCCAATAGAGGCTGAGGCAACACAGATAATTGAAATTACAGTGCATGAGGAAGGGGATTGATTGATTTGCATGCTTTTCCTTAATCATGGAGGAATTGCCAGAGAATCTAAAAAATGGGCAACAGGAAAAGGGAGAAACAGTAAGAATCTTGGATAATCCCCCACTGGATAATTCAGATTTAACTGGGTCTGTTTTGATGTGTGCACCTGTGTCTGAACACGGAAAAGGATGAACCCACAAAATATTATAAATGCCAGTTTTCAAAGGCTTTTGGAAAATGCAGCTCATAGCATAAGGTATCAAATTAATTTAGGGTCTCACTTGTTTCCATCGGATTTGGGCACATTGAATCCCGAGATAATAGTTTGGCGTCCGTGTTCGCGGCACTTCTCGCTTTTCAAAGATTCTCTGAGGTTAGAGGATGTGTGGTGACCCTCGTCTCCCAGATGAGGAAACAGGGGCACAGGGCCCATCTGTGGCTTGCCTGGGCTTTGGAAATAATTCCTCGGAGAGCCCTCAAGACCTACGTCCGCAGACTGCGGCCGCAGCATCCCTAGTTGTGCTTTTGTTTGAGAACTGTTCTTATTTTCGTTCTCTTTCATGCTGTTTAATCCAACCTGTTTCGTCCCGCTGCCCATCATGTCAGACCGAAGAAAGAACTTAAAACAGGATGGATTGTGTTTGACAGGAAGGAGCTGCACAGCTGAATTCCATCAAGCACAAATGTGCCCGTGGCCCCAAAGGCACTAAAACATGACAGCGGTGTTTTATGGCAGCCTCACCTGGGCTCCGTGTGGCAAGACGATGTTTCACCTGGAAAGACATCTCTCTTTGTTTGTAGCGGCAGGTCTCAGTTATTTACCGCCTCTAAGATCTCCTAAGACCACTTGGCTTTCCTTTTCTTCCTTAAAGGCCAGATATAAAGTTTAACTTGATATCATACAGCCGTTTCCCCCGCGGTCCACGCGGAACTTGGTTTATCCGCTAATTGTATTAACGTTGCCAGTGAAGAAGTGTTCCAAAGGTGTGGATCACCAATTACCTTCTGGCAGAGCCATTATGAACTAATGACCAGTAGTAGGTATGTGCTCAGCCTGCCCACATGGAATGCAAAAAAGAAAATAAGATTTTTTTGCCTCCCGTTTAGGTAATTATTTTTTCAGTCTTCATAGATGTTTCCAAGATCTCTCCAGACCTGCCTCTTTTCACCCAGCTCCCAAATCTGATGCACAAAGGAAAATAATTTGGGTCAAAACCCATCACGTGTTCGTTGTATTGACGCTGTAGAGGAAGTTAAACGCTGCACGGTGAAAGGCCTTCGCACATCTTTAGAGCAGAATATGATTGTTGCATGTTACTCTGAACCGAGAGGTGAGGATTTAGCTCTGTAGTGCCTCAGAAAATATCAAAAGAGTTTTAAAACATTAGTTTTGAGAGATTGGAATACACAGAAACTCAGAGTGTTTGAACGTCGGCCCAGACGTTGGCAGACTTCCATTCAGATTTCGTTGTGAGTAAAATGTGTACTCAGCAACTAGGTTCAAGCCCTTAGTAGTTTGTAAGCACATCTCTCTGCTTTTTCTAGATCGTTGCAGAAAAAAAAATAGGTTAAGCAAATTTTGTGGTGGAGCTTATGCGTGCACAGACATGTATAAAGCCTCTGCATCTTCCAAACTTGGAAAGCATATTTTAACAGCACAAGTATATCTATGCGTTTGATCTACATCAGAGCCTCTCACATGCTTTTTAATTATACCGTTTAAATGTTTTACCTATTAAATCTGTTTGGTCTTCAAGCTGTAAACATCACACACAGCTAATAAGCTTTAGGAAAGAAAAGGAAATTGACATTTAGTATAGAGGTTCTACAAAACCAATGAAAAACTATGCAAATGAGCTATAGAACAGACAGATTTGCATATCCTTGTTGGTTTCATGATGATATTCTCAGCATGAGCCTGGCAGACTTGCCTTTTTACCTCTTGGGATGATGCATGTTCTAGCGGTCGAACCCTGCAGGGTCAATTTAACAAGTGTAACATTGTGATTTTCCATGCGGTTTCTCAGAACCACTGAGCAAAATGCTGCGATAAATAGTGACAGAGGAAATCGATTTTTGAAGTAAATACTTTTGGAGGACGGGGGGTTGGGAGGGACATTCTACCTCTCTTTAATGTTGCCAAGGTAGGACAAGCAATTTTTGGTACTGGTGCTGTGGCATTTCAAAGTACACACACACACACACACACACACACACACACACACGTGTCACTCACTCGCTCACCAATTCTGCCACTCTCTTGTTACCATGATGCTCACCCCCAAAACTCCTGCTCAGAGACTGGATAGATTTTGCAAGCCTCCTTCGGCTGCATCAGGGTCTCATCAGAAAAGGAAGCTAAGGAAATCTGCCTTTGCCACCGTCCTGTTGGAATAATAAGTAGCCTGGTTAATAGCACAAAGTGCCAGACATTGATATATGGAAGCATACTTGCATAGTGGCTAAGAAGGATTTTGATATTGTCAGGACTGGGATTTGAACTCAGCTCTGGCACCCCTCCCTACCTTGGTTTCTCACCCATAAATGGGCATAATAAAGTGGTAAGGAGATTAAATGAGAGAGAGTATGCAATCTACTCCCAACTACCTCGCTTTTGGTAAACACCTAATAGATAGTACCATTATCTTGAAATGCTTTCAAAATTATCACCATGTTTTACCTTGTAAAGTGCAAATTTTTAAAAAAAAAATCGAAGTAGCTTTCTGAAGAAGAGAAAGGAAATGAAATTCACCCCTGAAATGTACTTGGAGAATTTTAGAGGGTCTTTTCCAAGTTGTTATAAAACACCTCTGAAGTAAATTTGCCCATTTCTGCCCACACCAATTCTATAACATTCCAGGGATAAAATCTGCACTTGGGTTTAAAAATAAAACGGGTAGAACAAACTGAATTAGAAGTCGTTGGCAGACATCCCCCCCAGCAGAATGTTCTCTCAATTGGTGGCATCGCAATAAAAGAGAAAATGTATATATTTTTTTAAATCTGCCCTCGCCACCCCCCCCCCATCCCTCCAGCCAGTTGGATTTCTCTCTTGTAAAAACCCCAGTATCCTTGGATTTCATCTCACCCCTCCCTCTGATATGTGCACCCCCCACCACTCCCACCCCCTGGAAATAAACCACATCCGCATAGACACATCCTCCTTCCCGAGAAATCGCCGGGCAGCATTGTCCTCTGATACCGTATATGTGCATACTGGACTGCACGGAGGGCCGTCACAGAAGCACGGGAGGCTCTGATGTGTTCAGTTGTGAAGACTGCCAAGAAAGAGAAAAATTCTCCCATGTATTCCCATCTCTCCCGCCTCTTTTTTCTTAGGTAAATATTCAGGCCCTTTTCAGAGAGGCTTTTGATAATGCGTTATCCCAGCAAATGCCACTAACCTGCATGTACATAGGACTCCCCAGTCCTGTAGGAATGGCTTCGTGAAGAGAGTCCGATAAGATGCAGTTGTAGGATTGGGTGGAGGAACCTGTCACCACACACACACACACACACACACACACCACAACACTCACATGCATGCGCGCACACACACACACACACACCCCAGCCACCCCCAACCCCTCATCCCCATAGAAATTATGTAAAAACTAGACGTTCTTCTCTCCCTCACACAGGCAATCTCATCTTTCCCAAAAATGGAAGGGGAAAACGCTTTCTTTGGCTGAGCCATATGCAAAAAATTATGGAACATCTGTGTAAGTAACAACATACAACAAGACAAATTATTGGTGGTAAAAGGCAAAACCCTTGTTTCAAAAACATGTCTGGAGATAGTGTGTATACAGAACCTTGCTTTGTGTTAATTACGCATAATAACTGTCAGCTTTGCAGACCATGGGCTGGGCTCTCAATAACTCAGGGTCTTTTCCTGTTTTGTTCTATCCTCCCTTCCTCCCTTCCTTCCTTCCTCCCTCCTTTCCTTCCTTCCTTCCTTCCTCCCTCCCTTCCTTCCTCCCTCCCTCCCTTCCTTCCTTCCTCCCTCCCCCCTTCCTTCCTCCCTCCCTCCCTCCCTCCTCTTCCTTCCTTCCTCCCTCCCTTCCTTCCTCCCTCCCTCCCTTCCTTCCTCCCTCCCCCCTTCCTTCCTCCCTCCCTCCCTCCCTCATCCTCCTTCCTTCCTCCCTCCCTCCCTTCCTCCCTCCCCCTTCCTTCCTCCCTCCCCCTTCTTTCCTTCCTTCCTTCCTCCTCCTTCCTTCCTTCCTTCCTTCCTTCCTTCCTTCCTTTCTCC
>NW_026057581.1:11940292-12084322 GCF_023721935.1 Panthera uncia
CCTCCTTCTTTCCTTCCTTCCTTCCTTCCTTCCTTCCTTCCTTCCTTCCTCCCTCCCTCCTCCTTCTTTCCTTCCTTCCTTCCTCCCTCCCTCCCTCCCTCCTCCTTCCTTCCTTCCTTTCTCCCTCCCTCCCTCCCTCCTCCTTCCTTCCTTCCTCCCTCCGTCCCTCCCTCCCTCCCTCCTCCTTCCTTCCTTCCTTCCTCCCTCCCTCCCTCCCTCCCTCCCTCTTCCTTCCTTCCTTCCTTCCTTCCTTCCTTCCTCCCTCCCTCCCTCCCTCTTCCTTCCTTCCTTCCTTCCTTCCTTCCTCCCTCCCTCCTCCTCCTCCTTCCTTCCTTCCTTCCTTCCTTCTCTCTCTCCTTTTTGACTGATGTTGAACTAACTGTATAGCTTTATTTCAATAGTTGCTATGACCTGGACAATGAAATGAGAAACACGGGGGACTTGGTGGCTCACGTTTGAAAATGCAGTGGGGGGCAGATGGCCCCCTCCACCCCTGATCCATCCACAGTTAGCTTCCAATGGGAATCGAAGACCGAGGTGTGGGCCCCAGCCGGCACACTGTCTCACTGTGTGACCTTGGCAAAGGGCGCCCTTAGCCGTTTCTGCCTCGGTGTCTCCACTTGTCAAGGGCGACAGGGTAACGGTTGTGCTTGCGGTTCTTACGCGGATCGAATGGGACTAAACTGTGCAACTCGGGTCCTGTCCTAAGAGAAGTTCTGACGCTGTTGTTTTGTTCGCTGAAAGGGCTCTCGGCATCTCTCGAGCACCGTGTCGTCGGCTATCTTTGCGTGTCTGCCCGTGCCAGTGGGAGACGTGGGGTCCGTCCAGTCAGTGAAGGAAAAGGCGTTTACAAGACGGGTTGTCTCTTTATGGAGAAGGGGTAATGGGGCAGAGTTGAAATCTAAGGTTCTTAAGAAGCGAGGCATACCACAGCCACCGCTCAGCAGGTGCCCTCTCTTCACCAGAAACCCCCAAGCTCCCCGCACAAGACGAGGAGGAAGCAGGTGCAGGGACTGGTAGCCAGGGTGATCTCTGTCAGCCTCCCCAGCCTTTCTTCCCTCCGCCCCCCGTCGGTAGCCCACGTTCCAGCCACGCCTAACCCCCATTGTAATTCCGACGTTCCCTACCCATTCGCATCCGTGTTCCCCTTCATTCCGACCCAGCCCACGAAGCACCCCCCTCCAGACTTCAGCATCCCCACTCAACACCTGTCTGCTCCACAAACCCATCTAACCACAAAGCCAGCCGGTCCCTCCTTTGGGTTACCAGATCCCATTTTAATTTTTTTTTTAGACTTCTTTGCTATTTATGACGCTTAGCACCGCCTGCCTGAGAGCGTCGTTGGCTGTGTGACCGCCGGAGCAGAAAAGGGCAGCCCGGCATGCCAGTTAGACGTACAGGCGCTGGCGTGAACCTGCCCGGGGTTCAAATCCGCCCTCTGCCATCTACCAGCACTGGAATCGGGCTACACAGTTACCTTCTCCGTCTAGTTTCCTCCCTTGCAAACTTGGCTGAAGAGGAGCTACCTCACAACCTTGTTGCGAGGCTTGGATGAAAGCCAAGGTGTTACAGCGGTGCGTGAGCACTTAAGAGACATTGGCTGCTGGTAGTCCCAGCATACAGGAGAAGACGGGCCGTGTCTTGTTTATGCTCGTGTGCTCTCACTCTACACGCAGAAAAGACCCGATCCGTAAACAGCAATGTCAGTATCAGGTACACTGAGCAATGTGAAATCTGTTCATTTGAGTCAGCTAAATAATTCAGAGTGCAGCAAGCCTCCTACAGCCCCCCATCCCTCTAGTCACTGAAAATCTGTGAGGAATCAAGAGTCTTTCAAAACAACCTCAGAGCCCTGTGGAATACATTTTCAATCGTCTTTATACGTCTGCTTTCTCTTTTGGGTGCAGACAGTTAGCAGAGCCCGATTATAAGGCATGCATATGTATGCAACATTATTTTGCAGGAGCTGAATGAAAGAACGCGAGTTGTATCCTGCCTGAATGTTTCCATCCAGGCTTCTGGGGCTTAAGGCCCTAAACAGCGGAGGCAGTTAAGGTCACTTTAAAAATGGAGCCCTTGATGCTGTGGCCCCAGCTTTAGATGCATTCACAACAAATCAGGCAGAAGAAAGTATGAGAAAAAATCAGAAATGAGAGCGACCTTTTCTTCGGGCCTTTGTAATAATGTTGGATGTGTGAGAGTGTGTTTTTGAGTGCTTGCATGCGTGTGCGTGTGTGTGTTTAACCTTCATGCAAGAAACAAGAGAGTAGTTTCCCCTTGAAACCAGCCAACCCTCCATGAAGCTTATCTCAGTGGTTCTGAGTTCACCCCCCACGACATCCGTCATGCACAGGGCAGTCCCCCCACAGCAGGATTAGCCAGTACAAAATGTCGGTAGCACCGAGGTGGAGAAACGCTGGTGGGGGATTTCTATCCTATCTGCCCCGGAGACGACATGGCCCCCATCAGAGGCCACCTCTGGACCTGGACCATCCACTTCCACCAAAATCCTCCCCCAACCCCTGCCGTTCTTCCTGCCTCCCCCCACCCACCCACCCAGGAAACCCAGTCCATGAGGATAGATTCAGGGGCGGGGAGCGGGGAGGGGGCTTCAGGTGAGGCTGTAGAGGGGCTTGTTCCGACTCTGTCCTTTGCCGGCAGATTATTTCTACTCACTTAATCTGAATCCTGCCTCGAACTGGATCTTTTACTATTGGGTTTTTTCTCAATTTTATGGTTTCATAAGACAAGGTACATGCAGAAGTGGGGAAGGGTTAAAGCAGGAGGAGAGTGCTGACTGGAGGGAGAGGGAAACCAGAAAGAAAAAAGGAGAAAGAGAGAGAGAGAGAGAGAGAGAGAGAGAGAGAGAAGGAGAGAGGGAGAGAGAGACAAATGAAGACCTGCTTGGTTTAATGGTCTGGAGTTTTCAGCTAGAGGTTTGTTGCCAAAGTCTTGCCATCCTACACACACACACCAACACACACACACACACACACACACACACACACACACACACACACACGTACACACACACCCCGCTCCTCCACCACACGAAGGCCAGGTGGCTCCTGCTTACATACATGGCTTGGCACTTTTACTCTTTGGCTAAGACCATTTCGCACATGAACAACACAGCCTCCTCCCAGAGAGTTGTCATCCATCTGCTTCCAGAAGGGCTGTCTGTTTCCCTCCGAAACTGGTCCAATCAACATTTTCCTTTGGCCAGAGTGGCTTACCAGCAGCTTCTCCATAAGGTCCATAATTGCAATTTCTCATTCTCATTTGCCTGGCTGGCTTCACCCTTCTGTCCTCTCTCCCCGCCTCCCCAGCCAGCCCCCCCCCCCTGCCTCCCGCCCTCAGCCCCCCCTCCTTTTCTGTGAAGAAGCCCTGTCAGAATGAATGACAGAATCAACTTCCTTCCTACCAAACGGCTCATTACTCATGACTTGAAAGCAATGTTGCCTTCTGTCCTCACAAGGTTTTGCAGATTTCCCCCAAAATGATCCTCCTTCCAGAATGAAATAGCGGATGAATGCCTTGCCTCTCACTCTCTCTAAGCTATGCTACTGTAGCAGTGTTGTGGGCAAATATGCCATTGAGTCTTCCCTTGTGATCTACTCCAGCCTGTCTTTCCCCATATGCTTGCGGCAGACCGTGGTTAATAGCGGTCTGTGAGCATCTGAGGCTAGCTGGGAAATCTAACTGTAATGTCACCATGCCGAAATGGTGAACACTCTCTCTTCTTTCTGGAGCACAGGGTCATTGCTCGCTGGCAAACAGGTTATGGGACATGGGCCACCACCCGTGACATTGCCGCCATGTTTGCAGTTGAACGAGGGAGCGTGTAACGGGCACATTGTGTGTGTGTGTGTCGGGGGGGGGGGGAACCAATGTCTCAGTGCTGCCACCTCTCCCACATGACTTCTCATTCCTAAATTTTGGAAAGTGAGCAGCACAAGTAGGATGGATATCGTGAGGACCAAAAAGCAAATCTGATAATAAACTCTTGGGATTTACAAGAGAAATGTCCACGCTGGAGGTTTAGGGACCCGTTTCGCAATGGAGAGATTTTATAAAAACATCTGAAATCTGCTCTTTGGAAGGAGAAAGAAAAGTCGGCAGCATTCTTAAGAAAGTATGGAGAACCTACAGCATCTAGGGAGTATGAATTATACTTTTCTGCGGTTCGCCACTGGGTAAGCAGGACCTATAGCTAGACTTTGTCTACCGTAATATGTTTGGAACATTTCTAGACCGTATGTTAAGGGGTAGACACTGTTAAAATGCCACTGTCCAGAAAGGCATTTTGAACAAGTACACTTGAGTGAGGAAAGCAGGTCCCTGTTGGGTCACTTTTGGTGAGCAGCTTGGCACAGTGAGGCAAAGCGGGCTCCCTTTTTCCCTGAAGGTGAAGTTTGCGGGTATGGAGGGGTCCTAAGACAGAAGGCACCTGAGGATATTTGGTTTGGATCTGGTCCATGGAACCCTGACATCAAGCATCTTTAAAATATGAAAGAGTTAGGAGATCTAGTGCTTTGCAGCATTTTAGATGAAGAAAGGCAATAGCGAGGATATTGTTCTGTGTTGAGTTGATTACTTTTGTACGTAATGGGCACAGTCTTAGAGTCCACAGACGCATCTGGAAATTCGCATTCATAGGAGGCCCTGGGTAGACAGTATAACAGGGAGCTGCCGACCCAGACCTGGCCCCATCAGATGGTCCTGGAAGGTCTTCAGAGGAGACATAGGACCAACAGTGGGGCTGCTTCCAGCCAGGCTGGAGCAGCTCTGAATCGTCTTGAAGGTCCTGGATGGCTCCTTAAGGGAGTCATGGAGCACCCACACTCCCATCACCCCTAGAACATGTCTCTCTTTTCCTCTTCACCTTGACTCCTAATCCATTCAGAGAGCCTAGCTGATTCTCTCTTTCATAAAGCCATGCCCAGGGAGATCCTCCAGAGGCTTCTGTGAACATTCCCCTGACCACCCTTCTAACTGGGACAGCTCTACCTTCTAATGTGGAGGTAAGGACAACACGGAGAATTCCAGTTGATTCTCCACGGAATAGCCAGTTGGTTGTGTGGCATGATCTGTTGTGTCCCTGTGCCTGGAACAATGGGCAAAGCCTGGAAATAAGTCAACACCATATCAATACTACATAGGCGAACTTGGCCCATGCCGCCGGGGTCAAATAGAGAGGTACAGTCAGTAAAGTCAGGCTCCCAATGAGGCTGAAAAGTCAACTGTGATTATCCACATGGGCTGTGTGGATGGTTGCAGATGGCCGAACAATTGTGGGTGCAGCCCACCCCTACACACTTGCGCGTGCGCACACACACACACACACACACACACTCATGTGCTTCTCACCTGCCTTCTTTTGAACCCGTAGCTCTGATTTGTCTTATAGCAGCAATTACCTCAGAGCAACAGTCACAAAAGAAACGGAAAGCCAGCAAACCTGAGTTCTAGGCGGTGCTCACCACCTGCTCTCAGGACTGTTGAGATCATACTCGAACAGTAATACATCAGAGATGGCATTTCAGTTTTCAGACTTGTCGATTAACAAAGAAAATATTATTCAGAGATTGGTGTGTGATTATAAGGATTCTCTCCATCCCCCAGCCCTATCACTCAATGTCCCTTCATTAAAAATGAATTTTAGGGTGCCTGGGTGGCTCAGTCTGTTAAGCATCTGACTTCAGCTCAGGTCATGATATCGCGGTTCATGGGTTCGAGCCCCGCGTCGGGCTCTGTGCTGACAGCTCAGAGCCTGGAGCCCGCTTCAGATTCTGTGTCTCCCTCTCTCTCTGCCCCTCCCCTACTCACCTTTTCTCTCTCTCTCTCTCTCTCTCTCTCTCTCTCTCTCTCTCAAAAGTAAATAAACATTTTTTAAAAATAAAAAAAAAATGAATTTTAGAGTTCCTTCTCCAAAATTCATTACCTGAATCAGATCACAGGTCAGATGACAATACTCTTCTTTTCGTTGAGATACAATTGTACACATAGCCTCCTGCAAGTTCAAGGTGCATTTGATACATTTACATTTTGCAATAGGACGTGTTGATTTGACACGTTTACATTTGACAGTCTGATTCCCACCATAATTAGCTAACACCTCTATCGCCTCCCATAATGATCATTTCTTCTCTGTGTGGTAAGAACAGGGTGTTTGTAGGGTCTATGAAGAGCAGAATGGTGGTTACCAGGGGCTGGAAGAGGAGGACTGGGGAGACGTTGTTGAAGGCTCCAAACTTGCAACCACTTATAGATAAGTAAGTTCTAGAGACCCGTTGCACAGCATACTGATTACATAGTCATCAATACTGTATTGTAAACTTCAAAATTGCTAAGACAATACTTTTTCTTTAAAGCACCTTACTGGAAATACTTTCTTTTTTTTTCTCATAGTGAACCTTTAACATCTCTGGTTTCCCTCTGGCTTGTAAACATATGAAAGAACTGAAATGAGACCTCATTGGTCCCAGTCAGGAAAGCGGAGGGGACAGAGGTGACACAGATCAAAGAAACATCTCTCCCCTGCAACTGCTGTTACCATGTGTTCATTTTTGTGTCGTATTTGCCCACCTGGGGAGGAGGAGGAGTCACAACTGGGTCTTTATCATGAAAGATAAAAGTGTAGCTAGTTGGATGGTGTCCATTTTTTATTTGCTCAGCTACCGGCGGGGCCTCTTAATGTTGCCGCCCCTGGGTTTATTAGTGAGAGTTCGCTCTAGAGACAGGAACAGGACTCACGGATGCTCCTCTCCAGGTTCCAGAGGCTCAGAACGCTTCTTTGTCAAGTGTCTCCAAGAAGTGGGGAGCTGTGCAAGTCAAGGAGGAAGAACAGCACTAAACACAGCCATGTATTAGCTGTCTCGGAGCGTCCGGTGTTTTCAGACAAAGGTTTGGAAGGTTCCGGTGGGACTTGACTGTGGCCGAGTTTAATTTGTTGTACTGGTGGTTGTCCCAATGACTGCCCGCTTGGTCTGTAGGAATGTGAGCCTACGTGTGCACACTCACTCCTCCCCCACATGCACGTGTGTTTGACCTTGCCCTCGCCCTTGGGATTGTGTATAACCTCATCATATAATACAATGACCTGTATATATAGGAGGCAGCCTGGTGTTTAACTCTATGGTTTTTTGTGTTCAAAATACTTTTTTTTAAAGTTTATTTTCTTAGAGAGAGAGAGTGAGAGAGCGGGGAAGGGGCAGAGAGAGAGGGAGAGAGAAAGAATCCCAAGCAGGCTCTGCACCATGAGCACAGAGCCCAATGTGGGGCTCGAACTCACAAACCGCGAGATCATGACATAAGCTGACACCAAGTCAGACACTTAACCGACTGAGCCACCCAGGCGCCCCTCAATCCACGTTTTGAAAAACGCCTTTTTCAGAGGAAACGGAAAGACTCAAACCCAAGAAGTCTGAACACTTACACATCCCTTTTCACCTCGTAATCTCAGAGTCTTATTTATCTATTATTTAAAATTTACCTATTTTAGGGGCACCTGGGTGGCTCAGTCAGTTGGGCATCCGACGTCAGCTCAGGTCATGATCTCGCGGTTCGTGGGTTTGAGCCCTGCGTTGGGCTCTGTGCTGACAGCTCGGAGCCTGGATCCTGTTTCAGATTCTGTGTCTCCCTCTCTCTCTGCCCCTCCCCTGCTCACGCTCTGTCTCTCTCTGTCTCTCAAAAATAAATAAATGTTAAAAAAAAATTTAATTTACTTATTTTAGTCCTGGTTTATCCCAGGAGGGGCGGGCAAATGTAACTGTTAGTGCACTAAGTGATTTTGTTTCTTTTTTTTTTTTTCCCTGCTCTGCCCTTGCTAATGTTAAAACGACACCGCCGGTTGATATGTGCTGTGTTAGTTTTAGTGCGAATAATCTCGCCCTCTCAAGGGCGTGTGGACTGATGTCCTCCCACACCATATTAGATACAAACCTAGAGCAAGAAGGCCAGGAACAACAACAACAAAAAGCTCACGTTCCCCTGGCCGCTTGAATTGGATGAACCTCGGAAATAAATACCAAGTGGTCCCCTGTCCTAAATGTGCTTCCAGTAAATTCCAGCTGGGAACCTTCCGGTTTCACGTGCGCGTCGAGAGGAAATCATAGCAATCGTCGTACCCAGCAGAAGGGGTTTTTACGCCCCCAGCCAGGAAATGTGCACACATCACATGGACATTGGGGTCAGACAGGGTGACAATCAGCTATGCAACTAACGAGAAATTATACAAAATTAGATGGATTATGTCCATGTTTTCAGTTTTTGTCTCTTAGCAGTTTAAACCTTTAATTAAAATACACATGACAGGGGCACAGTCTGTAACTATCAGATTTTATATGCTCTGGTTGTAAGGTAATAGCCTTCCAAGTTATTTTTATGGGTCATTCTATCTGGTGGCAACTTAGAATATAAAGCCACGTCCCAGCTTCCCAAAAGTAATGTCTGTTTTCTCACTTTCTAATAATTACTTCAGGTCTGAGAGGAAAGACTTGTCACAGTGAATACAAATTAGTCCGCTCCAGGGTGCGACTAACCGGATTGTTTGGGTCTGAGTTTTATCCCTTTGGGGCAGAGTAACAACATCATTTATGGATGTCTGCCTGTATGCATGCTGTGTAGACTTACTCAGGACACCAGCACAGCTTCTAGGACAGTCTTCCTAATACAGTTGCCCCTTGAACAACGCGGGTTTGAACTGCACGGGTCCACTTAGGCATGACTTGTCTTCAGTAAATACAGTACAGCACTGTAAATGTATTTTCTCTTCCTTACGCTTTTCTTAATAACGTTTTCTTTTCTCTAGCTAACCTTACTGTCGGAATACAATAGGTAGTACATACAACACGTATGACATAAGTGTTAATTGACTGTCTATGTTATCAGTAAAGCTTCCGGTCAACAGTAAGCTCTTCGTAGTTAAATTTCGGGGGAGTCAAAGTCACCCGTGGATTTTCAACTACGGGGTGGCATGGAGTTGGTGCCTCTGACCCCCCCACATTGTCCAAGCATCAACTGGACCCCGTATTGTCTAATAGCTGAGCTGTTGTTAAATAAAAACGTGCATGTGTTTGGAATCGTTCCCCTCCCCCCATCCTCAACCTCTTAAGTGATACAAATAGTAAATGCATCTTAGTATTTATTTAGGAAGCTGGCATTCTGGGACTGGCTTACAAGATAGCTCATTTGTTTGAAGGTCCCCAGAGACGGCAGAAGTCATACCACCGTATCAGCAGCCGCCTTCATAACACAGAAGTAAAATTCAGCATAGAACACTCCAACTCGGTGTTTATGGGGAACACCAGTGCTGTTGTAATTTCCATTTGGTTCATATTATTTCGTGGGGATCTACCTAATTGGCATTAACGTGTGGCTTTCCATCATTGTAAGGGCACTCTGACGTTGCAGCAGAATATTTGCGGGCTATATCCTCCAAGGCAGCGATGTGGTGTGTGTGTATATATGTTATATAAAATGCGCCATCACCCCGAATCATCCCTGGTCCTTATATCTCTCTGCACCGAAACTAAATGCCCTCTGATGGTGGCCAACTAGACCAAAGAATGAGGCTGTCTCTTTCAAAGCGCTGTAGACAATGGGATAAGCAGCGGTTACTGGTCAATTATCTGCCCCCCACCAACACACACACACACCCCACAGGCTTCCACTGCCCTCTGCTGGGAGTGAGGCTGGATCGGAGGAGAGATGTGGACTTTGCCAGATGCTGGCAGAAAGCCCCAAGATTCCTTCCACTGTGTCTCTGCCTCCCTCCCGGCTTAACCTTGCTTGCATCTTGGACCTCAGCGGTACACATGGCCAGCTGCTCAGCACACACGTCCAGCCATGTTTCCCTCATATCCCTTTCTCCTCAAGGCTCCCCTTGCACCCTTTGTTGTCATATTTGCTGATTTCTTTTTTTTTTTAATATTTATTAATTTTGAGAGAGAAGAGCGAGCACGAGCAGAGGAGGGGCAGAGAGACAGGGAGACGCAAAATCCGAAACAGGCTCCAGGCTCCAAGCTGTCAGCACAGGGCCCGATGCGGGGCTCGAACTCATGAAACATCAGATCATGACCTGAGCTGAAGTCGGACGCTCAACCGACTGAGCCACCCAGGCACTCCCATTTGCCGATTTCTTTAAAGGAAAGCATAGAATGTGGTCCATCCTGGGTCTCGCAGCTTCTGAGAATGGCACCTTCCGTGCATAGCACAGCACCCGACAAGGGAGGAGAGTAGTCCTTCTTATGGCAAGCCATGTGGGCATCTTCAATCATTCATTCGGAATATTACTTTTAAAAATATAAAATACGCTAAAAAAAAATTGGATAAGTAATGGGCAAACGAGTGGAGGCTTGGTTATGAATTACAATAATGATTCTAATAGATACCATTTATTGGCACATTATTATGTGCCAGGCACCACGCTAACATAGCTGCGTGTATCAGCTCATCAGAACCTCATGACAATTGTGAAGCATATGTACTCTTATTATCCTCATTCAATAGAAGAGGAAGCAGGGACTTTGGGTGGGAAGTGGCATCACTTAAACCAAATCACGGCTGTAAAGGAGGAGCTGGTTCAGTGAGGGCTGACCAGTCATCTGTGGGCAGAGCAGGAATGAAGTCCCAGGCTGCGGGCAAACATGAGGTTCCCACCCAGATGCCGTGTGGTAAATTCCATCCCCTAGAAGGTCCTGAAGTAAGAACACGTGGGCAAAACTCCACACCATGACTTAGGTCCACATCAAACCAATTCTGTCTGTCCAAGGAACTGATAGAAGTTTGTTATGTCCTTGACACGAGATCGTTACCGTTAGCACCTACGATTTTATTCTGAGCGTTCCGTGGTCAGGCAGTCCAAACCTCACGAGCGATCCTTGCTTCTGTTTCTTCTTTGATTTGACTTATGCCATGCCATGCATTACAGTGGATCTGTGCACGTTCTCCTTTATTCCAAAGGCCACACATTTCTGAAAGCCTCTGTGCTTTTTCAGGGGCGGGAGTGGGTGGTTAATGTGCCCGAGCAGAGAAGCACTGCTTAGTGTGGCCAAAACAAAATCCATTTCTGTACAAAAACTAAAACTTTTTACAAGGAACCAGGGATTCATAGTTTAGAGGAAGCACATAATAGCACAAGGGAACAATATCTACTTTGGCAATGAAAATAATTTCAGAAATTGCATCTTCTAGACATAAACAGTTGAGCAGGAAGAATTCTCCATTAATTCTTCCATTTAATGAACATTTGAGCACCTATTATGTGCCAAATATCTTTTCCGAGCTCTGTTACAATGTTCACTTCTGAATCTTTTCCTGAACCAGAACAATTCAGGACATGCTTCCGTTAATCACCCCAGCTCACTTCTCCACCTTTTCATTCATTCATTCATTCATTCATTCACATAGTTTTTAACCTCAAGAGCACTGAGGTTAAAGATGGAATTGACATAAAGGGCTTCTGAGAAGTTGATTTTTGAACCAAGTCTTAAAGGATGAATTAGGGTAGTAGCAGGTGGAAAACTGGAGAATCATATTCTAAACATAGATGTCCCATTTTGCTCACATTTGTCTCTTCCTGATAACGAGCTAAAATTTAGAAGTCCCCAACCGGTTGCTGCAAATCATTATTCCATGCTAGATTTATGTAGTCCTGTCTTTCTATAACAGTCTGTAAGTTGTCAAAAAGTACACATGTATATAAATTGTTACTGAATATGGTTTGTCTTGAACTGATCATCGTTGCCAGTGTATGTTCAATAATGTTATATGGAGTTTGGCTATATTGTTCTGCTGCATATCTACTTATTTATTAGACTTAGATCTCCGTGTCCTGTTGCATCGAGTGGTAGTATCCTGTAAGTAGAGGATATTGATGATGTATGATTAGCCTTCTTTGGGGAAGAGTCATGGCTTTGTTCTTCAAACCCAAATGGCATCAGTTTTTTGGTAGCTAGATGTAGTATTCATAAACTGAAACAAAACAAGGAAAGCCATTAAAAAAGTTGTCACTCCTTTTATTTATTGAAGAGGCATATAATCAAATGCTTTGTCATTCTGATTTCCCTTAAGGATCGTGGCTTGGAAATGATTGGCATTTTCCAACGTATATTAATTTGTTCACTCCTGTATTCGTTTGTGTATTCCATCAAGACTTGTTAAAGGCCTATACGGTGCAAGGGGCTAGGCCACATTCTACTGAGTATACGGTGAGAAATGAGGTAGGGTTTCTGCTTTCCAAACACTGAAGGTCTACTGGAGGAAGGCGGACATAGCCATAACACAAGGAGAAAGAGATGGGAACCTTGAAAGCAATAGGTTGAAAATGGGATGGGATTCGGCGGGGTCTGCCCTCTCTTAAATAGAATTCTATATACTGAGAGGAATAAGAACCATAGTTGGCGTGTATGGAATACTTAGGACGTAGCGGCACTCTTTCAAGTGCTCTTTGTGCGTTGTCTCATTACATCCCTGCGACAGCCCCGTAACGTAGTCATTCCTCTTATATCTCACAGATTGCCCTGTTGTATCATACTCTGCGGTCGCCCTGTTGTATACTCCATGGTTATAGCAAAAGCTTTGTCTATCAAAGGCCACACAGATAGAGGGTTCAAAGGAAAGTAAGTGTGTAATGTGACATTAGTTATTGGGCCAGTAAAATCTCTCTAATTTAGATTGTTCTGGGTGGAAGTCATTATTACTTACATAAGTGACTTCGGTGCTGGCCCCGTGTCCCCTCACCATGCACGATTCTCCTTGCACTCGCTTGAAGAGAGGGAAAAAAATGATTCAAAATGTTCCCTCCTTCCCTGTCCTGCCTTTAGAGAATTCTTGCTTCTAGAAGAGATAAGAGGGAAGGAGACTCTCAGAATCCATTTTGTTCCATACTTAGAACAGGAAAGCTCTAGATAACAGTGGAACAGATAAGGTTTGAACATTTCTTTGGGCAATAACTAAGGGCTTTTGTTTTTTTTCCATTAAGAAAAATGTTACTTAACTTACCTCGTCTTCATTAAACAGTCAAAGGTAAGTTAAAGTTGTCACATGCAATGGCCTAGCTCTTTCCCAAGGCTGGAGTAGGGGACTCCAGGCTCCTGCAAGTCTCACTCATGGGTCCCTCTTTCGCCTACATAATGAAATGTAAATGTTAAAGGCCCCCCCTGCAGGAATCAGTACATTCCATTGGGATACAAATGAATAAGGCCTTCCATAGCAATACCTAACTTCTGCCAGAGTGATCTTAGGAAATTTGAATTCCGTTTTTACTTTTATTAGAAATTATGTTTTAAGAGCTATCTTGACAAAGACATAAAAGAAAAATGAATTGCTCGTGTTAGAATTACATACGCGTATAGCAACTGTTGTCTCGCTGCTTAATATTAATTAATTGGCCATCGTTTTATTTTATTTAAGCCTTCCTGTTTTAAAATTATTATTTCTGTTGGAGAAACCAAGGCATAAGGTAATTTGCCAGAGGACACAGTTGGTATCCTAGGTAGGAGAATGGGTACCTTAGAGAGCTGTTATAAAATGAAATGAGGTCATGTTCTGGGCTCCTGGTGTAATGCCTGAGATATAATATACTCAGCCAATTATAGCTGACATTATCATTCTAGAATCCAGATAGCCAGACTTGCAGTCCATTGTGCTGAACACAAATCCACAGATCCTTTAAATCGTGCAATCTTATTAACTTAATTTTCAAGAGCCAGGAAAAAAGGGGGGGGGGCTTGTTAGGAAATATTCCAGTCTACCAGTATATTTATGAAAAGAGAGAAGAAAGGTCATCATCACTTCCAGAAGCTTCCCACTGCATATTATTTTCAGGAAGCTGGTATCAGCTTTCGAAGGCGTGCCTGTGTTTGGATAGATAAATAAGTACAAATGAACTCAAGTCAAGAGGCCCAAATAAAGAGGTGCTGCTGGGTGTAGCCCTTTGTTGTTGTTGTTGTTCCGTTGTGTATTTTTAAACCGGTTTATGGTTTATAAGCTGAGGCAGCCACGAGTGCCGGGTTGAACTATGAATAAGTCTAGACATTTGGTTATCTTCTGTCTAGCATTCATTTGTGTCGTGGGCGTCACACTCCGGGGATTAGTGTTTCATTATGCAGAAGCTGTTTTATCTTTGGCTTCCTTATAATAGCTTAAAGTGAATTCTGAGTGGAGAGAGTGAGGGCCATGGCTTAGGCACTACAGTGATCATACCAGAATGGGGCGGATGGATTTTCACAGGGTCCGATAAGCACTGTGACCTCACGTTCCGATGGTTCGGTTGGCTAGATGTGTCCGTCTCGCCACCTCATTCAGTGCACGGTCAACCTAGGAATTGACCAGGATTCTCCGAACGGTGAGAGAGGGAGAAGGGTGGAAATCACTTCCGTATCAAGTATCTAACACCTAGTAGAAGCGTTAGCGGGGAGTGAGACTATCTGTGCCGTGCGAATCCAGGGGCCTTTGGGACACCTCTGAGTATGTAATCTCTGACTGGCCACATTTTAATTAGCTCCTTTTAGGCTACGGAAAACAGTTCAATTTTTACCCCTTACATTAAGCATCTCTTCTATAAATAATCAACATCGTATTTAACAACGAAAACAAAAAGACTTGGGCTGCCCAGGTGGCTTAGTCTGTTAAGCCTCCGACTTCGGCTCAGGTCATGATCTCACGGTTGATGAGTTCGAGCCCCGCTTCCGGCTCTGTGCTGACAGCTGGGAGCCTGGAGCCTGCTTCGGATTCTGTGTCTCCCTCCCTTTCTGCCCCTCCCCCACGCACACTTTGTCAGTCTGTCTCTCTCTCTTTCAAAAATAAATTAACATTAAAAAAAACCTAAAAATAAATAAACATTTAAAATTAAAAAAAAAAAAAAAAAAAAGATGCGTTGCTTTCATGAGACCAAGATTGCCAACTTAGCCCTGGAATGGCCTCATCAGTTTCAGTCATTCATTTATTCTGTCACCCCCAGATTCACATTCACACTCAACCATCCCTTAAACATTTGTTGCGTATGATCTAACCGCTAGCCAGGCTTCTCTTCCTGGGCTCTCATGGTGTGGCTGTGAGCCCACAGGACAAAAGGGTCAAATTCAGAGTAAGCGGACGTTAAGCCCCAGCTGGGAACAAAAAGGATGAGTCATGAATCTTCCCTCCTACAAAATGGCCAAGCTATATTTTCGCGCCTAAAAACCAGTCTTTCCTTTTGAGACGCAGCATGATGTGAGGTAAGAACATGGACTTAAGAACCAGACAGGCCTGGGTTTGAATCCTGCATCCATGGTATATTAGCCGTGCCCTTTCGAGGCTGTTCTTTGGAGCTTCATTTTGTCTTGAAATGCAGGAATTGTTCCTACTCTGTAGGGCTGTGTGCAGATGAGATCCAACACATGCAGCATAGTGATTGGCACATTTAAACAAAGTGCTTAGTAAGTACTGTTTTCCTTCCCCCTTCTTCACTTCCAAGCTGGTTGGGGTGGGGGGTTGAGATGACTCTTTTCCTCTTCTGAACAGACAGAAACCTTATCACCCTAATGCCGGAGGGTGGTTAGGATGTTCCTTCCCCGGGCAGTCATGGCGGGGCAGGACCTCGATGCCAGAAGGTCTGGTTCTGTGCCTACCCACCTGCGTGGCAGGTATCCAGCGTTCACCCCGACCCCAGAGACTGAGTTTCCCCCTTTGATGACGCCTGCAGCTCTCAAGAGAGACAACAGCCCCGCCGTGTGGTCCGGAGGGCAGCAAAGTCCCTCACCCAGGCATTCCCTCCCGGGATGCCATTGTTCCATTGCCAAACTCATGACCTTTGGGGAATTTGAAAATTTACTAGTCTGTAGGGGGAAAGAGACAAAGAGATCCAAGATGAGGCTTTGTATAAGTAAAGGGCTTTTGTTGTGATGGTGTTGAATTGGGTTTGGATTTTGCACACCCCTCAAATTTCTTAGGGTGTGGGTGAGGGCATCCTAGGAGATTTAATTAGTTCCTTGAGAGGTGCTGAAGTTTGTGACAGTGAGGCCCATTTTCTTCTATTGTCCATTGAGGTGGGGGACCCTGGAAATTAAATTTCTGGAAGCCTGAGACTGTTGCCATGGATAGAATTCTATGGATATTTGAATATACTTCAGCTACTTGGTGGAGTTTTATTTTGTTGTTTTGTTTTTGGAAAGGGGCATCTAAAGTAGTGTAAATCTGGGCAGAGAAGGAGCGTGTGCAGTCTAGTCACAGTGCTCTAAGGGGCTTCTGAAATAAGGAGGAATGGACTGCAGTATTAAGCTCTTTGGAAATAAGGACACACAGGAGGCTGCCTGAGGCAGTGCGTTAATCGTAATAGCGTCTCCGACTTATTTCAAACTAGATCTCCTAACTTTGAGTCTTTGGATGCAAGATCTAGACCGGATGCCTAGAAGCATGAACAGCAGAAGGAGAGGCTTTTTCATTGGCAGAGTTTTGTATTCTGTGGTTCACAGTTCAAGGAATCAACATTCCTATTAACTTCAGCAGATGATCAAATCTGAGAATCTGCATGCAAGATCCAACAGCATGCTTACTGCCCTGATCTCAGCAAACCTGTATTTCACGCATTTAGTCGTGTACTCAACTAACATTTATTAGCTCCCCAGTGCAAGATCCTGGGAGATAGGGAAACGAGCGAAAGGATACAAGTGAGCCTCAAGAAGGCTGACAGTCCACTGAGGGAGACAAGCCACATATAGGAACAAGACATAGAAACACAAGGGCAAATTGAATCCTACATTATGAATCAGGAGATAGTGGGCTTCAGTCGGTGGAGAAATCACATCTTTCTGAGGATATCAAGGAAAAGCATGTACTGTGTCTAAGCCAGGACATGGAGTGACAGGGAAGCCCCCTTCCTTCGCGCTGTGAGCCAGCAGTATCCTTAGCACGCGATGGCATTCGTCTTTCTACCAGGTCAGTCACGGGCAGGAGCTTGGTCACCTCGAACCTCCTCACTGGTCTGCACATCGGCCATCCTGTGTCTTTCCTCCCAACCTTACCCCCGTTCCCTCTGCTGACGTCTTAAACACCTAGCCTACGACATCAGTGCTTCCTAGGAAAGTAGGAAAATAGAAGGTCCCCATGAGCTCGACCGTGTGCAAAATTTCTGCAGGTTGCAGCAACAGCCACAGCCTCAAGAGCTTTGTCACTGCCTCTGAAGAGGACCCTGAAGCTCCCGTCGTTTGCCTACTTACTCATTTATTACAGATCTGTCACTGACTTTCATTCAATATCAGCGTTGAAGTACCATGTGGTATCAGTAAGATTAATAGGGACAGCAAGAGCCCAGAGTCCACGAGACACGAAAATTATTTATGTGTAATTATTTTTGGTTATGCACGATGTATAATCATTTTCTTCAGGCGTAGAGACGAATATCGGCAAGCATCTTCTAGACTTTTATTTTCCAAGTATTTTCCTTCTTCAGCACTGGCCATTCTCATCCAAGAAAAGGACAGTTAACACTGGGAGAACCTTTAACTCAAACGCACTTTCTCCTATCGATGCTGTGTATGACCTCAATCTGGGTGATTCTTAAGATGCTTGTCGCTCACTGGGGGTTCCCGATTTAAAGGGAACTCATGATAAAGACTTTGGAAAATAATGAATAATTTAGTAAAGCAAAGGATTGCACTGCGGAGTTGTATTATATTTGGGTTTTTATGTACTCGAATGTTGCGCAGATACACTTGGCTATGAGCGGGGATATGTTAGAAGGCATCCCCCGACACAGGTTTAGACAAACCACTGGTTGAATCATAATCTCCAAAACGTAGCTACCTCAGAAACAGCCTGCCAGAGTCCGTGAAGTGAGTCTTAGTCAGAAATCCCATGCGGGCATCAGCGAGGAATGTCCTCCCGTGCCTGACCTTTGCACATCAGATTTGCTCTTCAGGGGTCATCTCAGGCTCTCCTACGTGAAAGGACTTTCAGCACTTGCTTGATTGTGTAATTGGCTGATGGGAGTGGGTCTTCTGTCATCAACTAGATTATAAATTCCTTCAGGGAAGAGGCCTCAATTAAGTACAAAGTGGAGTCATGGTATTTCAAAATTGCAAGTGGTAAGAAAGGGTAAGGAAGGTAGCTAGAGGTTGTGACTTGCCCGGGGCCACAGCAAATCAGAGGCTGAGGTGATACCAGGACCCAGGTCCCTACACGCCTGCCCCAATGTCATCTTCTGCTTCATAGACACCATTCCGTTAAAGCTCTTCCTACATGGGGCGCTTGGGTGGCTCAGTCGGTTGAGCCTCGGACTCTTCGTTTTGGCTCAGGTCGTGATCTCATGGTTTGTGGGATCGAGCCCCAAGTCGGGCTCTGTGCTGACGGCATGGAGCCTACTTGGGATTCTCTCTCTCTCTCTCTCTCTCTCTCTCTCTCTCTCTTTCTGTCCCTTCCCTGCTCACCTGCCCTATCTCAAAATAAATAAGTAAACATTTTTTTTTAAAAGGTCTTCATTCAGTTTTCAAGGTTTGACGTTTTTTGGTGATTTGACATCTGTCCTCCACAGCCAGAGAACGGGAACGCAAGCTCAGTTCTTGAAGGGTAGTTTTCAGATGCTGAAAACCTGCTTTAGAGCCAACTTGAACCTGGGCCTTGTTTTAGCTTCCTCTCATCCAACACCATAGTGTCAGCCCAGACGCAGCCCCCGCAGAAGGCCAGCAGGGCGTTACAATTGTGTGGAACTTCTAGAAGACGGGCAGTTGTTTAAAAACCATAGACCAAGGTATGTGAGACGGAGTGGCCAAGACGGGCCTGCATGTCTAGAAGCTTTGAAAATGGTCTCAGAACAACCTTAGACTTCCATAAACCAGCTTTTTAAATTACATAAACCACAAGTCAGATTCTTCATCAGGCTTAAAAAGTAGGTGCACAAGGACAATTACAATTATCATGTGGTTCTTTTTTTTTTTTATTTGCTTTTATTATTGTTGTGCTTTGCACAGAGAGGGCGAGAGCAAAGCAAAGGCAATTCTGTAGAGCAGAGCAACTTTTCCAGGTAACCGCCTCCTGCTGGTTTGTAAATGTCGGGGCCAAGTGGAGTTCGTTTTGGAAAATAAATGTCACCAGCAAGTCAGAGTCATTTATTCCTTAGCAGAAAGTATCGATCCGGTGACATTGTTCGATTATAATGACTGTTTCTATTGTGTTAAATGACGGAGGTATATTTAACCGATTTAGGTGAAGAATGGAACTTACGGTGCCGTTCGGTTACCGCGGGGTTAGAGCCTCTGTATTGTGGTGGCCACTTCATCTGTTCCACAACCAGTATTTATTAAGCGCCTACTGCGTGCCAGACTTTCTGCCGGGTTCCGAGGTGAGAACGAGGTGTGGGAACTAGACACACTGCGTTCAAGTTCTACTTCAGCTACCTGCTAGCTGTGCGAATTTGAACAAGTTGTTTCCCCACGTTATCGTCATTTTCTCTGCATCGAAACCATGGAGGATCTGATAACAATTAAGTGACAATGATCTTAAACAGAGTCTACCTGCTGATGACTCCTAAGTCATTGCTAACTTTTGTTGCCATCATCACATTCCTCCTCCTCATCTTCAGGATACCCATTCGATGAAGGAAAACGTTTCAGACAACAGCTGTTTTGTTAACATGTTTCCCAGTAGTAGAATGTAGGGATGAGAGGGAGAAAATGTGAAATGCTTTGGTGAGGCTGTTATTTCAAACGATCTATTTAGAACTTGGGGCACCTGGGTGGCTCAGTCGGTTAAGTGTCCAACTTTGGCTCACGTCATGATCTTGTGGTTCGTGAGTTCGAGCCCCGCGTCGGGCTCTGTGCTGACAGCTGGGAGCCTGGAGCCTGCTTCCGATTCTGCGTCTCCCTCTCTCTCTGCCCCTCTCTCGCTCATGTTCTGTCTCTCTCTCTCTCTCTCTCTCTCAAAAATAAATTAAAATTAAAAAAAAATTAAAACAATCTGCTTAGAAGAGACACTAACTCAGATTTCACAAGGCTATGCCATACTGAGGCTACGTTACAGGAATACTCATTGATATACCTGTGATATAACACTTTCCTCCCCAATCTCCCGTCCACCCCCACAGCGTATGTGTCCTTCTGCATATTCCTGGGGTGTCACCCAGGTTTTCCTAAACACCTTCCAAACTCAGGTTCCAGCCCCGTGGCGCCCCCTCCCCCACTCTCCTCCCCCCATCTCTCTGTGTTCATGGTCTGGCCTTTAGACACCCTTCTGGGATGTTTCGTCGGCCCCGGTTTCTTCCCGTGGATGTCAAAAGGGTTGGTGATGGGTCATTCGTTTACTCCCTGGCCAAGCAGAGATAGGGGTAGTGCAGGGTGTCCCCTCCACTCCTGAGTGTTAAAAAATTCTCTTTTCAGACCACAGAACATGGCAGCCTCGTGTTTTTCACGAACCTACTATTCCCTCCCACGCCCATCCCCAAGAGGCTGGCTTGGTAGAAGTGCCCAATGTTTATCCCTTTTTATGGACAGCACAGTGCCCCCCCCTTCAATATCTCTCACTTGACCCCTCTACTCAGGGTCAGATCCTTCCTAAAACGCAAGCTGCTGAGAAGGTCCAAGAATGACTGAACTTCAGGTTCCATGGGACGTTCTTACCAGTTTTACTGGCAGCGACTGTCTCTTTTTCTCCGCATCAAACAGCCTCCGCACAGATAGAATATCGATCCACCTGCCTCTCGTGCTACCCAGACTTGCCGGGATTCACAGTGGGAATGCAGCCCCCGTGGGGCTTCTGGCCACGTGTGACCCAATGATGGAGACCTACTCATCTGGGATTTCAGAGCACGGGCTTCCACCCTCCGTCCACAACGAGCTAACAGGGCTGTGCCCGTGGGCATCTTTGTCATCGCCTTGCTTTTCAGCTTCAGCTGGAGTATAGTTTTCACTAAGCACCTTGCGGTGTCTAACTGAGTTGACATTACAAGTAAACAGGATACCGTGAATGAAACCATCTTCAGCATCCAAAGGGCAATACATATGCGGGATGTACTCCTTAAGACCGACTGACCGGGAGAAGGACATCTCTCAGGGATCTCAGTGTGCCACGGGGAGAGGAGTTACTGCCGTTCATTCTAGTGGCCATCCGTTCGCACATCAGTACCTATTCGTTCCATTCATGTTATTTTCAACTTTTTTTTTCAACTTTTTTTTACATTCATTTATTTTTCAGTGACAGAGTGAGACAGAGTGAGAATGGGGGAGGGGCAGAGAGAGAGGGAGACACAATCCGAAGCAGGCTCCAGGCTCTGAGCTGTCAGCACAGAGCCCGACGCGGGGCTCGAACCCACAGACTGTGAGATCATGACCTGGGCTGAAGTCGGACGCTTCACCAGCTGAGCCACCCAGGTGCCCCATCCGTGTTATTTGGGATCGCAAAGACATGACCTTAGGGGAGAACACTTTTTCTCAAAAAATATTTTAATAGTGTACTTATTTCAGGAACCTGAAGTTACAACTTTGGAGAAAGGGTAGTGCCTTTACCTTAAGCCAAGTTTACAGTCATTCTTGCCACCTCCTCTGTGACCTCGGGCACGTCACGTGACTTCCTCATTGCCGATCTCTGACCTCCTCCTGCTGTGAAGTTTCACCAATCCGATTCTGTCCTGTGGATGGTCTGGTGGTGCCTTCAGAGGTTACGAATGCAGAATATTTGTTAGGTTTGAGCTCACTCAGTTCCCATTGACCTTAAAGAGAAGACGGCCCAGGTAGTAGCCGTCTGGTAGTAAATCAGTACAGAGCTAGCTGGAAGTTTCCTTTAGGTTCTTGAGAAATTATTCAACCTGGGTGCTTCAGGGTATGATTAATTTAGAAAGGAAAGGAGTCCAGAAATCCTGCTTACCTCATTATTCCTCCAAGCTTTCCATTTCTTTAGTTTCTTGTTTTAATTCAGTCAAGGAAAACTGCAGAAGGAGAAAAGAAAGGAAGAGACAGACGACAGGCAGTGAGGAGGGGGAGAGGTTTTAAGAACCATCAACTCCGTCTGCATTTAAAGCAAGAGAAAGCAAATAAAAAAAAGCATTAAAAAGAAATTTAAAAGAGGCGCCTGGGTGGCTCAGGCGGTTAAGCGTCTGACTTCAGCTCAGTCATGACCTCACAGTGTGTGAGTTGGAGCCCCATGTCGGGCTCTGTGCTGACAGCTCAGAGCCTGGAGCCTGCTTCGGATTCCGTGTCTCGCTCTCTCTCTGCCCCTCCCCTGCTCATGCTCTGTCTCTCTTTGTCTCAAAAAAAAAAAAATTAAAGCAAGAGAAAGCACGCCCCAAACATTTATTTGTGGCCTTTCCTCTCCCAACACGGACAGCACGCGTCACAAATGGTCCCTCCTGTGCTGGTTAATGCACTCTCCTCTCATGAAGTAGGAAGCAAAGGTAAAGCCTGGAAGCACAGCTTTAGCCCCCAATCCCAGTGCCTTTCACCATTTTCTGCATCTCTGTCACCTCCAGTAAACGTACTGCCTTCGTAGGAGCACTGATCTCGTAAGTGTCCCCTAAAGGACATTAGCAGGATTTTGCACAAGGTATCATCAGTATCAGCCAGGGCTGGAGACGGGAAGAATAGAGGGCAGGAGCTGTGGTTCTGGCCCCGGCCATCCTCCAGCCAGCCATGGCAACCAGCAACCTTGGCCGCTTCAGCCGCCAGAGGGATAGTTTGGGATAGTTCATCTCTGAGAGCTCTCCTAGTCTAGCATTTTATGGAACCTCGGCTTTACAAACAGATTGTTTTATTGCTTCCTGTATTACCAGTCTGTTTGATTTCTGTGCCCGGCTCCCTGAGAGCATTTTGAATTATAGCACGGATAATTTCCATCCACAAGGTATGTGACATCATAATGGACATTGGAGAAACACCGTCAAACCGGCATTAACTGGAGTCTAAATCCCTGGGTCGGGAAATTAAAATAAAGATGTTTCGGATAAAACACAAAATGGCATAATAACCTAACTATTATGCTCCAATCATATAGTCGTTTGTAGCATCACAGCTAGGACTTTTGGCTTTTATTAGGATGCTATAAATAGACAGCTCCTTAAGAGTAGAGACCGTGTCTTTAATCAGAGGTTGACATTAAGTTTTGTGTGCCTGTGATGTACTTATTAACCCAGAGCAGATTTCTCTTCTGTCGTGTGTGCTGAGAGGCGCTTAAAGGCAAACGCTCTTCCCACCTGGATCACACTCTGACTCCAGGGCGGGGAAGGGGTTGTGCGAATGTGATTTCTCGTTGGCAGGTTGCATTTGGTATTCTGAGAAGCCCAAATGAGAAAGTCTTGCTTCGAGAAATTAGACATATGCCATGACACCTTCCGAATCTAGCGCAGTGGATTATGTTTTAGGTGCTCGGTAAATATCATTAAGCGAAGAAGGGGAGTTTCCGAGACACGAGCCGGGTGAATGGAGAAGTGATCGTTATGAATATAAGACACAGGACGTGCGTCTAGGCTGGACACTCTTCCCAGCCTGGATGAACAGCCCCTTGCTTGCCGTCCTACCCCTGGGGCTGAAGGATGGACTATCAAAGATGCATTTCACAGGAAATGCATCAGAACTGCCTCCTTGAGGGGCGCCTGGGTGGTTCAGTCGGTTGAGCGTCCGACTTCGGCTCATGATCTCACGGTTCACGAGTTTGAGCCCCGCGTGGGGTTCTGTGCTGACAGCTGGGAGCCTGAAACCTGCTTCGGATTCTGTGTCTCCCTGTCTCCCTGCTCCTGCCCCACATGCACTCTGCCTCTCTCTGTCTCTCAAAAATAAACGTTAAAAAAAACAAACAAACTGCCTATTGAAGTGTGTGCATGTGCACGCAGGCTGGGGCGGGGGACACTGCTTGAACACAACCCGGGGATGGTAACCGAGGAAGGGACGGTGCCAGGCAGGCTCTGCCCTGATCCAGCCAGCTCGCATTTCAGCGTCAAGCAGGGGGGCTGAGTGTGAGAGCCCCGAGAGTGTCGAAATGTCCCCTCACATGTATATCAGAGAGCCTATGAGGTCAGAGCCTGTCATCTTTGGGACCAGAAGGCAGATGTGAGCCATTCCTCCATCACAGGGGGCTTTGGGCAGGAAGAGGGGGACCGGAGAGCCTTTCCTCCCACCTCACCTTCCAGTGGGAAACGGGAGAGCAAAACTGTGCCCCCTTGCAACAAGGTTCACTTTCTCTGATCCTTTTGTTATGTTCTTCTGTCTCTTAAATACTCTGCTTAAAAGAACTTTCTAGGAAAAGATGCCAGGGTATGCTTTTCAGAGGTCATGTAGAAGCCAAGAATAATTGGCCTTCCTTTTTGGCTAAGGAGTCCTGAGTTGGGGATTTTCTTGTCCTCCCCCCCCCCCCCCCCGCCGCCACATCTGTATTAATATCATTAATTGTCTGGTGCTCTGGACCCACGTCCGTATGGACACAGCGCCCAGCACAAGCCAGACTTCAGCACACGAGCCTCCCAAACCTTAACTTCTCTTTTTAATTTTAGAGTATTTAATTTTAGCATTTTTTCCTATCACTAGATGTTGAGAGCTCCCTCCAGTGTCACTACGTTGTCATATTTACTTTAAGCCTTTTTTTTTTTTTTTTTTTTTTTTTTAACGAAGATCATTATTCTTTTAATCGTAGCAGGGAGAGTATTTTATTTTCTTTGCACTTACTCCAAGAGCTGCACACAGAGCCCTGAAATGTCATGTGCGTCCCCAGAAGCTGTAGACCGGCCACTCTGCATGTCTGTGCTGCTTTTAGGACCAGGAGAAGTGGGGGGACACGGGAGGATGACAAGGCAGTCAGAGATGACACTGAGGAACAGCACAGTAAGTGTGCTGTGAAAGTGGCTTAGCTCAGAGAGCCTGTCACCTCCCCTTCTTTAGAAAATGGAAGAAGCCCAATCTTTCTCCTGGGAAGCCAAGGCCCTGGGATTCTGTTCTACTGCCTGCTGTCGTATGAGGCGGCCCTAAATGCCTTCTGTGTTTATGGTTCTGGTGTGAAGGCAGCGAGCATGTCCAAAGTTGGATGTGCTCTGCTGGGTTTGGGATCTGGCAAAGTTCTACTTCATGCCAGAGCCCCAATCTTTCTTTTTTTTTAAATTTATTTTTAAGTTTATTTATTTTGGGAGAGACAGAGAGAGAGCATGAGCAGGGGAGGGGCAGAGCGAGAGGGAGAGAGACAGAATCCCAAGCAGGCTCCGCACTGTCAGCACAGAGCCCAACACGGGCCTCGAACTCACAAACTGTGAGATCATGAGCTGAGCCGAAACCAAGAGTCAGACACTTAACAGACTGAGCCACGCAGGCGCCCCTAGAGCCCCAATCTTTCTGAGTGTGTGGGGGGTGTGTGTGCATCATAATATGTTTCTCTGTGTACGTACACGTATGCACCTGTACATGTACGTAAAATCAACAAGACGCTCAAAATCCAAAACACTCTTTTCATAGAGTCATTGACAATCCTTTATCTACAAATTGGAAATCAGACTGGGTTAAAACCACCTCCCTCATTAGGTTGGCAAGAAGAAAGGTGTAGGGCATCGTAAAATTTTTCTGTAGAGGTAAGACATCACTGGATGCCAGGGAACAAAAATAATTCTCATGCTCAATCCCGCAGAAAGCTTAGACACTCCGAGGCCCCAACTTTTGCCATGCCGCATTGCCCCCTTCATTTTGTGCAAGGGAGAGACAATAACCCGGAACACAGCAGGAGCCGGGGCTGACATCAGACGTTCTCTGCTCCTGCTTAATGTCAGTGAGCGCAGAAGTCGAATAGATGAGAACGGGAGAGGTCTGAGCCCATGTAAATGATTCTCACTTGAAAGGGGAAACAGCTTTCATAATTTGTTCCAGCGAAGCCTTGCATGGATTACAGACGTGATCCTAAACCGTGGGGAGGATCTCATAAGTAATGTTTTATGTTCTCTCTTGTCTCTCCTCTTCTGTTGTGCTTGGCTCGCAGGTTGGGTGCGTATTATTAACCGGAAAATTGCTCTAAGCTGGTTGTTTTTTAAAACAATTTCAATTGTTTTCAACCATTTTTAAAAACAAGTTCTAGCAAAACTATACGCTCTTTCTGACCAATAAACACTACCCGTTTTACGAAACTACGTGAAAAGGGCAAATAGAAAGAAAGGGAAACAGTCATTAATAATTCTCTGCAAAGAGAATGCTCTCAATCCCAGGGAAATAAGTGACCAGCAAATGTTAGAGCAAGAAACAGAGAACAGGCAGCATGGGCAGGTCTTCTTTTCTTCAGCCCTGGGGTCAGCTGGTGATGGAGAAAAAGTAGCAGCCGGAGGTTCTGGAATCTAGGGATCCCTAGGACACAACTCTTGGCCCTGAGGGGGAAAAAATACCCAGTTATGTTGGTGAGAGTTAAACATGATACTTTTATTGCAACTATCTGGAACTGAACAGTTAAAAGTCAATACTGAGAATTTCCTCTACCTAGAGACTCAAAATGTTTCCACCAGTGGGCACTCTTCCTACTAGAGGGAGGCAAAACCTGCCAAGGTCACTTCTGGGGGTGATCAGACCTTTTCATCATCTCGTCTGCTCCAACTAAAATAAAAACCTCAGTGTGGGGAGCCTGCGTGGTGCAGTTGGTTAAGTGTCCGACTTGGGCTCAGGTCATGATTTCGCGGTTTTTGAGTTCAAGCCCCGCATCGGGCTCGGGGCTGACAGCTTAGAGCCTGGAGCTTGCTTCAGATTCTGTGTCTCCCCCTCTCTCTGCCCCTCCTATGCTCCCTATGCTCATGCTCTGTCTCTCTCTGTCTCTCAATAATAAATAAACATTAAAATAAAATAAAATAAAATAAAATAAAATAAAATAAAAGCCTCAGTGTCAACTATGCTCAAATAAAAAGAAAATGAAATAAGATAAAATTGGGACGCCTGGGTGGGTTGGTCGGTTGAGCTTCTGACTTTGGTGTGGATCATGATCTCACGGTCTGTGAGTTCGAGCCCCGCGTCGGGCTCTGTGCTGACAGCTCAGAGCCCGGAGCCTGCATCGGATTCTGTGTCTCCCTCTCTTTCTGACCCTCCCCCGTTCATGCTTTGTCTCTCTCTGTCTCAAAAATAAATAAACATTAAAAATAAATAAAATAAAATAAAATAAAATAAAATAAAATAAAATAAGATAAAATAAAATAAAATAAAATAGTCCCAGCCACAGATCTCTCAGTTTCCACACTTGGGACGACACGAGTGTCGTATCCTAGAAGAAGTCTTGGTGGTTAAGTAGTTTCTGCTGGCCTTGGAAGCGTTAAACTCTCGTCAGGGTAAAGTTCCACCTCTCCCCATCTGCTTGACTTATGGAGATAGTGACTGTCCAAATAATGACAACATGCTTCGCATGCCTAGTGAACGAGGAAAATGAGCCCCATTCGCAGGAGCACACTACTAATGAAGTAAGCTTCCTGTTTGGCTAACCAAACTTATTGTCCTGATAACTTAGAAGTTATATATATCCGTTTCACCCCAATTTTTATGCATTTGTGAGAAGCCGCCAAGGTGGCAGGGGAAGAGAGCTCAGAGGTCAACACCGACTTTAGAACTTCCTCCGCGAATTTTTTTTCCCCCTTGTTTCCTTCTCTACTCCGTACCCTGCTTCTAATGAAACTCGGGGTTGTGAGGCTTTGGGACGATATCTTCCAAAATTAGATTCTACTTAGGAAATCAAGTTTCTAAGGGCGCCTAGGTGGCTCACGCGGTTAAGCATCCGACTTCGGCTCAGGTCATGATCTCATGGTCCGTGAGTTCGAGCCCCACATCGGGCTGTGCTGACAGCTCAGCGCCTGGAGCCTGTTTCGGATTCTGGGTCTCCCTCCCTCTCTCTCTCTGCCCCTCCCCCGCTCGTGCTATCTCTCCCTCTCTCTCAAAAATAAATAAACATTAAAGAAAAAGTTTAAAAAAGGGAATCAAGTTTCTATAAAGTGGACGTTCATTCAGAAAGGAAAATGCAGGGGCGCCTGGGTGGCGCAGTCGGTTAAGCGTCCGACTTCAGCCAGGTCACGATCTCGCGGTCCGTGAGTTCGAGCCCCACGTCAGGCTCTGGGCTGATGGCTCAGAGCCTGGAGCCTGTTTCCGGTTCTGTGTCTCCCTCTCTCTCTGACCCTCCCCCGTTCATGCTCTGTCTCTCTCTGTCCCAAAAATAAATAAAAAACGTTGAAAAAAAAATTAAAAAAAAAAAAAAAAAAAAAAAGAAAGGAAAATGCATTCATGTGTCCAGCGTGAGAGAGAGATGCATGTGAACAGTGAGCACTTAGACTTTTCAGTATCTTCAAAAATTAGTTTTTGCTTATCTGATTTTTTTACAAAATTGAATTCTTTTGCTTCCTTACTTTTTTCCCCTGCGCATGGCACGCTACTCGGCCAGTTACAAACATAATAAAGATGTGAGAGGTAAAGATGTCGCAGGCCGGGAGAGGAAGAGGCTGAGGGCCGTTTTGAAGGTTTCTGGGCTTTAAGAGACAGACAACCAGGCGCAGCACAAGCAGCTGGGAATGCGAATCTGGTCAGTGACACAGGGGGCCTTCAGTCCAGGAGTGAGTAGTCACATTCTGTTGGAGGAGGCCACCCAGAGAAAGCCCAGGGCTAGGAATGTTGTAGATCAGGGACAGGGTTCACTGTAGCAGAGGAGGAAAGAGCAAGGGACGTGAAGAGAGAGTGGTCGGGGAGCCAGAAAACGGTAGACTTCCTGCCATGACAACACGAGGAAGGATATTGAGGAGGGCACTCGTTTGGAGCCCTGGGTGTTAGATGTAAGTGATGAGTAACTAAATTCTACTCTGGCAAACAAGATTTACTAGAATGTAAATAAAAAGTTGAAGAAGAAAGAAAAAGCGAATACAAAACCGAAAAAAAGAAAACACAAGGAGAGCACATACGTGGCGGGGAGGGGGAGGCGCAGGGACCCCCTTTGGTCCCTCAGACCTAAGGTCCTCACCACGCAACCCAGCCCCTTTGACTGCTGTCGTCACAGGCTTACCGTCCTATGTCTGCCCCCCCCCCCCGGGAATAGAGCCACCCTCATCGAGAGAAGAGGTGGGAAGATAACCCCAAGGAGGAGAGTATCCATGGGAAGCTTTCTCTCTATGACCGAGAGAAGCCGACCTTGCTGGGAGGGAGGCGTCCCCCCTGTCAGAGCCAGCCCCAAGCTTGCATTCCGGGGTGCAGAGGGAGGACGGCGTTCCGAAGAGAAAATTCCTGCCCCACGAATAAAACCCAAAGCCCATATACTTTCAAGGACTCTTAACCTCTTAACTCTTTTTTTTTTTTTTTTTTTATTTTTTTTTTTTTCAACATTTTTTTTTTTATTTTATTTTTGGGACAGAGAGAGACAGAGCATGAACGGGGGAGGGGCAGAGAGAGAGGGAGACACAGAATCGGAAACAGGCTCCAGGCTCCGAGCCATCAGCCCAGAGCCTGACGCGGGGCTCGAACTCACGGACCGCGAGATCGTGACCTGGCTGAAGTCGGACGCTTAACCGACTGCGCCACCCAGGCGCCCCACCTCTTAACTCTTAATGTTGAGACTTCTGCCACCGCCCCTAGGGTCCTGAGCCCCACCGTCCCCAGGAAGGGGGGGTGACACCAACTTCTTGAACTCCTCTGTAGACATGTATGTTTCATCAGAGGTGGTAACAAGGGGTTGCTTAGAGGCATTGGAGGACTCTCCTAATTTCCGTCAGTCCTCCCATTTTTATCAAGAACAACTGGTCATCTCTCCATCTTATGTGAAGAGCCATGCATATGTGGCTTCAAAGCCAGTCTCATTAACCCTCCTGCACACGGACTGTCTCCCATAGAAGGAAGTTCTCGTAGGCAGGCTTCGAGAGCCACTGGTAGATTTCAAGGGTGAGGTTTTTTCATTAGTGGGAACTAACATACATATGTCAAATCTTTGTCTTAATATAAGGACACTTCAAAATAACTTTTCTAGGGGTGCCTGGGTGGCTCAGTAGGTTAAGCGTCCGACTTCGGCTCAGGTCATGATCTCGAGGCTCGTGGGTTCAAGCCCCGCGTCGGCTCTATGCTGACCGCTCGGAGCCTGGAGCCTGCTTCGGATTCTGTGTCTCCTCCTCTCTCTGCCCCTCCCATGCTCATGCCCTGTCTCTCTCTGTCTCTCAATAATAAATAAACGTTAAAAAAAATAATCATAAAATAAAATAACTTTTCTCGGGGCACCTGGGTGGCCCATTCAATTGAGCATTCTACTCTTGATTTCGGCTCTGGTCACCATCTCACAGTTTGTGGGATCAAGCCCTGCATCAGGCTCTGAGGCTGCTTGGGATTCTCCCTCTCCCTGTCTCTCTGCCTCTCTTTCTCTCTCAAAAATAAATAAACATGAAAAAAAAATTTTAATCTCTCAAAATAAATAAATAAACATTTAAAAAGTTAAAAATAACTTACCTAATGTTTTTTTAAAAGGAAAGAATATTTTGACATCCCTAAATGAGAATAACATAATTTCAGAATAAATCATAGAAGTTTAGTGTTATGATAAAGTTACTATATTGTCATCATCTTTCTTTGTTTCCATGGATTGGGCCTGGTTCTCAGACCAGCGTGTGGGAACTATTGGGTTAGAGTATTAGCCAACAAACGTGGCCAAAATATCCCACCCTAGCAAAGAACAGACCATGATCGTCTTTGAACCTTTCTCTGGCTTGTGATTCTTGAAACTCCTTGCTGGCACCAGAATACAGACTTTCTTTCCCCTTCCTCGTCTAGCCTGTAATCTCTTTGAGTCTAGAAAAACAATATGGTGTTTTTGATATGTTTCGCACAGAGTCGGGTTCGAAAGAGGCGCACCATAATGTTTGATGAATGAACGAATGAATGATCTGAAGGGGAGAAATTAAGGAACAGAAAAGATTAAGGAACCGGGAGTCCTTGCATAAGATGCCCATCCATGTGGTCACTGAAACATTGCACGGTTGGGGTGAGGCCCGATAGGAATGCCATCAGCCAGGTCTCCAGAACATCTGCCAAGGCTGAAAGTGACCTGAAAATGGGTACCTTGAAGCAATAAATAGGAGCAAATGGCATGTCACGGGGCTGGCTGTGGAGTCAGAAGAGAAGGGAGTTTCGAAGGAGGGTACAAGCCCCTGCATGGGGCTGAGAAGGGTGAACTGCCTCAGCCTACAGGTGCCGTAGGATGGACAGTAGTCTCTGCAGGAGCCCAGAAAAGTTGTAGGTGGGAGAGGGAGAGCTGTGTTTTACTACATCTTCTTTTTTTTTAATTTTTAAAAAAATGTTTATTGTTGAGAGAGAGAGAGAGACAGAGCACGAGCAGGGGAGGGACAGAGAGAGAGAGGGAGACACAGAATCCGAAGCAGGCTCCAGGCTCCGAGCCGTCAGCACCGAGCCCGACGCGGGGCTCGAACCCAGGGACCGTGAGATCATGACCTGAGCTGACGTCAGACGCTTAACTGACTTCTTTTTCTTCATTCGTTTTGATTCTTAAATTCCACGTCTGAGTGGAATCATAAGGTATTTGTCTTTCTCTGACTCATTTCACTTAGGATTATACCCTCCAGACCCATCCACGTTGTTGCAAATTGCAAGATTTCATTCTTTTTTATGGCCGAGTAATATTCCACTGTGTGTATATATACCATATCTTCTTTATCCATTAATCTATTGATGGACACTCGGGCTGTTTCCATAGTTTGACCATTGTAAATAATGTTGCAGTAAACATAGGCTCGCCCGTATCTTTTCAAATTAGTGTTTTCATATTCTTTGGGTAAATAACGCAGAAGTTGAATTACTAGATCGTATGGTACTTCTATTTTTAATGTTTCGAGGAACCTCCATACTGTGTTCCCCAATTTTCATTCCCACCAACAGCGCACGGGGGTTCCTTTTTCTCTACCTTCAACACCACCTGTTGTTTCTTGGGGTTTTGTTATCGTAGCCATCCTGACAGGTGTGAGGTGATTTGTCATTGTGACTTTGGTTTGCATTTCCCTGAGGATGTGTGAGGTTGAGCATCTTTTCATGTGTCTGTTGGTCAACTGTACGTCTCCTTTGGAGAAATACCTCAGCAACCGAACCGCACTGCTGACATTGGGACCAGATAAGTCTTTGTGGGGTGGCCATTGGGGGAGGGGTCATCCTGTGCCTTGGAGGATGTGGAGGATCACACCCAGGCCTCTACCTGTTGGATGCTGGTGGGCACCTCCCTTCATCTGTGACAACCATACATGTCTGCACACATTGCCAAGTGTCCCTCGTGGGGGACAACACTGCCCCTGGTTGAGAACCAGTGGGTTAGAGGGAGAATTAGGTGATTTCCCCACCCCCCACCCCCACCATACACACCTCCATCCTGTCTTCTGGAGCCGTGGGGCCAAGAAATGACTTAACCCTGATATACTTAGAAGACAACACATTTTTCACTCTTTCAGCCTTTGGAAATGCTGAGAAAGTGTTTGCTTTTAATCTGACAGCCTGAATTACTGTAAAGTGTCCTCGGCACAGACCAGCACCTCGGCCCCCATTTACTTACAGCTTTAGTAGAACAGTAGGGAAATTTCTTTCCAAGAAAATGTTGGCTAAGTCACCAAACATGATTGTAAGTCATCCCCACACACCCACCAAAATTGTGAGAGAAACTGGAAACTCTGTCATCTATTCTCAGGATCCCCATATTAGTAATTCACCAATGACCTCTAAGAATTTCTTTGTTTCCGTTAAGTGCTGCCGCCTTTAACTTTTCCTCTCAAATGCTTTCCAGCCACAAGGTCGGTCAGTTGACAGTCTCAAAAGTCCTGACAAGGGGACAGATGGGATTGCTGTTTGCGTTGTTACAGTTATTTCTGCTTCATGTGTTGAGAAGACATCTCAAGGTTTTAACCCTGGCTGGAGTCTCAGGACTGAGACATTGTAATGGACTAGCACTTAATCTGTCCTCTGCTGGTGAACGTGAACTGGAGGCCCGAAGGCCCACATGGTACCATCGGTGAAACTTTCTCTTAAAGCCAAAGAAAACTTAAATCCAAACAGGATTTTGTCTCAAGCTAAAACAAAAATGTACATCATGTCGAAAGCCTGCTCCAAGTGCTACAGTTAATAAGCGATGTTGTGTTTTTACTGGAAAAGCATGTATCTAGCCAGGCATTCTTCGCATTTTTTCCCAGGATTTAGTCATAAAATCATTTTAGACATATTGCAAGGAGAAAATGTGTACATAGCTGATAAAGGGCGGCAATTTTTTCCCGTTTTGGTGTGTAGCTTCCTCGGGATGGAGAAAGCAACTATCACATGCGTATGCACACACAAGCACGCACGTGTGTATGTGTGTACATATGTGTGTATGGTGTGTTTTGCCCTCATGGAGTGTGGATGTGTGTATCTAACACAAACTATTCACACACACGAGCATACCCACACAGACACACGCATATGTATCTCTTTTCACCACCGAGTACAAAACCTGGCTTCTTTATTGACTGTTCTAATTTGATTTAAATTGGATATTATAGACCTTCCCCCCCTGATTTGCACAATTTAGATCCAAAGTATAAAACACTTCCTAATTCTTCCCACATGCCTACAGCATCCTTAGGAATTCAAACCAAAGTGTGTTTGGATCTGATTTATCTAGGACATGATGGCAGTGTAGATGTAGTTTCTACCAAACTAGGGAGCAGGGGTGCTGGGCGGGGGGAGGTCTTTATTCATAAACATAGAGATGGATGGGTGCATCATCATTGGCTACGTTGCTAACCGAAGGAAGGAGGGAAAAAGGGAACTCAGATGTTGATCGTCTGAAAAATTCCCGTTTGCAAAACAGATCAACATAAAAGCAATAATCTGTGATGCAGTCTAACGAGCCCTGGATTTGGATTTCTGGGTGTCGGGTCCCAGCAGGGCAACTGACTGGATACATGACCTTGGAGGGGTCGCCTAACCTCACATTCTTCATCCGTGAAATGGAGCCAATGAAACAACACAGTGGTGGTTATGCAGACTCGTAAAGATAATCCACGAAATTATGAGAACATTAGGAGGGATTACACAAATGTCAAGTGGCATTATTTTTCCCTGCAGATACTGTTCTCGTGTGAGTTCTTGCTGATGCATGCATAATTCCATTTCTGAGTCAGACTGATTTCAAAGCAGATAGTGGAAATAGTAAATCATCGGTAGATTAATTGGAAACTCGACGCCAGTTCTGACTTGGGTACGCGGTTGGGTGGGACGTGCAATGCGTGTAGTGATGGAAAGGTCACCAGGCCTACGGTTCTGCTAGCCCTGGCCCCCACGAGGAAGAGTTCTAGTCCCCTTAAGGGAAAGCTGGAATGAATGCCATAGTGTGCTGGTACAGATTTAGCTACTGGTGAGGGGACACCAGGAGTTCTGATTAATAGCATTTGCTGATTTCTGTGCTGTGAACATTCCCACGGTGACCAATTCCAACGCAGCTGACGTGACATCATCTAATGTGAGGTTGGGAAGGACGCATAGTAGCTCACCATTACATACATATTTCCATCCTACAGGTTGATGGAATTCACCTCAACTGAAGAGCAAATAAAGTCACACATAGTAAGAATAAAGTAGAGTAATAATAGCAAAATAGAGTAAAATCATTAGGGATTGATGAGTTTTTAATATAACTTGTTCAACTGTAAGTTTATATAATTTAATTTTTCATAATGGCTGCGTCTAACACAAGGCTTGAAAATTTTAAGCCCCCTCTTGCAGGCTAGTACAAGCCGGGGCCAACAAGACACCCTTTCTCGTCAGCAGCTACGTAAAAGCACAGAATTGTACCATGACCCAGCAAGTTCAGGACCATCCTGGAAAACCAGCCTGGGAAGTGCAGCCATAAATGGGTTTTTATTTCCATGGATTTTGGATGAGCTGTCCGTTCCTCGCCCCACGTTTTCTAGTACATTTCTCTTTGGTTAACAAAATGAGTATTGGTTTATGAGTGTGGCTTATGGGTCTAGTTATTAAGGTTAGTATTTGAAATAGTTTCGGTTTTTTAATTGTTGGAAAGACAGTGAAGACTTAGAACTGAATTTAGTAGGAACTCTTATTCTCTTTGTTGGTCCTTAAGACAAGAATCTAGAAAATATTCCCAAAGAGAGAAAAGTACATTGTCGTTTGTTTGCTTTAGCTGTCCTGAAAGATCCAGGAGGCAATGGTTTGGGGGGGAACAAAGGATTAAACTTTTAGCTCATTCACGATGGACACACTTGGGGAAGGGACCTAGGATGACCGGTGCCTTCTCCCATAACCAGAGGTGATAGGATAGCTACCTCATGTCTGACCAGCCACACTGTGACTGTGGAGAATTTGGGAAGCCTAGCTCGAAACAGAGGGAAAAAATGTAAAAGCAGCCTTCATACTCAAAACCATCACAAGGTCTAAAAGCCAACAAAACCAATATTTCAGATACTGAATTATTAACTTACTCCTAGATGTGTTTCAGGCATTGAACTTACCTTGAAGACAAGTGTGTAAGAAAACTGAAGAAATGTATAGACCCATGAGATCTGGGCCAAGTATAGATTAAGGGGGTAGGAGGGGGGGGGGACCAGAAAGGGCAGGGTCCCATGTTAGAATCCACATGGAAAGTGTATAGTCCTATGTTGTAGATTGATTGCAAAAAAAATTTTTCTTTATTCAGTCACATGTGTAAGCCAAGAATTTCATTTTGTTTTCCTGAGCAGGACTTAAAACATTAATGCCATAGGCTCACAACTAGCGTTTGCACTGGTCATCTATCGTGAATTCGGTAGATGTATTTGCAGTCAGGTAACGTAGCAGGAGAGTCAGCATTTTAAAATAAAGCAACTTATAGGTAGGCGACGAATCACTAAATTCTATTCCTGAAATCATTATTACACTATATGTTGACTAACTTGGATTTAAAATAAATTTTTTAAAAAGTACAAAAAAAAAAAAAAAAAGAAAAGAAAACCACTTATCCATAATCGTCCCATTTAATGATTTGTAAGTCATATGCTGTTTCCGTATTGGGGAGGTACATGATTTTTTAGTAGTTCTAAAAAAAATAGCCTTCATCCAGCAAAAATGTCAGTGTGCTATTGTGTTTTGCTTATGAATTCACTCAGATAGAATGTTTTAAGAATTTGAAGATTCTCGGAAAAAAATGGTTCTTATTTCCTTTGGGTGTGTTTATGTTAAGGGGAGGGAAACCATGTGATTTCCTAGGACAATGGCTCTCAAGTTATGAGCTGAGGAGCATCACCTCGACGGCTTGTTAAAATACAGATTGCCTGACCCCACCCCGGAGTTTCTGATTCGATAGGTTTGAAGTTAAGGCCTAAAAACGTGTGCTTCTAACAAGTTTCGCTGCGATCACGATGCTCTTGGCTCTGAGGACCACACTTTGCGAACCACTGACTGGTGATTTTAGAGATAAAGAATGGGTCGGGAAGATGTCTAGTAAATCGGTACGCATAAAGTGGTCATGAACAGAACTTCAGGCGTCAGGGGGCACCCGGGTGGCTCCGGTCATGATCTCACGGTTCGTGAGTTCGAACCCTACATCGGCTCTGAACTGACAACACAGATCCTGCTTTGGATTCTCTGTCTCCTCTCACTCTGCCCCTCCCCCGCTTGCATTTGCTTTCTCTCTCTCTCTCTGTCTCTCTCTCTCTCTCAAAAATAAACTTTAAAAAAAAAAAAGAAGAAGAAGAAGAAGAAGAACTTCAGGCATCAGGATTCCAAAGGGGAGGGAGGAAGTCCGGCCATTTTAGGAACACTTAATTTATGCCTGGCAGTTACCCAGTTTGCAGCTGCTATAATGTCATTGAGGTCTAGCTGACTTTTAAGACTCGTCCATTCCCACGTCTGTGGGTATCGGCTGGGCAGTCTGAGTTCTGTCTTTGCTCTTCACAACCCTCCCCACGTGTCACGTCTCTGCTGGTAACATCGGAATTTCCCCCAAACTGAAGAGCCTGAAAGCAGCCATCTGAAAAGAGGGCGGTGGCAAGGTTATTGAGGAGCGTTAGTTAGTATCATTTCTACTGCCGACCAGGCGAGCAGAACTTTCTGGCATATTCTTGATCACCATTATTCCATGTTTCCTTTGAGGGATCAGAGTTTCCTGCTGCTGAGCTCTGCTTTTCTCCCCGGCCAGGCCCTCTCACTAGAGTCGTTGTGCAGGGGCCACTGATCTTGGTGACGTGGCTGCAGGGTTTCCACTGGAGGAATCAATCCCCAGACTTCTGGGCAGAGAAGAGGCTGGGCCACCAGAGGCCAGGTGGAAACACCAGGCTCAGGCCAAGGGTGCTGACGTCTCCTCTCTGGGCTGCTGGGCCTGGAGGACAGAGAAGAGTCTACAGGGGTGAGAGGCATGGAGGCTGTGGTAAAGCCCTGTCGTCAGCCGTTGCCATGCACACACTCCATGCATACAGATTCATGGGGCACACTGCTTTTCCAGAACCTTCTAGTGCCTTCCAGAAGACTCACTCCAGAGTTCAACTCTTTTAGAGTTGACTCTTTGGAGCAGCAGACTCTTTGGAGTCTTTTAGACTCCAAAGTACCCATTAGAAAACCTACATTTAAACTGATCTCCCCTGCAGGAAAGAACAGATAACAAATTTGTGAATCATACTTAAGTTTCTTCAGTCACAGAGAAACCTGTTATTTTTAAAAAGTGTATCCTAAGCCTAAGTGACCAGCATCCTTTGGGGAACTCGTTTTTGATGCCATTTCCTTTGCATCAGTGTTAAGAATTCAGGCTTCACGGATGATTGAAGATGTCTGAGAATCTGTGTTTACTACAAGGCATGGCGGTGATTCTGATGGGCGGCCATGCCTACAAGCGTCTCATTGAACAGAGCCTGGTCTTGATGGGGGAGGATTATGCTGCTGCTGCATCATGAGTAATTCAAAGAAAAGTTGCTTTTTTTAAAAAAAAAAAACTGTAATAGTAATCCATAGCTATGATAGTTTTAATCTCAACAGCGTTTATTGTTTTCAAAAGACCTTCATAGCAATCATTTCATGTTCTTCCCAATGTTCCTGGGGAGCGGAAGACAGGACTTGTAGTATTGGAACCATCTTACATCTGGGGTGCTGCTACGGAGTGGGACCAGAACGAGAACCCACCCTTCCGGTCTCGTGTCTACCATGCATTACTATACAATCTCTGGTGCTTGCCTGTGTGTGTGTGTGTGTGTGTGTGTGTGTGTTTGATACCTTGAGTCTGTCACCTTGCTTTTTAAGAATGGATTACTGCCGCCATTTGCAACAACATGAATGGCTATAGAGGGTATTATGCTAAGCAAAATAAGTCAATCAGAGAAAGACAGATACCATATGATTTCACTCATATGTGGAATTTAAGAAACAAAACAAACAAACAAGAAAAAAGAGGCAAACCAAAACAGACTCTTAACTATAGAGAACAAACTGATGTTTGCCAGAGGGAAGGTGGGTGGGCAGTTGAGTGAGATAGGTGATGGGGACTAAGGAGGGCACTTGTCGTGATGAGCTCTGAGTAGTGAATAGAATTGTTGAATCAGTACATTCTACACCTAAAACTAATGTAATGCTGTTTGTTAATTACACTGAAATTAAAATTTAAGAAAGGAATGGATTACTGCCACTACCACAGATAATGAAGGTATAAGTGGAGGTGAGAAGCCAAAACTGAAAAGAGACAGCAGCTAAGGTGCACCCAGAAGGTCTGATAGCCCAGATTCTGAACTAGGGAGCAAGGCCAGAGTTCATTGGTTTCAGGGCTGAGTAGCTAGGGATACAGTGTAAAGTCAGGCATCTAAAAAACAGATTAGTCTATGAGAGGAAGTTATTTGCATGCATATCGTACAAAGGGATATACCCCCAAAATGTATATGCGCATGCATACAAAGGTCCCAGTGGGGTCCAAGGTCCAGGTGATGGAGGGTAACAGAGATTAGTCAGGAAGGCGGTGGGGCAACAGATCCTGAAGACATGGTAATGAGAACACCAGAGTTCAGAAATAAAGACCCGTTGCCAGAAGTCCTTGGGAAGTGAACCAAGAGTTTGGCATTATGGGTCAAGAATCTCCTACTTACAGGACTAGCATGAGCGCACCCTTGAGTCTCCAGGTTCCGACCAGTTGCTAGTTTAAAGTCTGGGAAACTCAGGAGAGCCAAACATTGCACCTGTACTTTGTTACATCCCCTTGAGCGAGCCTCACTTGCCTCCTCTGTGAACTACGGAGTTGGCAAACTCACAGTCTATACGCTTCTTGCAGCAAGGAAACGCGTGGGATAGTCCCACTCGTTTGGAATAGAGCAAATGCAATGCCCGTGTTAGTCATGGGACTCCTGCATGTTTGGCCAGTGCTTCCCATTGACCCTCCCCTCTTGGCTGCTGTTTCTTTGTCCTCCAGAAGGAAAATGAACAGAAGATGTGTCACATGCTAGCTTATTATCTGCTGGGTAGTTCTTGTAGTGAAAGGATGACCAATAAGCTGAGAAACCAAGACCGCTGCCTCCTCTCCATTCATTCAGGGGCTTTACAGCCTCGAGGAGGACAAGAAAATTAAGGGCGCTCAAGACAGAAGGAACTGGAAATCAAGAGTCGGACACTCACCCGACTGAGCCACCCAGACTTCCCTCTGATGCCTTTTTAATCTAGGCACACTGGGCTCAGGAAAAAAGAAGGATGACGAATGGTAGTTCAGCAAAGGAAGGTAGCATTGGTCAGGTGGGCATTATAAACCAAGCAGAGTGGAGACTCTCCTCTCTGCTTTTGAAAAAACCGTGCCGATGATACTGTATTTCTCACAGTCGTATCTCCAGTTTACTTGCCTGCACACTGTTCTTTCATTTGATCCCCACCACAAGCCTGTGAAGTAGCCACAGAGGCGGCAGAATACAGATCATCTTAGATTAGAAAAGTCTAGTAACCCGTGGGCAGAGGCCTGAGAATTGGACACCAAGTTACTTGAGGTCATGCAACATTCCACTAGCTGAGCTTCGGTAAGGACGCGGCCCCCGGTGTCTCCTTTTTTCCTAGTCCCGTTGAATCATGCCAGCTTTCTGGTACAGTCCATAACATGGCAGTAAAAAGGCACTTGTGAAATTCCCAGTGGTAACAACAGCGGACTTCCCCTGAAAGGTACACACCAGACCTGAAATAACATATTTAATTCGAAGTAACAGCATTTGCCTGCACCCGAATTCAGAAGTCTACCTCCTTGTGCACTTGGGTCTTGAGAGAGTCCATACATCTTATGGAAATAGACATGATCTGGTGCCGTTGAAAGGAAAAAATGTTGGATCCTCTGTTGTTTCCAGGATGTTCATGTGTTTTTAGGTGAAGAATTGCTCTCAGGGAAGTTCTGTACTTGGGTAGCAGGGACTTTGGCACAAAGTCGATGAAATACACCTGTTGACCTGTGCGCCCTTGTTGCTGATGGAGTTCTTCCCATGATGGCGGTCGACAGCACTGCATGGGGACCTGTAGTCCCTTTCACCTTGGCTGCAGGCTCTTTGGTTAGGGGACTCCATCCATGGTCAAGTCTCTGCCCCAGCTCCTCGGCATCCTCAGCCTCCTTCCCCATGCATACCAAGCTTGGAGTTCATGCCAGTATGAAAACCAGGATCATTGTCTAATGGTCACGTCTAGGGACTCGAGGTTATGGGAGCCTGGGTTCACGTCTTGGCTCCTGCACTTCTTGGAGCTTTTTTTCTCTCTGGATGAGTTTCCTCATGGCAGTTAGAAGAGAATACCTACCAAATTTGTTGTTGCAAAGATTCAGTTATGTATTAGATATATGTCACCTGGCATGGACTGAGTGCTCAGTAACTGTTGGCTGTCAATGGTACTATGGTAGACAGTCCGCAGGTGTGAGACCTTGACAGGGAATGTCTGATAACCTGCGTATTTTATGAAGAGAGAAGGATGAAATACAGAAGGACCCTTGGACGGTACCGTCTGTTCTGGAAGGTATTTACATTGCGTTGATTCAGCGCTCAGTCGTGTGTGTGTCTCCAGAGGGGCTGTCGCCAAGCTTTCCGATGACCCTACAGAGAGCAACAGCGGTTTACTGAGGGAGGGAGGACCTTGGTTCTGCTTCATCCAGGTGCACATACTTGCCACGGGACTGTTGGTTCGTTTAAGTGCTGGTCCACGACCACCACGGAGCCATTCATCTTCCTAATCAACCTGTAACTCGGAGACTTGCTCGATCCCTTGTTCCCAGTGCATTTATTTAACAAACTAATGTTTATTAAGCATTTATTCTATGCCAGGTTCTGTTAGACACATTGAAATGCCCAGAGTCTAAGAGACCCCCAAAAACGAACCACCAGAGTCCAGAGTCAAAGCTAAGCAGCAAGGGTCATTTATTGCAGGTTCGAACCTGGACCTCTGCGCCCTCGTTGCCGGTGACGCCGAGAGGTCCTGAGAGAGGTTTTTACACCCCTTTTATAGACAGGTACAAACAAGTCATGGGGAAATCAGGAATTTTCCACAGTTACAGAGCTGCGATTGGTTGGTGTTTAAAGTTGGACACTTAACAGTATTCGATTGGTTCCTGCCTTTAGGTCAGACCACAACCGGGGGTACGGGTATCACAATGATTGATCAGGAATACACGGATGTGCCAGGCAACAATGATTGATCAGGAATACACGGGCACGCCAAGCAATTGTACAGAAGCGGAACAAGCTGGTTAAGCTTGGTTAGGTTTCAGTTTCCCGTAACTTAAGCTTTTAAGTTTTAATTTTCTCAGGCCTCTCAACATCATACTCTGATGATGAAGATGTGGCCCTGGTCCTCAAAGAAATAACTTAGCCCCAGCTGGGAAACAGCTCTATGTAAAAGTAATACAAGGGAGTGAGCCTATTCCCCCTTGGAGCCAGTCTATGAGCCTAAGGAGCTATGCTAATCGCTCTACATGTACATCCTGAATTCTTGAAGTGCACGTCTTTATTTCTTTTATTTCTGCCTCCGTTGTACTCCTTACAAAGGGTATTTCTCCTTCCCCCGGGGACTTATCAGTGTCAGAGACTCAGCCCAGGTGGCCTGGTGGAGCAGGTCAGGATAGGTCAGGGAGTGCTCACATTTGCTCTCTCGACTTTCTGGAGGAGCGCCACCTTCCCGCAATGTGTCGTTTGATCATAGATTTCTCCTTGTTTCTCTTATGCAGAAGTTTTGTGTTAAGGGCTCCGTCTGATCTGAAAGGGAACGTTTAAGATCGCAGCATAACCGTCCTAACTATCTCGTGCCTTTGCAGATATGTTAAAATGTTCTCCGCCACCTCCAGTCCTGAACTCCCATTTTTCACAGTTAACAGGCTGTCACGGCTCCCCAGCCGTCTCCAAAGCACCAGCGGGAGTAAATGCAGAGAACTCGGTGTCGATAGCCCTTACAAGCAGATGGCACATCGTCACCTCAGGAAGGGCAGGATGGCAAGAAGGAGTGATTGATGGGAACTTGGTGGAGTTCACTTCATTAGTTTTGCATAGATTCCTGAATTGTGGCTTCATTACTGGAAAAAATAAAGTCTAATAACGCAGACTGTTGTAGAGCCTGGAATGTGTCCTTGTGTTTGAGGATTACGGCTTTGTTCTCTTGGAACCCCAAAGTATCTGTTTCTACCTAGACCTTCCTTATCTTGGGGGAAGATTGATAGCCTTCAGGGTGAAGGAGAGGACAGAGACCCTAACCAAGATAGGAACAGGCAATAAGCAGATGAATGGACGGGAGCCCTATATCAGGAGAGAGAATGTGTTTGAGATTAGCGCCTTATCAGGGAAATGTTTGCACTTATCTTATTCTTTGAATAAGTTACAAGACATTTCTCTTCGTTCACGAAGACAAGCTAGTAATTCAGAATATGCGGATGTGTCGTCAGATGGAGAAAGTCGTTTTTGTGTGTCTGTTCAGCTCGCCAGATCAGCTGATGTGGACTGAGTGAGTAGTGGATTGTTGACAGACTTGACTTCACTACCAAGTGAAAAATCTTAAACTTTTCATCCTAAAGGTAAAATGGGAAATGAAGTCACCGGGTTAGAAAGACGTGATTACGTCAGCTTTCCCGTATCCCCGTGTGAATGGCACTAGCCAACCGGAAGCCCCGTCTTGCTCGTTCGTGCGTCCCCGTGCACCATTCGCTAACCGTGGTGTGGATTCTGCCTGTGCAGTCTCTCTCCTCCGTGGCTCCTCTCCTCTGCCCCAGGCTGGAATTTGTGATATCCCGATAGCATGCGGCAAGGTCCTCCTGACCATTCTCCCTGCCTGTAGAACTTGGTCCCTTCCTCCCCATCCTCTACCCTGTGACCAGAGTGACCTTTTTAATATTAAAAATGTCCCAGCTGAACCCTTCAGAGATGGTCTGTGACCTTCAGGAGGAGGGGTGGGAAAGACCACTGACCCGTTCCTCTCTCCCCTCCTGGACTCTTCGCACATGTATTTCCCCAAACGTGACACGTTCCCTCACCTGCCTTTGCACATGCTCCTTCCTCTGTCTGGAGCTATTTTCTCCTTGGTTTATTTTTATTCTCCAAAAACTCAACATCGCTGTCGCCTGCAAGGAATCCACCCTGACCTCTCCCTCCTGGTCTCACTGAGCCGTCCTGTACGTCCCACCCATGAAGCACACCGAGCTCGTTGCTAACAAGGGCTGTGTCTTTCAGATCTTCTATTTCTCGTGTCTGGTACGGAGCAGGCAGTCAGTGAACAGGTATTCGGTGCATAAAGTCTGAAGGCTGAACTTAGTAGGAATGGCTCTGAAGCGATATCACCCTCTCCTACTCCTTGCCTTCCGTGTCATTTGCTCTAGTTTCTATCTCACGGCCATCCATTCTGAGTAAGCTCACACACTGTTTTTAAAGAACCTTCTGGGGACCCACTGTTCAGTTCTTTTATCATGATTAGGGTCCGTGTCCCAAACAATCGATGGAAGAGTATTTCTGAAAGCTTTGTTGGAGATATATAGAGAAAGCCAGGAGAGGCAGATACATTTGACAAAGCTCAGTCTCTTTCCGGTAGTGAAAGAGATTGAATAATCTTTGACATTCAAGTCGCGGTGTCAAAATATCATTATATAAATTGCAATAAGGCACACGAGCCTCTTGAATTACCTGGGTGTACAGAGTAGAAGTCAAGACGGAGTGCAAAGAGAATAAAGCCCATCTACGTTATGTAATAATCACTACGTGGTAGTAACGACCACGACCGTTTGAAAATCGCTGTCATGAATTGGCGTTTGCTAGTCTTCCGATCACAGCTGAGTATGGTAGCCCCGGGTTTTCTCTTTATGTGGGTAATTCCTCGATTGAAATGAGAATCCCATGCTCATGAAAGTGAAGTGAAATGTTCTGTACCTGGCATCGCATCCATAACCTTTTCCATGACGAGTTAATCTTTACTTTTCTTTTTTATTTTCATTTTGAAAAAAAAAGTTTTTTAATGTTTATTTATTTTTAATATATGAAATTTATTGTCCAATTGGTTTCCATACAACACCCAGTGCTCATCCCAAAAGATGCCCTCTTCAGTACCCATCGCCCACCCTCCCCTCCCTCCCACCCCCCATCAACCCTCAGTTTGATCTCAGTTTTTAAGAGTCTCTTATGCTTTGGCTCTCTCCCACTCTAACCTCTTTTTTTTTTTTTTTTTAGTTAATCTTTTCTTGACGTGCAGGTGCATTGGCCCTTATTGGGCCGAAAGAGTGCCCCAAGTCAGATGGGTTTCCTCCTGTATAATCCCTCCCTCCATTTAAGGCAGGGATGGTAGTATCTTACTTATCTTTGTCCCCAGGTTACTAGTTAAGTGTTTGGCACTTAAATGTTAAATGAATAAATTGTTTAGGCAAAGCTCTTAGTGGAATGATCTAATGACCATAAACAGGAAAGTGTGGGGGGGGTGGGGAGAGACTCACATTTTAAGAATTATGTGTTAATAAGCGGTGAATTATTTGAATATAAATCCAATATTAATTATCATCAATAATGGATGAAATGTATCGAGGATTTCCTAGGAGCACTCGAAGCTCCACTGCCTCTCCCGTTAAGTGAAAGACTGAATTTTATCGTTCGGAGGGTGGGGGAGGGAAGGAAATATAATTAAGAGTGAATTTAGTAGCATGCAGAGTTCGGCTGGAACAAGTTTGGTGGGATGGAGTATTCCAAAGTAGAAGACCTCCAGCCCTGTCTGCATTAACACAGAATGTGCCACGAATAAAAGAAAAACAATTACAAATTGTAAATATTTGCAATCCTCTCCCTTCCTTGCCGTCTTGAGAGGACTAGTTCTGGGCTTGTTTGGGCTGCGATTTGTTGTGAGGTCAGAAAGGTGAATGATGAAGCTGAGATTAGGCCAAATTGCCCCCAAGGGAAAGAAAAAGTGATGAATGGGGCAGGGGTGGTGGTGAGGGGCCATGAGAGAGAGAGAGAGTGGGGTGAGGTGGGGGGCAGGCTGAAGCACGATTACCATGTGAAATGGAGTTCTTCGGGAAGAGAGGTACAAAAAGGCTTTTGGGGAAGTCCTTCTGTGTAGGGACCCACGTCGTGGCTCCCCACCTTCCTGTGACCCCGCCCTCCTGTCCACCTCTGTTCTCCACGCTTCCCAGAAAGCTTGGGTCGAGACCTAAAAGCTTGACACCAGCTCTTGTGGGTGTCCAATTTCTCTTTCTTTTAGATGGGACCCAAACCATGCAAGCCTCCACCTGTACCTGGGATACAGGTACAGATGTTGAAGTCAGTGTTTGTGCTGTCATGGAGGAAGAGAAATCGGGAAACTGCTTTAAAAGAGTTTTGGATTTATTTTGAGAGAGATAGAGCAGGAGAGAGAGAGAGAGAGAGAGAGAGAGAGAGAGAGAGAGAATCCCAAGCAGGCTCTGTGCTGTCAGTGCAGACCCTGACACGGGGCTCGATCTCACAAACTGTGAGATCATGACCTGAGCCGAAATCAAGAGTCGGATGCTTAACCGACTGAGCCACCCAGGCTCAGTTTTTAAATACAGTTTAATGATCGTTTAAAACATCGTTGTCCTCTTACCCTACCCTACCCCTCGCTTCTTTGCATTATTAATTTTTTAGCTAATCCTGTTTCCAGAAAAAGCAGAAACTTTCAAGGGAACTTTGGTTCCTGACTGGATAAAATCACTATTAAAAGCCAATTACCGGGGCCCCTGGGTGACTCAGTTGGTTGAGCGTCCAACTTCAACTCAGGGCATGATCTCGTGGTCTGTGGGTTCGAGCCCCGCATCAGGCTCTGTACTGATAGCTCAGAGCCTGGGGCCTGCTTCGGATTCTGTGTCTCCCTTTCTCTCTGTTCCTCCCCCGCTCATGCTCTGTCTCTGTCTCAGAAATAAATAAACATTAAAAATTTTTTTAAAGCCAATTACCAATTAGTGAAGCCCAAATTCAGGCTGTTTGATCTATTCTTTTTTTTTTTTTTTAATCTATTCTGAATAAGCTTCCATTCTGTATTACTCAGTGTTTTCAAGCTGTAAGCGTAGGGGCATCTGGGTGGCTCAGTCGGTCAAGCATCCAACTCCTGATTTCAGTTCAGGTCTTAATCTCATAGTTCATGGATTCAAGCACTTCATTGGACTCTGTGCTGACAGCCCAAGCCTACTTGGGATTCTGTCTCTCTCTCTCTCTCTGCTCCTCCCTTATTCATTCTCTCTCTCTCTCTCTCTCTCTCTCTCTCTCTCTCTCTCAAAATAAATAAACTGAAAAAACTTTCAAATTGAAAGCTGTAAGTGTAGACATAGATGAGTATAGAAACATCAGTGGCCCTTAGATCAAATATGGAATAATGACCCTCCATATCTGTCTGACCATCGGGACCTTCTCAAACTAGGAGGTAGTGTGGTACATACCTGAGAAATAACGGAGTTCACTGTCATGCCCAGTGTGGGCAACCTGACTGATAGAGAGGCAGCTCAAGCCACTCTATAATGCACCTGTCTCGGGCTTTCAATAAGAATTCTGTAGCTTGGGCGAATGGGCACAGGATAGGCTGAGAGGAACCCAACAGTGTTGATATCATTACTTGATAACTGAATTCCAGTCACTAGGTGATGAAGTCATTCCTGTACATGCACACAGCACTATTCTATGCCTGGATTAGTTTTGCGGGGAGGCTTTCACAAAGCACCACAAACAGTGGCTTAAAGAACAGAAATTTCTTCTTTCCCATTTCTGGAGCCCGGAAGTATAAATTGAGGTGTGACAGGGCCATGCTCCCTCTCTGAAGGTGCTAGGGAAGGACCTGTTCCGGGTCTCCCCGCTGGCTTCTGGAAGGTAGCTCTTTGGCTTGTGGACGGTATGACCCGAATCTTCCCCGTGTGTGTCTGTCCAGACGTTGCCAGTTTACAAGGGCACCAGCTATAGTGCAGAGGGACCCATCCTACTCTGAGATGGCCTCATTGTAACGAGTGACTTCTGCAATGACACCACTTCCAAATACAGCCCCATTCTGAGGTACTAAGGGGTAGGACTTCAACATACGAATCGGCGGGGGGGGACACGATTCAACCCGTAACAGTGCCCCACAAGGGACGGTTTGGGGGTTCAGGCTGACTCTCGCGGCCCTGCATTCAACAGAGTCCCCTTTTGGGGAGGGGCATAACAAGCATTCATTGATTTCAGGAAACAGGGCCTTCCCCAGTCTGTGATGTAATGTCACACTCCCCCAGCAGCTATTTCTGGCCCACAAGCCTGTGAACATTTGAATGCGCGTGTGCAGAAAAGACAATCAGCCAGACAGGTTTCTACTCCCACTTAAGAGCCTTCACATGGATCAGTCACCCACCTTGAGCACCACGTTAGATTTGACATCTGAAATGTGTCTGGCATTTTCAGGTAGAGAAGCCTTTATAAAAACATCACATGGAGGCCGATTCCTTACTCTCTCCCTGGAAGAGCCCAAACACGGAGATCTAGACGCAGGGACCTGCAGGGGTATGAGACCGTAAATAACCAAGCCTCTGAGTAAGTCTGGAGCGAGGGCGCAGTGTTTGAAGCCTCATTCGATTAAAGGATTATTAAGCCTAATTTTTCGTACTCTTAGTCCACTCGGTACATAGTAGACACTCACTGAAATTTGTGAGCAGATGAGAAATGGAGTCTCCACTCCCTGGGCATGAGCGTCACGGTCCCCACATCTGTGCCTTTCTCTGTTCTAAGAAGCGGGGAGCTGTGCTCACCCAGCCAGGGAGCTCACGAGACGGTGATGATGCCTGGATTACATCCTGAGTGAAGTCAGAGAAGTATATAGGTCCAGGCTTGTGCAAAATCCTTCAGCCCGACCAACGCATGGCCTTGGGTTACAGAAACATCGCGCTGCCCACCGGGCACACGGACACAGTCCCTGCTGGGCTTCCTGTGTCCTTACTTTGTTCCTTCTTCCTTACTTTCCCTTGCTGCCTCTGTCTGTACTTCCTAAGCCACTTAGTAAGTATATGCCTTCCAGACCCAGCTGGAGGAGATCTCCCCAAATGACCCATCTGAACGTGTCCCATACACTTGTAGACAGAGCAACTCACTAACGCCTTGGCTTTCCTACCAGCCTTTCGTTGGTACCTCGGGAGCCATTTATTACCCTGCATTTTATCCATCTCTGTTGCCCTCGTACCTAGCACAGTGCCTGGCTTGCACATAATAGACGGTTAGTATGTGGTCACTGATAAGCCAACCGAATGAATGAATGATTCCCTACTCTGTGCCTGCATTGCGCTGTTCTGAAGTGTCGCGGGGGACTCAAAGTGATATAATTGATGGATGCTAGGGCATCTCCTACGTCCACTGGAGCAGCCTTGACACAGAGAACTGTGACGGCTTGTTTGGTGCCTGTCGCCCCCCCACCCCCACCCCCCACATAATGATAGGCTCCTGGATAGCAGGGAATGTCACCTGTTCATGTGTGACCCTCCAGCGCCTCTCCCGGCCCGTGGAATCCAACGGTGATTGGAAGGACAGAGGGAAGAAGGAAGCTCTTTTCAAATCCTGCACTTAATTTACACAGAAAGGCAGGACCTTTGCCTTTAGATCTTTGCCAGCAGGAAGAGCAGGAGCCTGGATTTCCATCGGGAAATGAACTTGAGAACGATGAGCGCGGAACATGGTCACGTGACCAATCGGCTGACTTGCCCACCTGAGCCTTTTGAGGGTGTGACTCGTCCAGCGGAGTCGTTTCAAACCCACTTCCTCTGAGGTCAGCGTGTTTCGTGGCATTTGGCAGAAACAAGGATATGTTGCTAGTCATTTGTAATTATACACGGGGTTCGTTTTGATTTTATTTATTTAAATATGCAGGGATTTACGTGGTACAGTTCTTGAGGACACTGGAAATAAACTGATGGGAGGGTAAATGGATGAATGAAGGAGTGACTTAACTTGGAAAGTAGATTGCTTTCGGCAGGTGTTTCTGTGTGTTCCTCACTTTTCAACATCTGTAGGACTCCACACCACGTAGCTTCCTTGAGTGAATGTCACCACAGTAGGACAGGGGCTTTTAGACTGGACAGTACTAAAGACAGGTTGTTTGGAGACCAAAAAGGAGACTTCGGTGCCAACATTTGGCTAAGAAAAAAAGTGAATGCAGGGTTTGCCAGCTGATTATTCCAGTGTCAGAGAAAATAATGTCAATGGCGCTCTTAAGAAATTTATTTTTGTATTCTTGGTTTGTATGAAATGAAGGGAAACTGGGTCTTGAGAAGCTGTAGTTTTCAAATCAAAAGGAAAGGAACAAGCTGGCGCGATCCGCTTTTGCCTTTGAAGGAGCTCGGCGTGTGGGTGATGTCTCCCCAGTGGTGCCCTCGCCCCTTCCGGCACACAAGCCCCCGGTCGGCTGTGCCTGTCCTGTCATTGCTGTGTTTTTTGGCGGGGGAGCACTGTGGTCGGCATAGCCCACGGTCCGTTCAGATTCATATGCCGACCGATGAGGAGTTCTGCTGGATTGCGTGCAATTCTGTGGGTAGACAGACCGGTCAAAATGTAATCCCCGCCGACCCTCCTCGAACGTTCCTTTTCATTTCAGATATGCTGTGGGCGCGAAGGAAGGATCTAGTCCAAAGTGCCTTGGGGTTTTGTTCGGTCTGCAAAGTAGTTTTTTCCTCTCTTGCCTATAGCCATTTTCTTAACATTACTGAAAGGACTCTTTTCCTAATGAAGCATGAAAATTGATTGTATCTTGCCAGGAGGGCTCTTCCTAAGTCTTAAGATATTAAAGATTTCATGAGAACCACATGAAGAATATCTTCCTGAATCATTTACATTTTCCCCTTTTGTAGGCTTATGTAACCATGCAGAAAATCTAATAATAAGTGTGCTTTTAGTGTGCTGTGTGCCATTCTGCAGACAGCAGGGCTGTGGGGGCAAGAAACCAGTGCCCAGGGTTTGTGGATGGCAGCAAAGTGTACAAGGGTCTGAAGAAAGCCCTACTGGAAAAACCTATAGCTAATTGGACAGAGAATCCATTTTTGTCAGGCTCTTCTTCTTTCCCTGTGCAGTCTTCATTGTTGTGGGAGAAGACAACCGTGGCCATGGCCATGGGCCTTTCTTGGAGTGCGTTTTCCAAAGCTAGTTACTTGGACTATTTTGGGTCTCAGAGCCATGTTGGTCTCACACAGGTGATGCCAACTCTGAATAGGGCAAGGGAAGCTAAAATCTGGGTTAGAGAGAGCCCTTAAACTAGCGACGTAGGACGGCAATAAACAGGGAAAAACGAAGACACCTACGATGCCGTTGAATATGCCCAACATCCGTTTACAAATCAAAAGAAATGGATAGCGCCCAGCCTTTCCCATGGTCCAAGATTTAATAAAAGGTCCTAGCCAGATCCCCCCAAAAGTCCCCCAAAAGAGGGACATTCGGTGCGCTGGGGATACGCATCAGCATCTGTAGTAAAGGAGCTGCAGAATTGTGGACCGCCGTTTCCTCAGAGACACTTCTCCTGCAGATATTTGCTTTGGACCCTAGGTAACAGGGCTGTAGTTCCTAAAGTTTAACTATTTGCGCCTGGGGAAAAAATAAAAACAGTGAGGTGGCTTAGTCATGGGAGTCAGTGAGGTCCAGCCCGGGCAGTAACGTATCCCTTCCAAATCCTTGTGCCTCCCCGCTAATCCCAGAGTTTTTGTTTGCCCTTTGATGTGGTGGTGGGGTCTGAGCTCGTCCAGGCTCTGCTTGCGGGGGGCAGCGGGGAGGAGGAATGCCTCCTTTTGCCCGGGGGCTGGCTTCCCCCACCTCTTCCCTCCAGGGCATGTCTGCAGAGTCCCCAGGCATGTCGGGAGTGGGTGCCTGTTCCCCCGCGGCCAAAAATGTGTTCCTCGGAAGGCTAAGTTAGCAGGACTCACCGATGCCATGAAACGAGGCAGGCTTTTTGCATCCCTGCGAAGTTAGACGGCTTCGGGGGCTCGGGCTAATGTCCCGCTCTCCTCTTTTCCTTGGGAAAATAGAAGAAAATGGGGGATTTCACCAAAGGTGTTATTATGTATGTCGTTCAGACGGATTTCCCTCCTTTCGAAGCTTCTCCTCCAACAATATTCCCATAATGTGTGTGTGTGCTGGGCTTCGCACCTTTTATCCCAGGCTCCCGCTCATCTCCGTGTCAGACAGAGGTGAGGGCCGCTGGTCGAGGGGGCACCTTACCCCCCAAACCACACAGGTGTCCGCTCAGCACTGCCAGCCCGGAGTAGGTCGCCATTGATGATGCATCGCCGTCTATACCTTCTGAGACATTTTCTCTTTAATTGATGCTCACTTGGACCTATGATATTTCATTAAGGTCCAGAGGTGCTCATTAAAACAAGCGTCGGATAGCATGCTGGATGTGCCTCATTGCTGTGAGTCCAAGAGAGGGCTCTGTGGAACTTGTTATGGAGGGCATTTATAGATTGTTCAATTAGAGGATTAGTGTTGTGCTAAACCGTTTTCAGGTTAATCAGTTGTGGGAAACCAGATTCGATGTTTAAGCAGGCTTGAACGATGGTTTCATCGTAAGAAAAGTTGTTAGGCCACTGTAACTTCTCATAAACCCTCTAGCTTGCTAATCGACGGTACTGTGCAGTTCGGTGCTCCGATTTTGTTCTGTGCAAGCCTTTCTTCATCTGAATCGTAAGTCCCTTTTGAACAGGCACAGGGTCTTTGTGTGTCTGTGTGGGTCTGCGTTGTGTGTGCCCCCATCCTAAAAGCTTCTGGTGTCATTCTAGGTACCTGTCAGCTGCTAAAGAATTTGTTGATGTCAAATTAAAACAAGTTTAAAACAAGTCAAGACTGTTGATCAATCTTGTTGATGTCAAGTGATTGTCAGCATCTTTAGAATGTCATTGCAATGTGTCATCACAGGGTTCACGTCATGGTGACGCATGTAAAACGTTGTCTCTCTTTACAGAAAAACACTGATATTGCATGTTGATCTGTGACCAGGTTGTTATCAACCACAGGAGAAGCGCTACAAAGTTCATATGGAATTAGAATGGATACACAGATCCAATCTGGATGTAATGCTATTGACCTGATAAAGACATGACTTCCAGACCCGGAATGGCCCTGGCTCCTTTACCGAGAAACATGGGTGGCCCAGATCAGAAGGTCATTTGCCTTTTCCCTTTTCCCTTGGCAATCACTCCTAATTGCCTTTTGCCCATGCACATTAACATGACCACGAAGCAGATAGAAGATAAAGTAAGTAAAAACCGTATCACCGGGAAAACTAAGGCACAAATAAGAACTGTTCGCTCATTTGCACGCGGTGTCTGGACCACTCATGAGTAGAAACCATACTACCAAGCCATTATGGATACAAGAAGGCAGGTGTAGGTTGTAGATCTCTAGGAATAGAATGTGCCTGAAACAGATGTGCTCATGTAAAATGCCCAGGACACCCCCTGAGCCTCCTTGAAGGAGGTTACCGGAGCACTCTCAAAGCCCCGTACCCTTCTCCACTCGGGCCTCTTATCCTGCCTCCTATCACATGCCCCCTTCCGGCCCCATAAAGCTCCTATCCCTAATTCTCCACTCTTCCATAGCCATCTTCTCCAGCGTCCTAAAGGAGTCCACTGATTGTGCACGTGGGCCCTTACCATTTAAGACGTGACAGCCACTGCCAGCCATTACCAAACGGAATCCACTTTATCCGAATGGATAATTTGAGGGCTAGAGGTGTGATGGACTAAGTGGAATCATACTGCATTTCTGTGCCTCAAGGCTTTGAACTGTGAGCTCCCCCATCCATGCCTCCTGTGGGCTCCTCTCCTATTCACTCTCAGCCTCTTTGTTTTTCTCTTCTTTCTCTCTTCTTTCTCTCTGTATCTTATGCTTCTCTTAATTGCCTTTTCCCTCCTTTCTCATTGGTCTGGCCTCGGGTCTGGTGAGGGAAGGGACTTGAGAGGGGACAGGCTCCACGCGAAGCTTTCCTCCAAAGCACGGTCTCCTTCTTGGCATTCACTTTAGGTGTTCACCTTTCTGTTTTTCTAATATTCTTTCCAGTTGTACAAAAGAGAAGTGGGTAGGTTTGGAAAATGATGTGACTGGTTGATTTTTTTTTTTAATCTGATTTTTTTAAATGTCTATCAACAACATTACATGGAGGCCCAGGGACTCTGGCCAGCCCTAGATTTAAGCAGAGCCATTATAGTACAGAAATCTTTTAGCATCATATGGCCCAGCAAGGAAAGAAGTCAAAGAAATGTGTAAATTTGGGACACTTGGGATTAAAACAAATTAAAACATGTATATCAATTCAGTTTAAATATTGGCTTAAAGGGGCGCCTGGGTGGCTCAGGTCATGATCTCAGTTCGTGGGTTCGAGTCCCGCGTCAGGTTCTGTGCTGACAGCTCAGAGCCTGGAGCCTGCTTCGGATTCTGTGTCTCCCTCTCTCTCTGCCCCTCTCTCACTTGCACTCTGTCTGTCTGTCTCTCAAAAATGAGTAAACATTAAAAAAAAAACTCACAGTTTGGGGGCAGGCACCTGGGTGGCTCAGTCGGTTAAGCATCCAACTTTGGCTCAGGTATGGTTTTGCCGTTTGTGGGTTCGAGCCCCGCGTCAGGCTCTGTGCTGACAGTTCCCAGCCTGGAGCCTGTTTCGGATTCTGTGTCTCCCTCTCTCTCTGCCCCTGCACTGCTCATGCTCTGTCTCTCTCTCCTTCAAAAATAAATAAACATGAAAAATTTTTTAACAAAATAAATATTGGCTTAAAAAAAACAGATTAGCGTATTGCCTATCTTTTGCTGTCACATTTCCTCTTACCTGACCAGCCGAAGTGCAGCTAGTGTTGATTAGAAATATCAGCATCTACAGAACATATCATCGGTTTTTATTTGGTACAATAAACCCTCACTCATTCACATGCTTAGAGAAAGTCAAAAGTTTAGATGGAATGCAGCTACATCATTTTTAGTTCCTGTATTGGCTCATACTTAGCACCTATAGGTGTTTGAAAAGACACTTATTTTTAGTTAACAAAACATTTGTGTGCCGTTGGGTATTTTTTGATGGTTCCTTCTTGTAAGTAAATTAAATACTATTCTTAGAGTAGGGTTTATACCATTCATTTGCTATGTAAAACCAATCTTCCTAGTTAGTGTGAAAGCTCTACTCAAATATATCGCATTTCTCTGACTTCTGAGGCTCCAGAATATAAGCTCCCAAACCTTAGGGACACTGTGTCACCCGCCACCCCCAAGGCTGCCTTTTGGAAAACAGCCTTCAGCTGCTTGGGACTCAAGTTAGTATTTGCTGGACTAATTAGGGTTTAACTCCATTCATTTATATGCCAAAATTACTTACCATTTGCCAAGTGCTTTTGAATTTGACGATTAGTTACAGACTGTGCTGAGGGTTTTTTTCACTTTTATTTTATCCCTCCTTTAACTCATCTAAAAAACTAGTTGATTGCATCCTGTAATTTTAGCAATACAATGTTAAGTGGAGGAAAGTAGAGTTTAAAATGTATCCAGAATTGGGGCTCCTGGGTGGCTCAGTCGGTTAAGCGTCCGACTTCGGCTCAGGTCATGATCACGGTCCGTGAGTTCGAGCCCCCCGTCGGGCTCTGTGCTGACAGCTCGGAGCCTGGAGCCTGCTTCGGATGCTGTGTCTCCCTCTCTCTCTCTGCCCGTCCCCTGCTCATGCTCTGTCTCCATCTGTCTCTCAAAAATAAATAAATGTTAAAAAAAAAATTTTAATAAATAAATAAATAAATAAATAAATAAAATAAAACGTATTCAGAATTATTCCAATTTTGCAAATATATGTATAGATCTGTGTGAGCTTTAAATATAGATTACACATGATAGATTACATACATGCCAATTTATTTTTTTAAGTTTCTCATATTTCCAAATATGAGCACATTTTGTTTTTATATCAGAAAAAGCAGAAGAGTTTAAGTTGCGGGCGCCTGGGTGGCTCAGTCAGTTAAGCCACCGACTCTTGGTTTTGGCTCAGGCCATGATCTTATAGTTCGTGAGTTCGAGCCCTGTGAGCCAACAGCAGGGAGCCCGCTTGGGATTCTGTCTCTGACTCTCCCTCTCTGCCCCTCCCCTGCTCACACTGTCTCTGTCTCTCTCAAAATAAATAAATAAACTTAAACAATGTTTAAGCTGTACAGTAGAAATGTGTGGGGTTTTTATTTTTGTATTTTAATCCCATCGTAGTTAACATACAATGTTAAGCTTTTTATTTTAACTTCCGCATAGTCAACATCTGATGTTATGTTAGTTTCAGGCATACAGACTAGGGATGCTGCACTTCTGTGCCTTGCTCTGTGCTCATATCCCCATCACCGATTTTGCCCACCCCACCAAGACAGCTGAGAAAAAAACTTGTCATTTCTTCTCTCACAGGTGTCTCAACATTTGTAAAGACCCTGTTTGTTTACCAGGGGCTTTTGTGACATTGCTCAGGTTTTTGTTTGCGTGTTTATTTTTGAGAGAGAGAGCAAGTGGGGGAGGGGCAGAGAGAGGGGGACAGGGGATCATAAGCGGGCTCTGCGTGGTCGGCACAGAGCCCGACGCGGGGCTCGAACTCACAAACCGCGAGATCATGACCTGAGCCGAAGCTGGGCGCCCAACCGACTGAGCCCCCCAGGCCCCCCAGCGTTCCTCAGTTTTTAGTGTTTTCTCTTGAGACTTTGTAAAACCAACAGGAGAGCAGTTACAGTAGCTTCTGGTCTTTAATAGATGTATACCTCTCAGGTCTTTGGTTGTTTATTAGTGAAGAGAAGAGTGGACCCAAATGGAAAACAGTTACATTTTTAAAATGTGTCCAGGGGGTTAATGTGGAAAGAAAGGCGCCTCATGAACTTGACAGTTGATGCGTCGGCCCCGCCGTTCTCCGTCTGGCAGCCTGGAGCATATTATTTAACCTTCTGCATCAATTCCCTCTTCTGGACACTGTAATATTCATAATACCCACCTCGTGCAGGATTCCTGGGAGGAGCGAATCAGATAATAATGCGTGTGGAAGTGCTCTGAATGATAATCACGACGTTATTATCACCGCTAGCATTATTTCCCCACCCGCAAAGGCAGAAGAGGGAAGACGCCGATGGTCTCTTTATCTGGCACAGGAGCCAGGAAAATCCAGGTTTTCTCTGCTTTGCCCTCCGGCGTGAAGAGTCAGAAGGTAAATATCAGTATTGCTCTTCATAACTAATGGCCTCATAGTTCATGACAGGTGATTGCTTGGTTTCTATTAGCATTTCAGAGACCATTATACACAGCAGCTCTCCTTTGCAGGGGTAGAGAAAACTCATTTTCTAAGGCAAATAGTCTCAAGTCAAGGGTTCGGTCCTGGTGGGATGAAACAAAGAAAGGCAGTTTATCGTTAAGGTAAGCTGGCATTTCAGTACATGTTGGGAGATTTATCAGAGATGGTGGGGGGGGTGGAGAGTCTCGAAGACATGACGCCCTTTTGCACATCTTTCAATGCCTATAATCGGTCGGAAGCCAAAAGTGGAACCATAGATGCCTGCAAGTGTTCGAGGTTAACCCCACCCGCGGGCATTCACCGGATACGTGAAAGGGATCACACACCGTGAGATTATGACTCTGCTGCTCCGTGGCTCATTGTCCTTCCAGATTTGGGGGCCGTAACTAGGGCGGAGAAGAACGTGTGTTGGAGATTGGGTTTATTGTCCACCTGGATGGGTGGAGATGTTCCTGGAAAGGGAGCGGAATGAGAGAGGTGACGTTTCCCATTTACCCATCCGTCTGTTACTATTTTCTTTTTTTTTTTTTTTAATTTTTTTTTCAACGTTTTTTTATTTATTTTTGGGACAGAGAGAGACAGAGCATGAACGGGGGAGGGGCAGAGAGAGAGGGAGACACAGAATCGGAAACAGGCTCCAGGCTCCGAGCCATCAGCCCGGAGCCTGACGCGGGGCTCGAACTCATGGACCGCGAGATCGTGACCTGGCTGAAGTCGGACGCTTAACCGACTGCGCCACCCAGGCGCCCCTCGTCTGTTACTATTTTCGTTTTGAATATTGCAAAGCAACAAGACTGGAGTTGTAGGGTGGGCAGGTGATCCAAAGTCGGTATAACACAGAGGAAGTAAACTCCCTTCTGCTTTTAATGGCCACTGAGTGATTTGTGGGAGCCACGATTGTAGGGTCCATGAAAGTGGACGCACCAGGAAGAGACAGCTGATTTTTTTTTCCCCATTAACTGAGTTCGATAAGTGACTTTTGTTGGTTTCGTGCTATCCGTTAGTTTCAGAGGCCTATTCTGCAAAAGCATCTAGGGCTGTTTCATGGCTATAGCATATTGGTTATCTTGCATATGTAGTGAAGCAAAGATACCTTTTAACATCTCAGATCCTGACTCATCCCCCAAATTTGAAATTTTTTTGCTTCCTGAAACATCAGGGCAGATCAACATAGTTTTATACATTAAACACTAGGATACAGATGAAGACAGGTACCAGCTAATGAACACAGCAGGAAAGAAAATGTTCGCACATCAATCCAGTACTATGCCTTCTCAGTTTTCTGTTTTTGTTTTTTTTGTTTTTTGTTTTTAATATCTTACTTCTTGAAAACGTGTGATTTAGCCATTTGGAACCCTTGGAGGTTCAGAAATTCACAGGCATGTGAAATATAAAACCATATTCATTTAACAAATACTGATGGGCATATAAAATAGAACCTCCATCATCTATCTTTAGAAGTAGAAGATTAAACAGAAGTGTAATTAATTTGCCAACCCTGCTTCCCTGATTGAGACATTTATCACAGTTGATCTTTAATCATTAGGCTCCTTATCTGTGAAATGAAGTCTATTATGACCTCTAAGGTCTGTTTGTTATAGAATTAGGAACAGCTCCATGTCATGCACGTGCACGCGCACACACACGTGCGCGTGCACACGCGCACACACACACGTAAAGGCTAAAAAACATAGACGCTTACTTCTCCCTCATGTAAAAGAGGTTGGGAGGTAGGATTCCAGGAAACATATGGCAGCTACCCAGGCTCAATTCTGTCATTCTGTTCTGCCATCTCTAGTATATTTCTCATGCACAAAATGGCTGCCTAAGCTCCAGCCTTCACATTAGCATTCCAGCAAGTGGGAAGAAGGAAGGGAGAAGAAGGGCCTAGACCTCTTTTCAAGGATACTTGCCCAAGGTCCCATAGCACACTTTTGTTTACTTTTGTTTACTTTTGTTTACTGCTGCAGGGGAGGATAAAGATCAAAATGTCTGGCTGCACAGCCATATGTCTGGTTCAAAATCAAGGTTTCTACTCCCAAGGAAAGGGGAGAGAATGGATATTGGGCAAACAATGATTAGCCATAGGTTTTTAGCTCAAAAAGCCATAATCCCATATTTCTGGGGAATACGTGACGTATGTAGCCAAGTCTGAATGTATACTGAATGTGTACGGATGGGACACCTCGAACCTCACTGGCCATACCTCTTATTGAGACCTGGGATTGTATTTTCAGTCTTGGGATCAGAATCCTTTGGTCGATTGTGTGTGTGTGTGTGTGTGTGTGTGTGTGTGAGAGAGAGAGACAGAGAGAGAGAGAGAGAGTCTCTTCTGCAAGGCGTGATGAATATAAACGCACTCACTCAGCAATTTATAGCTGCCCTTGTCCCTCTTCCTTCCCCCCAACCCACTGTCAGCATCACAGCGTTACCCCACACCTTCAACACTCCCTGTGATTAATAGTGACCGGGAAGGGTGTGCTAGCTTTCCAGAAGAGTTGTTTGCATCTGCTAAGGTTCCTTGGGGTCACAAAGGCCACTAATAATTGCAACACTGTTGTGTTATGCTACATGGCTTGTCCCTCGAGACGGGTGCAAGGCTGAAGGAGAAAGGGAAGGGTTCCCTCAGCATAACGGTGGGAGAAGATCACTAAAAGTTACAGCTCTCTGGTTTGGGATCTATGCATAGATCATTCTAGAAAGGAAAAGAGGAAAAAAAATCACACATTCATATTTTTTAAAGTCCCCCATTTTAGTAGCTGATGGAAACTAGAAGTCTTCTATTCTGGGCCAGAATCTCCACAGGATGTTTGTGCCTATGGCACACGTGGGTTGCTTGAAGGTTTAGGTCTGTTTTATCTGCTGCATGCATATGTTCAAGTGTGTGAGATTTCTTGATCAATCGACAGAATCCAAACGTCCCTTTTGTTATATTCTAAGTCCGTTCCTGCACCTGGTGGTAACAAAGAGGTCAGCTGATGGGGTGCCCGAGCCGGAATTCAGCTAGGGGACAGTTTCTGAATTCATGTGAATTGCTTGTGTGATATAATGTCGTTTCCTAGGAAACTGCCAGCATCTAGCTAACCTCCAGGAGGGCAAGCGGTCAGGAAGGTGGAGGTGCTATCAGCACCGTTATTGTTGTTTTTAACAGGCAGACATGTCATGAAAACTCATCACAGAGGTCCCCTTTTCCATACCTCAGCGAAGCCGCCTCAGGAATAAAAGGTGAATATCTGAGATTGTGTCTTTAAACGGTATTGTTGGTCTGATCAAGATTTAGCCACAAAAATAAACATAATCCCTGATGCTGAGAAAAGGTCAGAAAGAGTTGGCACTCAGAAGAACAAATGAAGAAGCAGAAAATCATTTTCTTTTTCACATTGGTGGAGATGGGGAGCGGACACAGATAGGACTCTCGGGGGATCCAGCCCAGGCAGGTATGTGAGTGCGTGGGATTAATGTCTAGACGCAGACGGAAGTAATTCTGTGTAAATGCAGAGAAGCTCCAGGAGGTTCCTAGAGCAGGAGAAAGGGAAGGAAAAGATCACTTAAATATGAGGTCAACCCAGATTGCTTGGGTCCAGCAAGATTCCCACGGTCTTACCCAGACACAGCTCTAAAGCATTGGCAGCATTGAATGCACTCTGTGGACGACAGTCTGTGCTATGAATTGAGCAGGATTGACAAAGAGATGAAGAGTGAAATAATTTTTCAAGAAATTTTCCATTTGGTTTTGTCATAATTTTCTTCCACGCACAGATCTGGCTAAGCCCTGGAGAGGTTAAACCCCCAAATGTCATTTAGATGTTTCTGGAGTATAAAGCAAATACTGAAAACCAGTCATGCAGAGGCACCTGGGGGGGCTCGCAGGTTAAGCGCCCGACTCTTGATTTCAGCTCAGGTCATGAGCTCACAGTTCGTGGGTTGGAGCCCCGTGTTGGGCTCTGTGTTGATAGCAGCGTGGAACCTGCTTGGGATTCTCTCTCTCTCTCTCTCTCTCTCTCTCTCTCTCTCCCTCCCTGTGCCCCACTCACCTATCTCTGTCTGAAAATAAATAAATACACTTGAGAAGAATATATAAAAGAAAAACAAAAGAAGAAAATCAACCATGCATTTGAGTCCTGCTTGCTCTACTATTAAAAAAACAAAAACAAAAACAAAAACAAAAACAGGGGCGCCTGGGTGGCTCAGTCGGTTGAGCGTCTGGCTTTGGCTCAGGTCATGATCTCACAGTTTGTGGGTTCGAGCCCTGCATTGGGCTCTGTGCTGACAGCTCGGAGCCTGGAGCCTGCTTTGGATTCTGTGTCTCCCTCTCTCTGCCCCTCCCCTGCTCACACTGTCTCTCTCTCTTCCTCAAAAACAAATATTAAAAACAAAAAAACAAAAAAACTCAGTGCTGAGACAACACACATCTGTGCTTTCTTCCCACCCGTGCACACTTCTAGCTTAGCACCCATCATGCCGGAAAGACAGGAGGAGCTACATTCAGACTATAGTCACTATGCTTTCCCTCTGCCCACCCCCCTTCTGATTTGAAGGAGACAGGGCACCAGGTCAGGTTCTATGTCCTATCCCACAATTGTAATGGTTCCCCTCATTCATACAACGTTTGTCAACACCAATGAACGGACCCTTCTAGTATCATAAATGGGATGAAAGTAGGTTACTAATGAACAGTGTGGTATTTATCTTCTGCCATAACTTTCTATCAGGCTAAAAACCTGGGTCCCTGCAACATTAGAGGCACAAGTATCTTTGAGAAGTAGAGGCAAGCCATCTTTATTCTCATGGCCTAAAAACATCTAGAACTTTGGCATGAAATCATTTCAAACATGGTGCCCCACGCTTCGTCAACTATAGGCTATTCAACTTGGGGAATTGTTTTTTGTAAACTGGAGAGTCAGACTCGCGGTGTGTCAGCTGCCCAAGTGCCAGTGTTTCGTGTAATAAAAACGCCAACAGGTCTTAAGTCATCATGCGGGGTCCTCATTTAATAGACTCTAGCTATCGAACTTAGGGAACCAGACACTTTCAAGTTCTGAGCTTGGAAATTAAAGCTAACTCCTGCTGCCGAAATGCCTTGTCTCATCATCAGAATGCTTTCTGGGGCCCGCCTCACGCGGATGCCCCGAGAAATTCCCTTCAGCTTGGCCATATTAGGTAGGGGCTGTATTTCAAAGTCACCCCGCAAAAAGATCTCATCAGGCGTCGGGGCCCCAACATCAGCGACCTGTGGTGCTGGGAGTTGTCTCAGCCAACCCCTCGTCTGAATCCTGTCGCCCTTTACGTGGGTAACATGAAATGCTTACCACCTCGGAGCGCCTGGGTGGCTCAGTGGGTTAAGCGTCCGACTTCAGCTCAGGTCACGATCTCACGGTCCGTGAGTTCGAGCCCCGCGTCGGGCTCTGGGCTGATGGCTCAGAGCCTGGAGCCTGCTTCCCATTCTGTGTCTCCCTCTCTCTCTGCCCCTCCCCCACTTACAGTCTCTCTCTCTCTCTCTCTCTCTCTTTCTCAAAAAATAAATAAACATTTAAAAAATTGCTTACAAACTCCCAACTCCACTCTCCACCCCAGGCCAACCCAAGAAGCAAAGCAGAATGGAGAGAAGGCTGGTTGAGAGGAGGCACATACGGGCAATATTTGAGAATACAGTGAAAATCAGCCGGTTCGATATGGTGGGAATAGAAACATGTTTTCAGTATGTTAATAATATGTGGAGGAATGTATGGAGGAACGCTTTGGCTTCTTCTGTGGCTAGACCGCCCATGCCGAACAGATCAATTCACGTCAGAAAGGGCTGGCTTTGGTTTATTTATACCACAGCCGCGTCCCGTGTCGCACTTAGCGGAACCTTGCATCAACCTCTAGATTTGTTTTGTGGCCTTCAGTGGAGGCACCAGAAAAGCCCGGTCAGCAAATATTCGTAAGCAGTTAGGACTATTACAAGGCACGACATAAGCACGTTATGGGATTCACTGGCGTGACACATGTTTAGTGTGTGCCCGTCCGGCACGTATGGGGCGCTGTGTCGACGGTGTTAGGATCGGGAAGCAGCAGAGGCATAATCTTGCCCTCGGGGAGCTGAGAGTCTAGAGTTTGATGCCTTCCGTTTTCCGTGTCCCTCCCTTTGTATTTCTAACCCTGTGAACTAGGCATGTAGCAAGCATTCGTTTTGCCGGAAAAACTCTCTTAGAGGTGAGATAAGGTGGTAAGGGAGATGAGAAAAGCAGGCAGAGATAGAAACGGGGAAGATACTGTTACAAGGAGGCAGCGTACGTATATATGCTGTGGCTCTCTCTCTCTGTTACAATATATCAGATATTATAATGGCAACTGGGAGAATGCTTCCTTAAAAGAGATGTTCCGCAGAAAACACTAACTAGCATATAGTAAGTGCTTTATAGATCGAATTATTACTACTCCTGCTTCTTGTCATTAATGCATGGTAGGCATTCAAGAAAGGCTTGTTAAATGAGCGGGTAGGGGATTCAAGTAAGTGCTGGAACTTAAACCGATATACATAAACTGCGTCTAATATATATGCCTAAATGGAGAACCTTGTGTAGCCAGAGTAGGAGCAAGATACTCACATTATAGTCTCTCAAAAATGATCAGAAATCTTACCTGAGCCACAAACGCTTCAAAAGTGTTTCTCTGCCCCCACATCACCCTCCATTTAGAAAGAAATGACGGGGGCACCTGGGTGGCTCAGGCAGATAAGCATCTGGCTTCGGCTCAGGTCATGATCTGGTGGTTCGTGGGTTCGAGCCCCGCGTCGGGCTCTGTGCTGACAGCTCAGGGCCTGGAGCCTGCTTCGGATTCTGTGTCTCCCTCTCTCTCTCTGCCCCTCACCCGCTCACGCTCTGTCTCTCTCTCTCTCTCCAAAAATAAACATTAAAAAAAAATTAAAAAGAAATGACAGGGCAGCACCTGGGTGCCTCAGTCGGTTGAGCATCCAACTTTGGCTCAGGTCACGATCTCGTATTTTGTGAGGTCGGGCCCCACATCGGGCTGGCTGTTGTCAGCACAGAGCCCGCTTTGGACCCTCTGTCCCCCTCTCTCTGCCCCTCCCCCACGTGCATTCCCTCAAAAATAAACATTTCAAAAAAGAAGAAGAAACGCCAGCAACATCTCTGTGGTGCTGCTGGCGGGAAGAACCACGGGGATATTATGTCTTTCGTTTTGCTCTGGAGAGGAGAGGTGGTAACAGGGGAGGGGCCAGACAGGAATGAAGTGATGATGGCAGTAATGGAGGCCAAGGCGGTGAGAGGCAGGTGGGGGCCAGGACCAGCAGGAGAGTGTGAGCGTTTGAAGACAGTGCTGATAAGCGGACACCTAGGCGGCTTCCCTGGAATGTTCCCTGATGCCAACTCTGCCCTTTTTCTGAGATACCAAGCCGAAAACCAGCTTCTTGCTCTGGGAGCCTAAAGCTCTAGGTGGTTACAATGGTTCCTCAGAGCCCGGCCTCCAATGGCATCCACTCAGGAGAACTCGCTACTCTGTTTCTCCAAAATCATGGCTGATTCATAGGGGGGTTAGGCAAGAACGACCTCCATCATCGTCTCCAGTTTCTGCTCTGGTTCCGCAGAGCACGAGGTGCTACAGATGGTCATTAACGGGGCTGATTTGGGTCAAGGAATCCGTGGAATCTTCTGGAATCACTCAACATTCACCGGGTGACGATGCTGCGTGCGGAACGGTTCCCTCGAGGCTTGGGTGCACACAGTGAAACCCTCCCGTGGATGACTCCTGTTGAGTACAGAAACACTGACCATTTAGGATTAGGAGATCCTGACTCGAGGTTGGCCCCACAGAAAAATCAAATATAATGATTCGCGTAATGAGCTCAAACCAGGCAACCAAATGACATGAAGTCTGATGTGAAGACAGCTGGGGGAACGTGGGAGGAGGAGAAGTTTGGAAAGAGAGAGGACAGTGGAAACTTCTAGGAGTGAATTTATTACTGAACATTTTTTTTTAAATATGCAGGTTGAAGTTGAGAGTCATTTTGTTTATACCCTAAATGCTGCAATGTCTTTTTCCTTAATTTGTTTATACAAGTTTTAGGGGCCAGTTACATTTTTAGCATACAATCTACTTTTATTCCCAAGAGCTGTCCCTAAGACAATCCATCAGATATCTCCTCAAAGCCCTGGAAGAGGGGATAAAAGGCATATTTTAAAAGGTGGGTGTGTATGTGCAAAATATGTTTGTTTTACAGAGATCTTAAATGCTGTAGAAATAATTAGCCATGTGCACGAACCAAAATAATTAATACCAAATGGTACAATATCCTTTCTGAATCCTGTTTCAAAACAGAACTGAATGAAACATTGAGTCCTGTCTTCTTTCTTTGTCTTCTCTAGCCCCCCCCCCCACTTCCATTACTCCAGATTTTATAATAATCAGTATTCCCTTCTTGGCTCTGAATTTAATGTCCCTACATAAAGCCATCCTCCTAACTATTCCTCTTGCCCTTTAGAAGCTTCTTGTCTTTGGACATGGCATTACTTGCTTCCCACAGGGGCCCAGAAATACTAGCTACTGAGCCCTCCCATTGCCTACAGTAAGTTAAATGCATGTTGTACACGAAGAAGCCGCTAGCCTGGGAGTCATTTACCCAGAGTCAGCAAAGATGTTCTCACCTGCTGGATTCAAACTTCGTGTCTTGACGTGTCATTCCATAACCAATGGACGGGGCTATTCTAGAATCCAGAATGTAGGTAAGGATGTGTTGGGGTGGTGGAGACAGACATCTGATTGTGCGCGTGTGTGTGTGTGTGTGTGTGTGTGGCCTCCACTGTACCTTTTCAGATATAAACTTGCTAGAGCGGCTCCCTAATCATGATCTGCATCATCTCTCATCAAGTAGGTTACCATCGGCAGAGTTGAGATTGGGCAAAGGGTTCCCAGGAGCGAGCCCTGGGCTTAAAACCAGTTGAAGAGAGAGCAAACCGCAGGCTCCATGTTTTCCAAGAGGTTTACTTCCCTTAAATTGAAACATAACCGTGTTTTCCTGGCTTTCAGGGCACTTGTACAAAGCCCATCTTCTTATTCAAGCATTTGCTTGATGATGCGGGAGGCTCCAGCCAGTGTAATCCCAAGCATGAGATTTTCAAATGCTGAATCTTACTCAAGCACATAATTTTCCGTTGACATATGTAACTTTAAAATAGGATAATCAATAATGCAAATTTAGCCACTGAATCTAGGGGCTGGAAAACACATTTCCACTTGGTGTATCCGTTCTCCTACTTTAAAGTAAGACTGTAAACTGTTCTCTTTGAAGTCATCTGTGTCCACACAGCTTAATCCAGTGGTCATTAACACACATTCTGGGTTAGTATCTTTTAGAAGCTCACCAGTGCTTATAATGTTCAGCATGGGTTAAGAACCCCTTGTCTAATCCAGTGGACTTTCTTAGGCCATGTCTTTCTAGTTTCTCTGTGACATTTAACATAGTTGATGGCCTTGGGCGCCTGGGTGGTTCAGTCGGTTGAGCATCCGACTTCGGCTCAGGTCATGATCTCACAGTTTGGGAGTTTGAGCCCTGCGTCAGGGCTAGCTGCTGTCCGCACAGAGCCCACTTTGGATCCTCTGTCTCTGCCCCTACCCTGCTCACACTGTCTCAAAAAAATATGTATATATGTAGATAGGTAGATAGATGATGGCCTTAGTTTTTTTGTTCCACCTTCTTGACTGTTTTTCCTCTCTTTAACCAAAGTTAGGTGTTTTCCCTTCCTTTTCTCTGCTCTCCCTGCCTCAACTTCCCTCCTGGGACACTGGCGTGAAGTGTTGGTCTCCTTAGCTGCTCCCCATCCCCCTGGATGAGTGCCATCTGTTTGTCTTAGAGCCTTGTAAATCGGAATGAGTCTTAAATTGATTACCTTCCCCTCCTCCAGAATAATATCCTTTTCATTTTATTCATCTGATAATGCTTGTGCCTTTCATATTCCCCTTTGAGCACCCTCTTCCTATGGCTTCAATTCAGCTTCTTCCAGGAACTCACTGAGCCCTGCCAATCCTTACCCTCTTTTCCATACTTGCCATAGCTACGTTAGTCAAGACCCTAGGAGCCTACAGTGACTTGGCCATAGGCTTCTGGGTAGTGAGACAGGTGCAAAGTACCTTCTGCGTAGAGTGAAAGGTGCGATGAAGTAGGAGCTGGAGACGTGGAACTCTGGTCTTGATTCTCCCTTTAATTAAAACACACTCTAAAGCTGTTTGACCTTAATAATAGGCACTATCTCTCTGGGCTTCGGTTTTGCCACCTATAAAGTAAGAGGTTCTATTTTATAAATGGAGTAACTAACCAAAGAAAAGCCTGTGTGGAATTTGTATGCATTCCTTAGAGATCTGGGTTTCTTGGCCGTATGCTGATACCAGCATTTGAAATGCTGACGAAAAAGACAAAAGGGGATGGTGCTACATCCCGTTTTACTGTCACACGTAACCCTCCGTATTGGTTATTCCGTGATTCCTGTTCTTGCAATCTGGACCTCCAGAACAGCAACGCCAAATACAGGAGGGGCTTGGGGTTTTTATGTGTTTCCTGAATACAGTCCAAATTTCGTTTGCTCAAGATTGATCTTCCTAAAAATGTTCGGCAAATGCCTAATTTGAGAATTAGCTTATTGTCTTTGAGCTGCCATTTCAAAGAGAAATCTGGTCCTAAAGAAGTTTTACTCTGTTACTATGCTGGGATTTTTATTTTATTAAAGAAAAAATTTTTTAATGTTTATTTATTTATTTGAGAGAGAGGGCACACAAACACGCACACACACACACACACATACACACACACACACACACACACACACACGCAAGTCGGGGAGGGGCAGAGAGAGAGAGAGAGAGAGATTGAATCCTAAGCAGGCTCTGCACTATCAGAGCAGAGCCCAATGCAGGGCTTGAACCCACGAACCGTGAGATAATGACCTGAGCTGAAATTAAGAGGTGGATGTTCAACTGACTGAGCCACCCAGGCTCCTCCCCAGAGGAGAAGGCTCCTTCTGGGATTGAAAAAAAAAAAAAAAACCAGATAACCCAGAGTTATGCATACATGACATGCTTTCCTGCAAGGAATTTCCAGCAACTTTCCTGGCATCATCTCATTTATCCTTATGATATTTATTTATTTATTTATTTATTTATTTATTAGTTTCAGGAGAGGTCACACTGTTCTTGGCAGTTTACAAGACGAGTAACTGAGGTATTATAATTTAAGTCACCTCTCTGCCAGTTTTCTGCCAAGGAAAATTGAAAAACACTATGGAGAAAAATGCTCACAATTATTTGAGCCCTGACTATAGATTTTGAAAAATTTATTCATCGAACGGCAAAGTACGTTACTATTCCCAGAACATTGCCAACAGCAAAGAGATTATGCTCAGAATCAAATACAGCCCTGTTTTCATTTCACCTCTGCTTTGAAACTCAGTGAGAGAGAACAGTGGAGCCATTTTCCAGCGAAGGTCAAATTAGGTCAGAAAAACTTTTTATGTGGAGCCTTCCAAGTCATGGGATGAGCAGGGAAGAGGTAGAGAATCCATGACTTGTGCGATTGCTTAGTTCCTGATTCTTCTGTCCAAAGAGTGTTGGATGTATTTTGCACACTGTGGGCAGGAAACGTAGGAGGGAGAAGGGAGTCACTCCTTGGATGCTTCCCATGTGTCCAGATAAGAAATCCAAGTAGGGGTGCCTGGGTGGGTCAGTCCATTAAGCGTCCGACTTGATTTCGGCTCAGGTCATGATCTCACGGTTCGTGGGTTCAAGCCCCTCTACGGGCTCTGTGCTGACAGCTCGGACCCTGGAGCCTGCTTCAGATTCTGTGTCTCCCTCTCTCTCTCTGCTTCCCTGCTCATGTGCTCTCTCTCTCTCTCAAAAAATAAACATTAAAAAAAATTAAAAATAAAACAACAAACCCAGGTATCTGCTTATTCGCATCCAAGTCACGTGATGTTGTAAGCAAGAGGTGCATTCGAGGCAACGCGCCTAAGTGACTTCTTTCAGTGTGTATGTGAGTTCGAGCTCTCAGGAGGAGAAATGGAGAGTGATTCCAGCGAAGGAGTGAGCCCCATCAATGGCACACCCAGAGTAAGCCCTCAATCTGCTATTTTTAAGAAGTGGCATTTGGAGCTGGGGGTGTTTGTGGTGTTAGGAGAACACGGCGGGGGGGTGGGGGGTGCAGCTCAAGTTGCCAGTCTGAAGGATGGTGAGGATTCGTGGAGCAGGAAGGGAAAAGTCATGCCTTGCGCCTGGATGAGGCTTCCTCTTCCCCACCGAGCTCATCCACCAGGGCCGAAGCTGCTCTTTTTTGTTTCTTAACTTAGAAGAGCCCGCTAGGAAGGCGGCAGATGAGTCACCTGTCTCCAAGAGTAGGTGTTCTCAGCACTGGGGAAAATGGAAGATGGCAGGCAATTGCCACTGCAGTTTTCCCTAAGGTGGAATCACCGTGACTTCGCGCCCCTGACTGAGGTGCTCCGCGCACGAGGTCGTGGACACGTAGTGGCATCCGTGGGCAGCAGAGTGGACTGCATCCTGCTCTCAGCAAACCGGATCCGTGCAAAGGAAAAGGCCCTGGACGTTCCTTTTATTTATTTATTTTTTTCTATTTCGTTTGCAGCGAGTTTCAAGGCAGTTGAACACTGTCTGTAACGGAAGTCTTCGCCGTTAAAATAAATACCTGTTCTTATCGAGGCAGGGAGAAGAAAGGGCAAGATGTGCACAGCAGGATTTGGAGGCTCAGGGTTTGCCAAAGTTGGATGTGTCACAGGACACAGGAGCGTGGGGCTGGCAGGGGCTGGTGGCCGGGCCTCCGATTACATTCTGGTCTGTGCTTCTGACCGGAAGCTGGAACGTGGCACCTGGTCCACAAGGATTCCTGCCCATCGGAGAAGCCAGAACCCTGGCTCTTAGGTGGAGTAGTCCTTGTTCCTGTCACAAATTGGGGAAAGAGCCCGTGTGGCATCAGGCACCAGCCAGGCTTTCCTCCTGATCTAGATGCTGACCTCTGGGCAACTCAGGGCTCTTTTCTGAACTCTGCCCCCTTCTCCCCCCAGTCATAAGAAATTAAGTTCTCCTCTAAACATCGTGCACACACACACGCACGCACACACACACACACACACACACACTAGCTTTTGCTCTCTAAGGAAAGCAAAGTTCAAGAAAAGCAAAGCCCATACAGGTCAACAAATAGGATTGGAGCTCAGTACATTTATAGGCTGGCCTGGAACTCACTATTTCATTCGTGTTTTTCTCTAGTTGGAACACTTCTATGCTTTAAAACCAAAGTGTCCCTGGCTGTATTGTGGGGTGCCTACCACACGACAGGCACTGTCCTAGACACTAGGGAGGGGGCGCTATGTACATGAACGTGTGCGTCCCTCAGGGATCTTAGAGTCTGATGCAGTGATTCTCAGTCTTAGCCGAGATTCCGTGTGCCTGGTTCCCGTCCCCCCCCAGGCCTTAGGACATGTTGGTTTGGGTGCAGCCTGACTAGCAGGACTGTTGAAAATCTCCCCAGGTGATTCTGACAAGCTGCCAAGGTTAAGAACCATGTGTACCCATGTGTAGGAGGTACCCAAACTTAGCTGCTAATCAGAATCACCAGGGGAGTTTTTAAAAATACAGATTCCTGGGGCCCAGCCCAGATCAGCTACATCTGGGAAAACTACAGAGAAGGCGTATTGGTATAAGGTCACCAGAGTTTCTGATGATCAACTCAGAGAAACGTCACTGTCCTGTTCTCGCGCACAGTGGTGATCTAGAAATGTCATGGCTTTATGAGGGAGCTTATAAGTCCATGCATTTAATGAAAATTTCATCGTGCACGCTGTCCTTGAGGGAAGTGTCAAATCAGCTGTGAAACAGGAAACAAAACCCACCGGTCTAACACATTACTCATGCCCAGCTGTTCAAGGTTTGTGCACGCCTCCCCAGTTGGTCCCTTCTGGTGCCCAGTGGAGAGCTTTGTGGGAAGTTCTCAGAGGCTAACCATGTGTCTGTCTTACTATATGTTTACGACGGGTTTGTGGAATCGTTTACCTTGGAAATGCCACTGATTGATTCGGTCACTGCCTGTTCCTGTCTTTTACCACCCCTCCCCATCCCATGAGTTAACCAGAGCAAAATGGAAGCAAACTAGAGATTTTTTTGAAACTATAGAAAAGGGAAGGATCCCAACTTTTTTAACATTTATTTATTTTTGAGAGAGAGAGCGAGAGCTGGGGAGAAGCAGAGAGGGTGGGACAGAGGAAGTGGGCTCTGTGCTTGACAACAAAGAGTTCGATGTGGGGCTCAAACTCACAAACCATGAGATCACGACCTGAGGCAAAGTTGGACATTTAACTGACTGAGCCACCCAGGTGCCCCAAGATCCCAAATGTTGAGACACGTGCTTATGAAAAAATTTTGTATAATATAAAATAGATATGTTTTATAGTATATGTTATATATAAAATATAGTATATAATATATATTTATATCATATGAATATATATGATATTTGTGTCACATATTTTTATATAGCATGTGCAATATATTATATATAAAATGTCTATTTTTGTATTGTATATAATATATACTATATTTCACATATAATACATATATACATATTTTGTGTATTTTATACATTTTTATAGGAAAAGCCTAACCTGTTTTAGTAAATTATCTCACACTGAGCTAAAGGCTTTTCCTTGCATTTCCCCACCAAAAGTATAGTCTGTAAAAGAGCAGGAATGGGGTGGCCCTCGGCACACATCTGAAGCTCCGTAGTTTCTGTCACGAAACCAGGGGGTGCTGATGGGTCCACACTGAAACACAGAAGGGAGGCCCAGGTTGACGTCACTCTGTTGGAATTACGTTATAAGGAACACTTATCAATCCCGCATATTAAAGAATGAAGCAGAACTTTTAAAATATCAATCAGGAAGGGGTGCCTGGGTGGCTCAGTCTGTTGAGCATCTGACTTCGGCTCAGGTCATGATCTCACAGTTCTTGAGTTCAAGCCCCACGTCGGGCCCTGTGCTGACAGCTCGGGGCCTGGAGCCTGCTTCGGATTCTGTGTCTCCCTCTCTCTGCCCCTAACCCATGCGCATTGTGTCTCTGTCTCTCTCAAAAATAAATAAACATTAAAAAATTTTTTTTAAATATCAATCAGGAAAAACAGATTTGTTAGAAGAAGAACAACAGAAGTCAAAATGGACACACTTGGTGGCAGAATTATCAGAGCACGCAGACCGTTTCCTTCACCTTGTAACTATAAAGGAAAAAAGAACCGATGTTGATGTAGGAAACATTTCTTAGCCAATACGTATGTCATGCACAGTCCGTGCTTACGCACTGTGCGAAGTGCTTAATCCGTAGTACCTCACTTAATGCTCACCCTAATTCTGCAGGATAGGTGTGTTTACCCCCATTTTTTAAGTTTATTTATTTGTTTTAAGAGAGGGGGAGGGGAAGAGACAGGGAGAGAGAGAGAGAGAGAGAGAAAGAATCCCAAGCAGGCTCCACACTGTCCAAGCAGAGCCCAACGTGGGGCTTGATCCCACGAACCAGGAGATATGACCTGAGCTGAAATCAAGAGTCGGGCACTTAACCAACTGAGCCACCCAAGCGTTCCGTTTATCCCCAATTTAAGATGAGGAAGTAGAGGCTTAGGTTATGTAACTTGCTGTGACTCAAAGCCCTCGCCCTGAGCAGAGGCACTCCTATCAAGTATGACATAGGGGACGTCCCGAAGCCACGAGCAAAGCCTAGCTCTTTCTCTGGGCAAGGCCAGGTTCCTTACTGCACCGTGGGTACGGAAAGAAGTGGGAGATGCGAGGCTTTTATGCCCAGTGGCTGAGATATTTTGAAGAAAGGCTGGCAAACTTAGGGGAGTCAGTGAACCTAGGAGTTAAGTGGTAGGGAGGCACCAAAAGTGAGGATCTGTTCTTATGCCTGGGGAAATGGGGCGAAACCACTGGACCAATACGGAACCAGAATGGACGCTGGTTTGAGAGGCGTGATAGGGAAAGTTAGAGCATCCACGTGGAAATTCACTACAGGCAGTCAAAGGGTTGCAACTCAAGTTCAGATAAGAAAACATATTCGGATTTTTTTTGTGATAAACGTTGTACTTTCTCACGTGCGTTGTCCTGCTTCATCTCACAGCGATCTTTTGAAATCATTATTGTTTCCGTGTTCCAGATGAGGAAACGGAGGCTCAGAAAGATTATCTTCCGAGGCCACAGTATTCATAAAGAAAATGAACTCTCTTGTTAACAGGGCATGGACTGACTTTGTTGCGTTTCATTTGTTCATTAAACATTTTATTGCCTATTTAGATTATAGTCCTCCTATGCTGCCAGCTTTCCTATTAGGGCCTTAACTAAAATGGCCGGCCATTTTGTGTGTGTGTGTGTGTGTGTGTGTGTGTGTGTGCATTTGTAATGTGATCAAGATTCTGGTGAGGAGATGGGTGTTCTAAAGAGGTTAAATAGGAAAGAGATCGATTTCATTAGTACTGAGTCATTGTGCCTAAAGAGTGTCCTGTGCTCTATGTTCAAAGAAGCCCCAAAGCTTCTATTTATACTGCAGGAATAAAAGGCAAATAAGACACACCAGCCCAAATTTAAAACATGAGTGCATTTGGATTTTATTTTTGAATGTCGATGTCATTGACCATTTGTTTTGCAGACAAGGCTTTGCTCCAGTTAAGGAGAAAAACTTATCAGGGCACCAGCGGGGATTATTTCCTAGAAGACAATTTGAGAGACTTAGTAAACTTTGTGAAACGCTCAGACTTAAAATCCCTCGTTAACGGAGGTGAGGCAAGGCACCTTTTAATTAGAGATGGTTTTACCTAACATCTTTGCTGTAATCGACGGGTGCCTGTGATTCACAAAGTAACCGGGGAAAGAACTCAAGAGAGGAAAGTAGTTTTGTAACACGCATGAAAATGTGACCTGAGCGAAGGAGGCCCTTCTCAAGAGATCATCGTAACATCAACAGCCCTGATGTTCTTATAGTTCTTGCGATATGTCAGGCCCTGAGTTAGGTTCTTTCCGTGGGTGAACTCACAGCCAGCCTATGAGGTGAATGTTGGTATTATTCCCACCTTAGAGATGGAGGGACAGAAACACAGCTGGTGGGTAGTGGAATCAGAATTGTAAGTGTGGCAGTTAGGATCCCACGCCTGTGCCCTCAAGTCCCCAGGAGGAGGTCATCTGATGCTGGAAAGCTGGGCATTGCTAGAGGTAACTTATTTCAAGATACTCCAGCCCGTCGGCTAAGAACTGACCACATGCCCCCCGCGCACTTCCATAATAACTCTGCGAGATAGGGTTTATTATTATCTCCATGTTCTTAAAGAGGAAATCAAAGCTTAGAAAGTTGAACAGCTCCCCTAAAGTCACCAATGACCAAATGTCAAAAGCCGGAAGTCGAGCCTAGATCTGTGCAACGCCACGGTCCCACCATGTGTTGATGGCCCAGCAAGGACAACTAGAAACCATCGTAGGATAGGCAGAGCATTTCTTCTCTTTGACCAGCTTTTCGTCGTAACGTCTCCTTCGCCGCACGTCCAAGATGTACTGCGGAGAAGGGTGATTCCCTTGTTCCCAGGCCCTAAGTGAAATAAAAGAACCTAACACTGCCCCTGACCTCTTCCTGCCAAATGCCGTCGATTTGACGCCGTGCCTCGCTTTAGAGGGCGCTGGCATCCTTCCGGGGAGAGCGTAAAAAACTGTTATTGAATGAATACCTGATTAAGTTCATGACGCTGAGCCAGGGGGAGGAGGAGGAGTTTGGCAGCTGAATTCTGTAGGGTTTCTGGCAGTTCCTTCAGCGTCCTCTCTGCTCCACCAGCTTCGTGCTGGCCGCACAGGAGCCCCAGGAGAGGCTGCACTTTTTGATTGAAAACAGCTGCAGGTAGCCAGTCAGCCCATCGTACGTTTTGCTGGTCACCGGACGCGACTCGGACTTCTGGGGCCCCACTCTTCAGCCTCATTCTGAGATAAAGGAAGGGAGAAAGTGGGTGTCCCGCTCGCTCTGCTTTTTTCAAAATGAACAATTCATCTTTGGAGGGTCAGAACCCAGCCACCCATTCACGGAGCGTGAGTCATACACCCTCATTTTAAAACAAACATTTTGTTTCAGAGAAAATTCTTATCTTGGCTGATTTACAGCTTGTCTCCCTGTCCTTTCTCTGCTTGCTTGAGGCTGGTTTCAATAAAATGGTTGTCTTTGTAAATACGGATTCCTTCCAGTAAATCCAAAGACTACCAGAAGCATTTCCTTGGAATTGATGGTAGGACAATCTGGACATAGTTTTGGATAATTGGATGTGGATTTTCAGAGGCCTTCTCCTCTAGCACACATCTTTAACAACATCTCACACGGCGTCCTTGTACTTCCTGCCACAGGAAGGATCGGAGGTTAATAATCTCACATGAGAATTTGTGTTTGCAATGGAATCTCTGAGTGCAGATGCTTTTCAAATGCACAGTATTTTATGTTCTCTGTCAGGAGTTCAATTTTTGATCCAACACTGTGTCGTTACATCCGAAAACCTAGGAGAAAAGATCCGGAAACGTTTTGCCTCTTGGTAGCCAACTTGTAAGAAAGACCAAACTGCAGTAGACGGACAGAGGAGGAGAACGATGAACCAACCAAGACAGGACAGCAACCCTAGAATGTCGAGGGTATGAAATTGCAGTCTGTGCCCAGCACGGGGCCGGCAGGGGGGAGGTTTGCAATCTAACGAGGAGGACGCATGAAAACAAGTTTAAAAGTGCAGTGAGTGCCCCAGAGTAAGACTATGGTAGTTATGGGGCGCCCGGGTGGCTCAGTCGGTTAAGCCTCTAACTCCTGATTTCCGCTCAGGTCTTGATCTCACGGTTCATGGATTCAAGCACCTCACTGGGCTATGTGCTGACAGTGCAGAGCCTGCTTGGGATTCTCTGTCTCTCCCCCTCTCTCTGCCCCTCCTTTGCTCACACACACACACTCTCTCTCTCAAAATAAATGAACTTAAAAAAAAAGACTTCAATAGTTAGGGTTCGTGAGATCGAGCCCCAACTTGGGCTCTGCACTGACAGTACGGAGCCTGCTTGGGATTCTCCCTCTCCCTCTCCCTTGCTGTCTCTCTTCCACTCTCTCTGCCCCTCCCTTGCTCACACACACACACACACACACACACTCACACTCTCTCTCAAAATAAGTAAATAAACTTAAAAAATAAAGAGACTGTGGTAGTTACGTAAGTATTGGTAAGCCTTAGAGAAGAAGATGGACAAGACTGCGGTGTGGTCTTTCGTGGCTTTGCTGAGATTTCACGAATGTTTACCGAAGAAAGTAACAGGGTGTCTGCTATGGTCAAAGGCGTGGAGGGGGTGGCCGGTGGCAGCCTAGGGGCCCGCCGGGGAGGTAGCCAAGCAGACAGCTGTCGGACCGCGTGTTTCTGGTAAAATAGGGCAGCACGTAAAAGGACACTAAGGAGAGGCACAGGATACGGGCTGGGGGTGGGAAGAACCTACGGTAAGTGATGTGTAAAGAGACACGTGAAAGATAACGGAGAACAGTGGTTCTCGAAGTATGGTTCCCAGGCCACTGGCATCTGGGCCGTCTGGGCACTGGCGATGTGGGCACCACCGGATTAGGAGACAGCCAGCAGGCTGCCCTGTGGAGGGGTAGTGGCTGGCGTGGGAGCAGCTCCGAGCAGATGGAGGACGCATCCCCAAAGGCCTGGAGCCAGGCAAGTTTGAGGGTTGGAACGGGACGCAGCTGCGCCCGCTCGCGTACGTTTTATCCGCCGCGTTTTCGCGCTACGGCAAAGGGTCGAGTTGTGCCGGAGACCGCATGGCCCACAGAGCTGAAAATATTTACTCAGTGGCCCTTCACCACGGCTCGGTGTCCCTGATGCAGGGGGGGGGCTGACATACCCGGGTGATAAAGTACAGGGGGGACGTCGGGGGTGGGGATGCCAGCCGGCCCGCCGTCCTGAGCCAGCAATGGCAGGGTAGGGAGCTCGGGGGGCGATGCCCCCCGAAATTGATGCTCCTTAACTTTTTCTCACTCGTAGTTGCCGTTGGGGCTGTGGAAAAGTGCATTACCACGTGGAGGGCTTTGAAAGAGGCCCTGACGTCCGGCCAGGGAAAGCAGGCTGCCTCTAGAAGGTATTTTTGCCAGCCGTGGGCCTCCAGGCAGCACTAGGGGGCAGGGGCTCCGCCAAGTTGAAAAACGAAACTGCGCTTGAAGCTTCAGACTTTTTAAGACCGTGACTTGTAATTTTGAAAACTTCTCTTTTATTGTGATAAAATATACATGACATAAAATCCCCCGTTTTAACCACTTCTAAGCATCTCGGCGACACGAGGCACGTTCGCGTTTTCAAGCAACCATCACCGCTCTCCGTCCCCAGAACTTTGTCGTCATCCCGGACTCACTCTGTATGCACGCGGAACAGGAGCTCCCCTCCCCTTCTCCCACCCCGGGAACCTGAGTTCTACTTTCTGTCGCTGTGCACGTGCCCGTTCTAAGTCCCTCCTCTAAGGAGAATTATACACTGTCTGCCCTTCTGCATCAGGCTTCTTTCGCTGAGCACGGTGGCTCCAGATCCGCCCATCTGGGAGCACGGATCAGAATTCCCTTCCCTTTGAAGCCTGAGTAAGAAATCGTCCGTTGTACGGCCATGCCGCATTTTGTGTATCCACGTCTCTGTGGATGGACATTCCAGACATCTCTACCTTTTGTCTACTGGGAAGGATACTGCTGTGCACGCCGAGTCTCTGCTCTCAGTTCCTTTGGGTGTGCGCCTCCAAGTAGATTTGCTGGATCACATGATGATTCTACATTTAACTTCGCGAGGAACCACCAGAGTTTTCCACAGCAGCCGCGCCACGTTAGTCAGTCCCACCAGCGAGGCGCGAGGGTCCCGGTTTCTCCGTATCTTCTCCAAAGCTTGTTGTTTCCCTTTTGTTTAAGTCATGGCTGTTCTAATGGGTATGTGGTCGTATCTCACTGTAGGCGTGTAATTTCAAAACGCAGTGGAAGGAGGTGAGAACGTCGTTTTTATGTTAGTGGAGGGGGGTAGACGATCGGAGGCTGTCTTTAAGCGTCGTGGAGGCATTCCGCCAAGGAGTGGACTTAGCATGGAACGAAGATCGTATGTCTGATCTCACCTCTGGCTGCATGTTAGAAGCCCCTGGTGCATAAATGCCAATGCTGGGCCCTGCGGTCTAGGCGGATTCTGATTTAGCGGTCTAGAGTGAGTCGGGACGTTGGTATTGTTTTTGAAAGCAACCTGGGTGAGTCTAATGTGCAGCGAGGGTTGACTTCTTGATCTGCAGGTGCAGCGAGTAAGGCCCTGAGACCAAGGCTCCCGGATGTCTTGTCCCAGCCCACAGTTGCTGCCTCTGGGCAACCTGCTATTGCACACAGAACCAAGAACACAGTGAAACAGTACTGTCCCAGGCACAGGCATGACTTCCTTTGTGTTCTATCAGAAGCGCTTCGTCAACAATCTGGAGAGCCGGGTGATGGGGCCCAGCCCTCCACTTGGTCTGGTGGGATGGTCAATACCCGGTGGCCATGGGAGACGTCCAGTAAGTCGGTTCATTCAGCAGACTGGGAAGACTGAGACACCAGTGAGTTAGCTGATGGGTTTCCCCCATTGCCCCAATACTTCCGACTCTTGAACCACTCAATCCTCTTACGTGCGTGTGCCATTGGGTAACTGCCGTGGGGAGGCTTTCTTGACTGGGCCCTGGCCCAGATTGGATGATGCTGGGTAGCATGTAGGTAGGAGCACCTACCTTTCTGTTCCACTCATTTGCCTGGCCACTGTTAGATTTGGACGGATCTAATCTTTGGTTAATGATTTGTTCTCACCCATGAACCCTGGTGGACTTCATTGATTATGTCTATTACTTGATCTGTTTCTCTTACATGTATAATCGTCACGAAGTATAAGAAGGAGTTTATGGGCCAAATAGAAAGCCAGAGCAGTTCCCACAAGACTTCCCTCGATTCTGACACCAGTTACAACTTTGGGAGAGGGTGGTTCCCCAAACCACTCTCAGGTTCCATAATTCACCAGAAGCACTCACAGAACTCATGGGAAGCTGTTTTACTCACAGTTACAGATTACCACAGAGAAAGGATACAGACTGAAATCAGCCAAGGGAAGAGGCATACAGGACAGACTCCGGAGGGGCCCAAAGAGTCTGAGTTTCTCCCCATGGAGCTGGAGGGTGTTAACCTCCCCTGTTCACAATGTGTACCCATGGAATATTGCCCCCAGGGAAGTTCACTCAAGTCTTGGTGTCTAGAGTTTTTATTGGAGTTGAATCACATACCATCCACATGGCCGCTCTTTGTCTCCAGCCCCTCCTGGAGGTGGGATGAATACCTTTAATGGTTTGTTCCTCCAGATGTTGAAATGATACTGCACGGCCCAAAGCCCCCATCCTAAGCCACAAGGTTAGGCTGTCTGGAGGCCAACCTTCCCCCCGCCCCGCGCCCCAGGGAAACACACATGCTCCTATCGGGCAGGACATCCCAGAAGCCTGGTAGCTGAGGCCAGACCTGTCTTTGAGTAAGGTTAATCCTGCACTACATACCAGCGGATCCACTCACAATCCAAGAGTTGGAACCCAGGTTTGTGTATCAGATACACCAAGATTTTCATCTTATTTCTGCCCTTTATAAGCCACGTAGCCTTAGGCAAATCGCTTACACCCTCAGTATCACACCCTTGTCTTTACAACAGCACTGGTTGTTGCTTGTGTGTAAAGCATTCCTGTAGCCTTATACAAAGACAGACTCAGTGACCTGTGTCGTGCCTGCTTTGCCTTGGGGAGGCTGGGTCCCAGGACGTCTCAGGGCCTTTGCAGTCGAGAAGACTGAAAGATTGTACAGTATCCCAAAGACTGGAAAACAACCGTAGAAGGGAAACCAACATTTACTACCCTGGAGGAATGCTTTGTTAGTTTATGGATTATCCAGGGGTTTCCACTTCCCTTTCATCCAGCCACATCAAGGGCAATGAATGCTTTGAGACCCTCTTAGAATGCCTTAGTCGCAGAAAGGCATTTTTCTGACTTGGTGGGGATTTTCACATTCTCTGTTCATACACTTGGACCATCTGATCTCCCAGAGATCCAGCCCCTGGCGCCTGGTAGAATCGAAGCCTCCTCTAGCGACTGCTGGTGCTTTCCTTTGTGCCATGTAGCGAAACTTAGGAGAGTGTGTGCAAGGAGACAGCTGGCAGCCTTCCTGTGGGATGTGGAAAAAGATTCTGCATTTCCCCACCACGCCTTTTGGGGATTACTCATCCAAGAAGTATTGTGGAAAAGCAGGCGGGGTGGAAGAAGGAACCCATACACTTACCCTCTACCAGGAAATGCCTATAGCTTGAGGTTAGCAAACCCCCTTTGTGTTTATTCTACTTGTATATGTTGAGTTGCTTGCACGCTCTTTGGTGTGAAGGGGGGCCTGTGCATTGGGAACGATTATCATTCCCTTGATCAACTGAAGAAAGAAAACAAATTGTCCGTTATCCGTGACTTTCTCTTTTGTATAAATCACAGCGTGAGGGAAGAAACCCCAGATGTTTGAAAGGATTGCTAGTTGGAAGGTCCTCTATTGGATTTGAGTGTGGAAGCAGGAGCGATTAGCAGCAGACAAGTGTGGGAAAGAACTGGGAACTGACAAGAAAGCATTTGCTGAATTATAACGACGATGGCTACCATTTATTGAGTGTGTGCATTCTGCCAAGCACTGTGCATGTGCCCATTTAATTGGCAGAGATATTAATTACAGCATCACACACTGTTGAAACACCCGCCTCCCTAAACTGGGCACATGTATAATTTGAGTAAGATAAAGATTACATTGAAAGAGAAAACATATTACATAGGCACTTAGGGGTGAAGCCAGGTTTAGAACCTACAGTCTACTGCCCATAGCTTATTCTTCTTATTATCTCTGTCCTTCTTAGTAGGAGTAATAATAATATGGATGTGTTACCTTCCTGTCGGTAGTTCCATAATAATATTAATCCGTATCCTGATATTCCAGGTATGCCAATGGATGTGGGCACCGCGTGAATTCTGTACTGAGCTATACCCCTGTAGGGCTAAGAACATTAAATTGAGAGTCAGAAAATGAGGGGCATCTGGGTGACTCAGTCGGCTGAGCGTCCACCTTCGGCTCAGATCTTGATCTCGCGGTTCGTGAGTTCGAGCCCTGTATCGGGCTTGCTGCTGTCAGCACAGAGCCCGCCTCGGATCCCCTGTCCCCCTCCCGCTGCCCCTCCCCCACTCGTGCTCTCTCAAAAATAAGTAAACATTTAAATGCCTAGCCAACTTGATTGCAGAAAACAGAATATTTGTCGATTTCACATAGTCTATCCAAATTCATGATTTCCCTCCTCCTCCTCCTCCTCCTCCTCCTCCTCCTTCTTCTTCTTCTTCTTCAAAAAAATACAGATTCTTGTCCTTCCAGCCCCGACTCTAACTGTGTTTATCTGCACCGGTCGCAGCCGTCCCCGGGATGAGACCACAGAGGGGCCAAGCACCGCTGCCCTCCGAGCAGGTCACTCTAGGGCTAGGCGAGAACCACCAAGTGCAGAGTGCCGGCAAGTGCCCGTGCATCTGACTGTCCCCAGCCTTCAGCCAGAGCAGTGAATAAACAGAGACTTGGGTGTCCCAGGGTGGCTAGTCTGGCACACAGGACACTTTAAAGCAGAAAGGTATTTGCTTATGTATTGAGCCGGGGAAGGTCGTGACAGAAAGGCATTTCCAGCTTTTCTTAAAAACTCAAACTCTGTTGGACAATTCATTTGGGACCAGTTTCAACCCAGATGGTTATCCCTCCAAGTGATTATTTTTCCATCTTGAGCCTTTCCAGGAATCCCAGCGTGGGCAGGCTGCCAGAGGACTCTGGCTACCCAGATGCGGCAGTGACATTCCACATGAGCCGACTTCCAGGGACAGCACAGCCCAGCTGCCGGCCTCGCCCCTCTCCCCCTCCTCTTTCGCACATCCTGTCCTCCAGCGCGCGGACATGCGCCATGTCCCCACGCGGTGGACCCCACCCGCGTGGCAGATCCCCTCGTGTTTCCACAGGGAGGCAGAACCCACTAAAAACACCGTCTGGTCTCACTGTCCTCGTGTTGGCCCGGGGCAGGAATGGCAGAAGCCAGGAATCTGAGAAAAGCTTTCGCCTAAGCTTGGTGAAGGCCGTCCCTCCATGTGGCTGACAGCAGTAGGAAATAGCGGAGCCCCACTTAGGGACAAGGGACACGGCGGTTTAGCTACTTGCCGGGCGGAGGACTTCAGTAGGAGAAGAACAGCCAGAGCGGCCCTGCGTCTTGAGGATTCCCCTCCAACATCTCGGTCAGGGCTTTCAATCGGAGGAAAGACTCCAAGTCTTTAGATGTGGCCCCAGCCAGGGGGCACCCAAATGGGGCCGCGTCGTTGCCAAAAAAACCTATATGTGAGCAGAGCCCCCCAGACTATTCTTCACGGTGCTGCTAATATGGAGAGCTGGACCGTTTCCTTATCCTACTAAAATCCCATCCGATGGGGCACATTCCTGTCTCCACAGCCAGGCACTGCCTCGGAGGGAGCCGCCGTGTCGTACGCATTGTGGCCACTGAGGGGGAGGACACGTGCACCTGGAGTGCAGACCTGAACTTACGTTTTGTGGCACTAGACGGGGAGAGAGGGTGTTCGTGTGCACGATTCTGAGCCACGCGGGATGTTGTCTCGGGGGTCTCAGTTCTACTATGATCCAGATCAGAACTGGGTGGGTGGCATTGAGCAGGGAGCCGGGTGGTGCTGGGGGTCCCCGGCTCACCTGTGAGGTGACAAGATCCTTAGTCACCCCAGCCCGTGGCACTGAGTACCACGTGGTCAGCTGCAGTCCGTGATTAGCGCCGGCTTCCGTGCCCAGGCTCCGTGGCCGTCTTTCCCCCTCTCGTCCCTGTGCATCCTGTCTTTCCCGCGTGGAAGCTTTGCCAGCCGGTTCCCATCACCATGGTGCAACCCCGTACCTCAGTCTGCCCGACATCATGGTTGGAAAGAGTAAAAAAGTGGTTTCCAGTGCTGGCTTCTCCTCTGACTGTGAGGCCTTAACCAAGCCTGTGTCCCCCGCTGAAAAACTAGAGATGAAAATACAAACCTCAAGAGATTGTAGGGACGCCTGGGTGGCTCAGTCGGTCGGGCGTCCGACCTCAGCTCACGTCGTGATCTCTCAGTCCGTGAGTTCGAGCCCCACGTCGGGCTCTGTGCCGACAGCTCGGAGCCTGGAGCCTGCTTCGGATTCTGTGAATCCGTCTTTCTCTGCCCCTCCCCCACTTGTGCTCTGTCTCTCTCCCTCTCAAAAATGAATAAATGGGAAAAAAAATGTTTTAAAAAGAGTTTGTTGCACGGGGTAAATCAGATGCTTCAGTCGAGTTATTGGCCTGTGTTAGACGATGGATACATAGAAGCCATTCGTGTTAACGTCCTAGGGCTGCCTAACAAATTACCACAAATGTGGGGGCTTATGAAACGGGAGAAATTCATCGCACAATTTTGGGGGCCAGACGTCTGAAATCCAGGTGTGGACAGGACGCTGCTCCCACCAGAGGCTCTTAGGGAGGATCTGTCCTTGACCTCTCTGGCTGCAGGGGGCTTCAAGTGTTCCTTGGCTCGGGGCCGTAAAACCCCACTGTCTTGCCTTCTGTCTTCACATGGCGCCGTGTGTCTGTGTGTCTCAAATCTTTCTCTGCCTTTCTCTTACAAGGAGACTTGTCATTGGATGGAGGGCTCACCTGGACAGCCTGCCATCATCTCATCCCAAGATCCTGAAACACGTTCCCTTTTATTCCAAATAAAGTCGCACTCATGACTTCCAGATGGCCATACGTTTTGGGCGTCCTCTGTTCAGTCCACGGCCCTATCTTGTTAGCGGCACAAATTAAGGTACCCGTGTACCTTTTCCTTATGTCCTCAAGCACTTGTGTAGGTTGCGGATGGTAGGCTGTGATTCTTTGATGCTTCTCTTCGCGCTCGCTGCGCTTCTGTGAAGGGCAAGGTCCGTGTCACCAGAGGCGGAGGAGAGAAGGGGGGCCCGCGTGTGGGGGGGTATAGCTAGCAGCCTCTTCTGCAAAGTCGTGCTCACCTCTCCAGTGGCCTCTGGCCTAGAGGGACCTGGAGTGGACCCTTCGTTCTCTTCAGAAGCCACCTCATTTTGGAGCAGGAGGCCTGCGCCGTGAGGCTCTATGCTAGGCAGAGCAGAGAGAGCATATAATCACTCTGCACTGAGGACACAGCAACAAGAAAGTTGGAAAGTAGGCTAGGCTTATGAGCAAGCCAGCTTGACACGGGTGAAATCACGGTCTCAAAATCTTCGTAATGAAAAGATATGTAAAAGTAGGGAGCATGAGCACCTGGGCAGGACAGGGGTCTCCTCCACTTATCTGGGACCATCAGTCTCCAAACTCAGTCTCAGCCCTTGGGGTGACACAGGGATCCCCGCCTCATTAGGCAGCCCAACCTATTCTTTTTTTTTTTTTTTTAATTTTTTTTCAACGTTTTTTATTTATTTTTGGGACAGAGAGAGACAGAGCATGAACGGGGGAGGGGCAGAGAGAGAGGGAGACACAGAATCAGAAACAGGCTCCAGGCTCCGAGCCGTCAGCCCAGAGCCTGACGTGGGGCTCGAACTCACGGACCGCGAGATCGTGACCTGGCTGAAGTCGGACGCTTAACCGACTGCGCCACCCAGGCGCCCCCAGCCCAACCTATTCTTAACAGTTCTAATTACTTGCTGATTTTCACTGTACCTACTCAAGTAATCTGGGGCTGAGTTCTGTGCTCCTGCCTTCCAGGGACAGCCCTGTACAGACTGAGCACTGCTCTTATGTTCCGGTTTCTCCCGTACTTCCCCAGGCCATATAGCCTCAGCTGCCTCCGCTGTTACTTGCCTGCCTTGTGTCCAGACCTCTCAATAACCCAGTCGGTCCGCCCTGGACCCACTTCATTGTGCCCTGACCCCCTGCCTCAGTACTTGGACTGTAGATTTACCAAAATACGATATTGCAGGATTTATCCCTTTTATTCTGAACGTTGCGTTATCAGTGAAGCTTAGAATTACTCCAGCCTTGCAGGCACCACACCAGACTGTTGGTTCATATGAAATGTATGGTCAAACAAAAAATTGCTAGGCTCCTTCATTTGAACCAATCTGAGGCCAGATCGAGAGAGCAGCCCCTGCTACCGAATGAATTGAGCTGTTGAAACTGAGGGCAAGCGTTTACATTTATTCTCAGCAATCTTAATTTTCTTGGTTTTGTGCCATCGCTCCCAGCTTCTGAGGATGTGTAGGTTCCCCTCCCGCTGTTGGAAAGCGGAGTGTTCCTATGAAAACTCTTGTAAGCCCAAATGGCATTAAGCGAAGAAGTAATTACCATTAATTTACCTGGAGAACGTTGTAGCATTTCCAGACCCCCCAGAATAACCTCTCTTAGGCTTTTCTGATACCTTAGGACGCATCTTGCTAACAGATGCACCAAGTAAATCCCGATAAAGCCCAGATGCTCAAAGAACACAGTTCAAACTATGGCCGCTGGATGCTGAGAGGCCGGGTGTAGTTCCCCAGAAAGGCGCTTGGTGGCGCTACTCACGCTGTTCAGGGTGCGCGCTGCCTTCACAACAGCTCACGGCAAGACAGGTGCTGAACGCTGGGGGTTTTTGGTTTTTTGTGGTTTTTTTTTTTTTTTTTTTTTTGCTTTTCGCCTTTTTTGCAAAAGCAAAATCCTCTTTGGAATGCTTTCGGTTTGCAAAAGCAGGTGCTAACGTAGGTCTTTAGTAAAAGCCAAGTGTAAGGCAAACTTTGACAAAGTGGAGGATACCTGTGTCTGAATATTAATCGCAATAATATAGGAAACGTCTCTTCTAGCTTTCTGTTACCTCTAACCACGATTTTTTTAACGCTAATAAAATGTTGGGCAGAATAGAACTAAAAATAGAGTTCTGGCATACCATTTGCTCCACAGTGACACTGAACAGTTAGAGCCTACTGTCCATGTTTGAACTAAGGTGAGTCTCCGATGAATGAATCTGTGACCCACTTCCCTCGGGGCACGCTTGTCCCATCCACTGTGAAGGTAGCTAATTGTGCGGTCATCCCTCCCTAACCCCTCTCCATCCTGGAAGCCCCACGGATGACAGAGTTAGGCCTGCTTTTCATAGTTAACCTGAATGAAGAACCGTGTGGAGTCAACTACCTACGCCTTCCAGTTTAGCAGTAGAACAGAAAGGACGCTGGCAAGCCAGGACTTCGAGAATCCTGGCGGAGCCCCGGTGACCTCCCCTGTCATGGCCAGGCGTCCTGTCTCCTAAATGGTCCCGCAGTTCTTCCAGAACTGACCCAGATTCATCAGTTCATGCCTCTCTCGTGCGCAGACGTGCGTGTCCCACAGCCATGGGATCCGCTCAAGCTCAGAAACTCACACAGTTGGGTGTGCCGGGCAGAGCAGTTCCGTTTACAGCCATGACCTGGGAGAGCAGTTTTAGGACTGTATGTATCCAAATCCTAGGAGTGGCTCCCGTTGAAAGCAGTTGTTATTTACAGGACTTGGACTCCATGGGGACACATTCCCACATCCTCCAGCTCAGAAGCATCTCATTTTCCTATCATTTCTGAAAGACCGTAATGGGGGAAGTCTTTTTGAATTATAGCGAAGATGTAAGTGTGGGGCTTCTTTCGTTAAATTTTGTTTTGCGTCTTGATGATTGAGTCTCATATGAAATTGATGATAACAGCTTTTTTAAAGTGCGTTTCCATATATTTTGTGAAGACACAAAGAACAGGAAGAAAAGGAGCGTTTGTTACTTAGAACTCTATTGAGTCTCAGTGACCCCCAAACAAACACCGGCATATTTCCTAAATATTAGCTGCTTATCGCCAAGGCTCCATCCAGTCTGCGTTTGCTTTCTCAACACCCCCTTCATCAGAAAGAGAGGCTAGAGAAGTTTAATTTGCTTAGAAGCTTATGATTAGAAAATTTAATCTCATACCTGAGTTTCTGAAACCTTCCCGTGCATACGAATCATCTGGCAATCTTGTTAAAATGCAGATTCTAAATCAGGAGGGCTGGGTGGGGCCTGGGATCCTACATTTCTAAAGTTGTCGGGGCTACTGGTGTTGTTGGTTTGAGTCCTGCACTCTGGAGAGCAAAGCCTTATTACACCGAGTTAAACGATAAAATACGAATAGGGCAATAGGTTAAAATGTAGATGAGCGGAGATTCTCAGGCAAACCGTATGTGGTTCAACCCTCAATAACTTTGTCTCGATTCATCCAGCAACTTTCTTAATAATAATGTTTGAACAATAGGACGTGTATATACGGTTCTTTGGGAACTTAACGTTTAGAAAATAGTGTGTGGCCTCATGTCGTGAAGAAATCTTTCTGTTGTTCATCCAGAAGTGAGCCCCCCAGGGGCCCAGCTAAACTATTGTGTTTCAGCCCCAAGAAGGTGATTAGGGACACAGAGGCCATTTGTCTGCAGCTAGAAAAAGACGCTACAAGGGAAAAATTCCACTCTCCTTTTTTTCTCTGTTTCTCTTTTTTTTTTTAAATCTCTTTCTCACTCCCTTCCTTTTCCCTTCTCTGCTTTTCCACCTTCGTGTTATATACCTCTCCATTCTTTCAATTCCATGAAGAATCAAACCCCGTTACCGGGGACCTGGTGGCAAACCGTGGCGCCCTCTGGTGGTTCTCTGAAAACACAGCAAGGCTCAATCCCTCCCCTCGCAGTGCTTCCTGATGGCAGCTTCAGATAGTACAGAGCTAGTGGGCACGGAGATGGGACACATGTCCCGGAATTGGAGAGCCCCGTCTCCTCCAAGCTGCAGTGGCAGATAGGAGACATTCTAAATTCTAAATGGAGGAGGAGGATGGGTTGAAATTTGTATCAGTCTGGCTCTAGGTCGCTCCAGCTCCCGTGGTAATCTCTGGATCCTTGATTTATCATTAGTATTATCTGCAAAAGACATTTATCAATGGCTCGCTTTTCAGAAGAATAAATTTGAATCTGTGCATTAAGGCCAATATGTCCTGGTGGTCCATTAGCAGAAGACCAGCCCTGGAGTCTGTACAGAGATCTTTAGGGCCAGCTAAGCCAGTGTCTCTCAAATAAACACTATAAATAAACTAAGGCACTACTGAGAACCAAGTCAGCATTCCTTTTCAGATTCACTAAAGCTGGGCTCTTTAAGAAGTACCTTCAGAGGGGGTTTCTGGTTTGGGGTATTGTGCATTCGGTTGTACAGGCAATTTTACATTTGCATTGCTAATGGACCTCTTCTGAATGTGTTTGACATTTTGCTTGGCTTTGAAAGGACTTTTATGCTGCTGCTCTTTCTTCCCTCGAGCTGCCTTGGGCTAATTAACCTATTCCCTTACTGGCTGGGCCTACTATATGCAAATGTTCTCATTTTGGATTCTGACATATCACTCTTGCATGAACATCCCTAATGAAATCCTGTGGGGTTTTATGGGAGCAGTGCTACTGTGGAACCAGCAGGGGGCGCGTGGAACGGTTTGCTTTGAGTGGCTCTAAATGACTTTGCTAGTTGATGTGGGAAAGTGGGAGTTAGACAATTCTTTAAGTGACTCTTGAGATCTAAAGCTAAAAGATCATTGTCAGCACTTGTTCAGCAGCCAGAAGGGGCAACTGATTTTTTTTATAAGTTTGTGATTTAATTTTATTCTGTCATTGTTTTAAACGTAGCACTGGCCTCCTGATTGATTTGCAAACATTGTGCGTAAATTATGTGCTGCACTGTTTATAAAAGAAGGCTACACAGAGCACGGTTATTCTGAACGTATAAAAGCCCTAGGTCGGGAGGGGAAATAAGTGACATCATTTCTTCAACACAGGTATTTCTCCGGCATGAACGTACTAGATCTTTGCACTTTGTTTTTTGTTTCCATCCCGGGCTTTAAAGTGCCTCTCATGTCAAATGAGAAACCCTGTTCTTATTGAAATGACCTTTGATGTTGAGACCCCAAATTTACAAACTTCCACCTCGTGTGCCCCTGTCCACCACCATTAAGGACAGGCACTGTCTTTTGAATAATCTTTTTATTGCGATGTTTGGTGACGATGTTGAAGCAAGAGTAACAATGGCCGCTAAAATCATCGGCCAAAAAAAAGGTTACCGATTAGGCTGGGGTAGTGCAGCTACATAGGAGAGATGGGGATAAGCTGGTACAGGCAAGAGGAGAGAAAAGAGGCCGTGTGACGGTGGGGATGCCCCATTGCTTCAGCGTCAGCAGGGATCAGATGCCGAAGGCTGCCTGCTGCCTTGTCGTGCTTGTTTTAAAATCAGAGTGTACAAGGGGCACCGGGGTGGCTCAGTCGGTGAGGCGTCTGACCTCCGCTCAGGCCACGGCCTTGCGGTCTGTGGGTTTGAGCCCCTTGTCAGGCCCTCTGCGGTCAGCACTGAGCCTGCTTCGGGTACTCGTGTCCCCTCTCTCTCCGCTCCTCCCCCACTTGTGCTGTCTCTCTCTGAAAAATAAAAGAAAGTAAAACAAAAAAAACAAATAAATAAAATAAGTAAACGATGGGGCGCCTGGGTGGCTCAGTCTGTTAAGCGTCCGACTTTGGCTCAGGTCATAGTCTCACAGTTCATGAGTTCGAGCCCCACGTTGGGCTCTGTGCTGACAGCTGGGAACCTGGAGCCTGCTTCGGATTCTGTGTCTCCCTCTCTCTCTGCCCCTCCCCCACTCATGCTCAGTCTCTCTCCTCTCTCTCTCTCTCTCTCAAAAATAAATAAAGATTAAAAAATGTTTATAAAATCAGATTGTAGAAAAGAGGGTCTGGGTAGGAGAAATGCTAAAACCCAAAGCCCTGTGCCTCAGTTTCCCAGGATGCCCGCACGTGACAGTGCTTGTGTCTACAGCTGGTGCCTGCAAGGGGCACTCGCATCGGCTCATTAGCCCGGTTCCTGTTGGTCCCACTGATGCACTGCCTGTTGCCAGTGGGTGTCTATCTGCCCACACAGTCACGGTGACTCCAAGTTCACCGGCCACTGAGGGACTGAGATATATGTATGTAACTGGCTCCCAGCCCACTATTTATAGATCGCGATTGAGGCGCATGGGGCTGATTGATCTGAAAAGAGGTTTCATCTCTAGGGTTAATGGCGGGTTGACCTTTTCCAAGGAGAAAGGGAGGGAGCTGGTGTGAAGAGAAAATTCAGAGACTACATGGAAAGAGAGAGAGAGAGAGAGAGAGAGAAAGAAAGGAAAGAAAGAGAGAGAGAGAGAGAGAAAGAAAGGAAAGAAAGAAAGAAAGAAAGAGAAAGAAAGAAAGAAAGAATAACCGTCATGAAGGAGAAACCTTCAACGTAGCCTCCCTATTAGCGCACTTTTTTTGTGTGTGTAACCATAACCATATTCATTTTTTAACTGTCTCACAGATTTCTTTTGGCTTTCTGTTACCCTATGAGTAGCTGTACTGGGAATTCTTTGGAAACTTGTAGAGAACAAGATTATTTTTGGCTGCCTCTGCTGAGTTGGCATGTGGTACTGTGCATGTGTGCGAGGGAAGAGAGAGTGGCTTTGGACCAGAGTGTGGACCCTGACTCAGGCAGAACCTTTGAGTAGGAGCCCCGGCAGGTGAGGCATCAGACCTTACACCTGAAGCTGACCCGGCACTACCCCCCCCACCCCCCCCCCTTCCCCCTACGAAAGACCGCCGGCGCCCCCCCGCCCCCCCCCCCCCACGGGCTCCCGACCTCCGCCAACCCCAGACCTTACACCTGAAGGTGGCCTGGGACCCCTCCCCCACTCCTCACCTGCTCCTTCCCAGCACCTGCATCTGAGGCTGACTTCCCCTAATGTCGCCCTTCCTGTGGGCTTCTCTGGATTTCCCAGCAAGGCAAAGAAGAGGTAAAGAAGGGACCAGCATTTCTGAAAAGGAAATTTAAGAAGCAAATCATCTCCCCTGTAAGAAGCAAAGAAAATAGGGAGAGAGGGTATTGAGAAACGCAGAGGGTCTTAGGGGAGCTGTTCATGCCATCAGAAGGTATCTGCTGTGAGGTTCTGACCTCCCGGTTTCCTCGCGTTTACCTGATGTGCTCTCCAACGTGGCCAGTGTTTTCATGGGCTTTCATGCTGGGGCCCGTGATCAGGTTTTGGGGAATTCACGTGGAAGCCAGAGGCCTAGTCTCAGTCTGATGTTCTGATTTCCTTTCCCTCCTCTTCCCCTCGCCCCCCACCCTGTCTGCCTCTTCCCAGATTCCAGAGCTGCTGCGGGCCGATCGCACCCACGGGGAGATGATTCCTCATGAAGAGCCTGGATCCCCTACAGAAATCAAATGTGACTTTCCATGTATCAGACTAAAACCAGAGCCAGCCAGACAGTGAAACAGTCACCGTGGAGGGGGGACGGCGAAAAATGAAATCCAACCAAGAGCGGAGCAACGAATGCCTGCCTCCCAAGAAGCGCGAGATCCCCGCCACCAGCCGGCCTTTGGAGGAGAAGGCCGCCGCGGCGCCCAGCGACAACCACCGGGCGGAGGCCGTGGCATGGCTCCCCGGCAACCCGGGGGGCCGCGGCCACGGGGGCGGCAGGCACGGCCCGGCGGGGGCCCCGGTGGAGCTGGGTTTACAGCAGGGAATAGGTTTACACAAAGCGCTGTCCGCGGGGCTGGACTACTCCCCGCCCAGCGCGCCCAGGTCCGTGCCGGCGACCACCACGCTGCCCGCCGCGTACCCTCCCCCGCAGTCGGGGACGCCGGTGTCCCCCGTGCAGTACGCTCACCTGCCGCACACTTTCCAGTTCATCGGGTCCTCCCAGTACAGCGGGCCCTACGCCGGGTTCATCCCTTCGCAGCTGATCTCCCCGACGGCCAGCCCCGTCACCAGTGCCGTGGCCTCGGCCGCGGGGGCCACCACTCCATCCCAGCGCTCCCAGCTGGAAGCCTATTCCACTCTGCTGGCCAACATGGGCAGTCTGAGCCAAGCCTCGGGACACAAGGCTGAGCAGCAGCACCTGGGCAGGACGTCGGGGCTCGGCCCCCCGGGGTCCCCCCCTCCCACCCAGCAAAACCAGTACGTGCACATCTCCAGCTCTCCGCAGAGCGCCGGGCGCACGGCGTCCCCTCCGGCCATCCCCGTCCACCTGCACCCGCACCAGACGATGATCCCACACACGCTCACCCTGGGGCCCTCCCCCCAGGTCGTAGTGCAATACACCGACTCCGGCGGCCACTTCGTCCCGCGGGAGGCCGCCAAGAAAGCCGACAGCGGCAGGCTGCAGGCCATGCAGGCCAAGGAGCTCCTGAACGGCGAGATGGAGAAGGGCCGCAGGTACGGGGCCCCGAGCTCCGCCGACCTGGGCCTGGTGAAGGCCGGGAAGTCGCTTCCTCACCCGTACGAGTCCAGGCACGTGGTGGTGCACCCGAGCGCCGCGGACTACGGCGGTCGGGACTCCTCGGGGGTCCGGGCCTCTGTGATGGTCCTGCCCACCAGCAGCGCGCCCGCCGCCGACCTGGAGGTGCAGCCGGTCACGCACCGGGAGGCCTCGCCCTCCACCCTCAACGACAAAAGCGGCCTGCATCTAGGGAAGCCCGGGCACCGGTCCTACGCGCTGTCACCCCAACAGGCCCTGGGCCCCGAAGGCGTGAAGGCCGCCGCCGTCGCCACGCTGTCCCCCCACACGGTCATCCAGACCACACACAGCGCCTCGGAGCCACTCCCGGTCGGACTGCCGGCCACCGCCTTCTACGCGGGGACCCAAGCGCCGGTCATCGGCTACCTGAGCAGCCAGCAGCAGGCGATCACGTACGCCGGCAGCCTGCCCCAGCACCTGGTGATCCCCGGCACGCAGCCCCTGCTCATCCCGGTCGGCGGCGCCGACGTGGAGGGCTCGGGAGCCGCCCCCGCCATCGCCACGTCGTCGCCCCAGTTCGCGGCAGTGCCTCACACGTTCGTCACCACCGCCCTCCCCAAGAACGAGAACTTCAGCCCGGAGGCCCTGGCCACGCAGGCCGCCTACCCAGCCATGGTGCAGGCCCAGATCCACCTGCCCGTGGTGCAGTCCGTGGCGTCCCCCGCCGCCGCGCCCCCCACGCTGCCCCCCTACTTCATGAAAGGCTCCATCATCCAGTTGGCCAACGGGGAGCTGAAGAAGGTGGAGGACTTGAAGACAGAAGACTTCATCCAGAGCGCCGAGATCAGCAGCGACCTGAAGATCGACTCCAGCACCGTGGAGAGGATCGAGGACAGCCACCACCCGGGCGTGGCGGTGATACAGTTTGCCGTCGGGGAGCACCGAGCACAGGTAACCTTCACCCCCTCCCCCTGCGCGTGCGCGCGCACACACACAGTCATGCGGTCCTCCCTGGTTTCCCCGGCAACATGAGCCTCTTCCAAGAGGCAGACTGCAACGGGCTGTGCGGAGAATTGAGGGTTTTCCTTCACCCCTAGACTCTGCAGGACCATCACCTTTCCCAGCCAGGTTCTAAGCCCCAACGCCCCAGGGCACTCGTTTGTAAGGAATTCACTTCTGTGCTCCTAGACGGGAGGGCTTAGGAAAGGTACCGTCCTCCAGAAGATTAGAAAAATCACCACTGGGCGTGTTTTTGTTTTTGTTTTTGTTTTTGTTTTTTATTCTGTAGTTTAGATGAGGAACCTCGAGTGCGAAACGCGGCCGGCAGGCTCAAGCCTTTCTAGGGGTCACTGTGCCCTTCTTCTGTGCCAGGAAAAGGCAGTGCTGGTCCGGGTGGGCACCTTAGACAGAGTCCCCACGTCCCATTCCAACATCCGTGTTTTAAAATGTTATTACTCTTTAGGTGTGGGGAGGCTGACAGATGGGGGGCACAGCCGCCATTGAAAGGTGGCTTGTTCTACTCGGATCCCAAGAAGATGGGCACGCCACATGGGGAATCGCCAGAGTCAGTCAGGAGGCAGGGGGACGAGCAGGGAACATGGGCAAGAGCCTTTATTGTGGGAAGGAACGAGCAGGCTTAGGATTGGCTGGTGTGGATAATTTCAGGGGGCTCTGGGGCAGAGCTGCCCCTGGGTGTCTGCTACCTGGGCCTGGGGTGATTGGGGCAGGTGGATAGGGGCCCCGAGGTGAAAGCCCAGTAGAGGCGGTGGTTGGGGGTGTGGGTTTTTGGTTTGCATGTGAAGATGTCTCTCCCAGGCAAGGAATCGGCTAACCCTGGGAGGGGCATCCCCTCTAGAGGCAGCAAGGCTCCCAGATGTCAAAGCATCGGAAGGTAGAAAGTAAAAGGCACAGTTAACATAGTCCCAGAATCCCAGGTGATCTCCTGGGCTCACGGTAAACAGGAACCACCAGCAGTAAATGCAGTCGTGGTGAGTCGCGTTAAAGCCTGGAACTATTATTGACTCTCTTAATTTCCGTGGGCTCCTTCCGTGCACTCTTTTAAGTCTCTTAAATCACCTGAACACCTTTATTCCGTGGCCCATTGATATAAAGCACTGTCCAGGTGGCTTGGAGTCCAGCAGGTGTGGCCTCCAGGCTGGGAGCTTCTTCGGCCGTTGAGCCCAGATCTCCTGGGAATGTTTCCATTGAGGACTTTGAAAAACCCCAGAGGTGACAGCGCCGCCCTCACGTTTGAATTGAAAACGGTCATAGTGTAGCTGATATTTGGGACATTCAAAAATAAGTAAAAAATAAATAAATAAGACAAATTAGTTCATGGTCTAAATTGTTTTGAGCAGACTTTTAAGAGATCAAGTTTTAGGGGAGGGGGGATTTTCGAGGGTTTTCCAGAAGGGCTTGGGAGTGACCAGATGTCAGGTCTCGCACAGTGTCAGGGGGCCTGCAATGCCAAGAGCTTTTAGCCCCCAAAGATTTCTGTTTTATGGTACAGCGTCACCACTATAGGCTTGCGGTCTTTGGTTCGGGACCAAGTAAGATGTCTCAAAGTTCAGATTAAAAAAAAAATGCAAAACAGCAGGACTTTTCTTTTTTTTTTTAATTTTTAATGTTTTTATTTATTTTTGAGACAGAGAGAGACAGAGCATGAGTGGGGAAGGGGCAGAGAGAGAGGGAGACACATAATCTGAAGCAGGCTCCAGGCTCTGAGCTGTCAGCACAGAGCCCGCCGCGGGGCTCGAACTCACAGACTGTAAGATCGTGACCTGAGCTGAAGTCGGATGCTTAACCAACTGAGCCACCCAGGTACCCCAGCAGGACTTTTCTTTTAAGCGGCGTCATTATTTCGAACTCCCTCCCCGCCTGTGGTTGCCGCTCTCTCCCTCCTGCCTATGTAGTGTTGGAGGTGGGCACTGGAAGGAAAAAATGAGTTGTCTTGTAACAGGCTCCAGGTGAAGCATGGAAATAAGCAGGAATGCAAGTGAATGTGTTTTCTCATGGCACCTTTAATCCTTAAAGCGTTACTGTGAACGGGGGAAGGCACAGGAAGAGGCGTTACTTGGAAATGCTCCTGGTTTGCACGTGAACCTCTCTCACCCCGAGAATACAGAACGGCTCCAGCCGTTCTCATGGCCAAGGGCTTCCCAGGCCTCTTTAGCTCTCGAATCAACCAGGCAGTTCTGGAGAGGAAGCATCTCTATGTTTTCCCTGCCCGATACTTTGCACAACGGACGCTCGCATGATAGAGTCACCGGCTTCCCTGTGAGTCCCATTTCCTCCGGCAGCCAGACCACGGGTCTCTTTGCCTATACACGACCAAGGTGCAAATGAGGAGGTAGGAGATTTATCATGGCCTGTTCGCAGGTCTGTCCGGGCAGCCCCGCGCGGGGGTGTCGCGTGCCGGGAAGGACGGCTGCCTGCTCAAAAGGTGGCTTGGTTTTTGAGCTGTAAAAACAAAAGTGCAAGGCCCCCGACACAGCCAGTGATGTGTCGCTTTCCCCAGAAGCCTATCAGAAACAGGCTGACATCATCACTGCTAAAATACTCCACCAGCTGTGTTTGCCACTGGTGACAGGAGAGAATCAGAGAGAAAGCGAGAGGGGGGAAGGAGGAGGGGAGCCAGGGAAGTGATAGCTGGATGTAATTTACGTTCCAAGGGCCGAGAACTTTCCTCCCTCATCCGTGTGGCGCTGAGGATTTTTCTGCCCCCACCCAGGCCTGGAGAATCAGCCGTGTCTTCCCGACTGGCTAGAAATCACTAATGCACCCACGGGGAGATGTAGGAATGTGCCAAGTGTTTAACTTAACTAGCAAAAAAAAATCACCAAATTGATTGGGGAAGTGGTGGGAGGTGGGATGGTTTTCTACACCCCAGATGGATGGCTCTATGACTCCGGGCTTTAAATCCTGCGTGGAAGGGCTGCTTGACCTCAGACAATCCACCACGAGCCTCCCCTTTGGACGCAGCGGGCCACGGTGGGGAAGGCCCGGGCCTGGTCGCCCACGAGACGTGTTGCTTTCCCCTTGAGCCATGGCTTTTCTCATCCCCGAGACAGGCAAATGATTCCTCGTACGAGGGGCGCACTCTCTTTTTGTGATCCTGGGCTTCTCTGCCTCGCAGCACAGAGCTTCTAGAAACTACCCACCTTGGCCCGGCGAGCCAAAAATCCACACGGGGACACTGAGGGCATCTCTGCTGACCTCGTGCTCGTAATCAGCACCAAGACCTCATGGGAACCAAACCAGCCCGTGTGAAACTGAGAGGTTTCTCGTTTGGCTGATTATTTGGAGGAGCTGAACTAATTACCGTTGTAGCAAGACGCCCCCAGTGTCGTCTCCAGCTGAAGCTGCAAACGAGGCGGCGTAGGAGAAAAACACTGCTGCCTGTTTGTCCCTGTCCCCGTGGCTCTGCCATATCCAGCGTGGTCATTCTCTCTGCCCAGGCAGCGTCTTTGCCCCCTGTGCCCAGCCCGCTGCCGTGGGAGAAGACAAAGGGGACTTCAGGTGTGATCCGGCCTCTCGGTGGGCACTCTGGGTCTCCTTCCTCGTGTTCTGCAGCACAGGTAGCACACTGCACCCCAGACAGGAGAGCCCCCCGCCCCTGCTGCCCTCACGCTTGGTGATCCTGCGTCACAGCCCCGGTGGACGACAGAATCGCTTTCCTCGGGCCTCACTCCCAAATATAACAATCCACTTGAAAATCTTTTCCAGGATGGAGCCTGTAAGTCTGTGGCGAGTCCCAGAGGGGACCCCCAGCACTAGCGTGAGCCAGCGAGGTTCGCTAAGAGAATGGGGCGTCCTCTGCGTGGGAAGCAAGTTAGCTGGTAGGAAGATGCAGGATCTACAGGTAAAAGTACCTGAGTCAGATCGGCCTTCCACTCCAACAATAGTGCAGGGACCTTGTGCACATTGGGCACAAGTGAGTGCACAGAGTGCACAGTGTCTCAGCCTTCCAGTCGGCTCTCGTGGTGGGAGGAATTAGGGTTGTTGTAAGGATTAAAGAAAATGTTTTCAAAGGAACCAGCACAATATGTAACGCCCAGCGGGCCCTTGAGAATATTACTGTCCCTCCCTTTTTCCAACTTATGTGGCTTTGGCCCTGAGAAGTGAAAAGTTAGCTTCGGAAAAATAAATGAAAGGCTTCACGCTCTGAAAACAATTTATGGGGCGCCTGGGTGGCTCAGTCTGTTGAGCGTCCAACTTCAGCTCAGGTCATGATCTCACGGTTCATGGGTTCGAGCCCCTCATCGGGCCCTGTGCTGACAGCTCGGAGCCTCGGATTCTGTGTCTCCCTCTCTTGCTCTGCGCCTCCCCCGCTCACGCTCTGTCTCTGTCTCTCAAAAATAAATAGATGTTAAAAACTTAAAAATAAAATAAAAAGAATTTATGGAAGGGGAGGCAGTCTAGAAACAGTCCAGAAAGAAGGGTGACGTTCTCTTAACACGCGCAATAAGCCGTTTTTACCCTGCCTGTATTCCTGGGGTGTATTCCCATGAGTGGCCCCCCTGAGCACCCTACCACAATTCCTCCAAGGAAGCCTAAATGACCTGCTAGCCAGTATGCATAGAGACCAACTGTATTTTTCTGAGCATGAGCTGGACTGGAGGGATGCATTGGTGGCCCCGCCATCCACGCAGTAAGAGACCCGGAAATGGAGGTTTCGGGTGCCTCTCTTCTGCCAGGTGCCCGCTGGGGGAGCCCCTGCCCAGGACGGCCCCTCCCAGGGAGGCTTCTGGTTCCATCTGGCTCTGTCTGTGAGCAGTCTCCCCACACCCCTGTCTCGGGCTGCCCAGGCTCAACTTTGCTAAAGAGGGACACAAAGCTGGCACAAAGGAACTGTAGTAAATTTTATTTTAATTTTTTTAACGTTTATTTATTTTTGAGAGAGAGAGAGAGAAAGAGAGTGAGCTGGGGAGAAGCAGAGAGAGAGGGAGACACGGAATCCAAAAGCAGGCTCCAGGCTCCGAGCCGTCAGCACAGAGCCCGACATGGGGCTTGAACTCACGGACCGCGAGATCATGACCTGCGAGATCATGACCTGAGCCGAAGTCGGACGCTTAACCAACTGAGCCACCCAGGCGCCCCTCATTCCACTGTTTCTAACTCGACAGCTGTGTTGTGTGACTCATCAGTGGTAGCGTTGTGCTTTAATGGATTAGCTGGTGCCTAAAAATCGCCAGGGCCCTCGTGTGAGCAGCACAGAAGTCTGCCGAGTCCCCTAGCAGCCAAGGCAAACCGACCCGCCAACATTTCACGTGTGGGGCTTGGTGGGAATGAATCCTAACGTATCAAAAAAATAGATAGTGACCGCCCTGTGTGCCAAAGCCTGGAGCTGGACCTGTGGCCCGGTTATCGGTGCTAATCCTCCTCTCTGCCTGAGTTCCAGAAAGGCTCCGGCAGAGAAATAGCATCAAACCACAATTTGTTTATGTGTCTGCGTCCCCTTTAAAAAAAAAAAAAAAAAAAGGAAGGAAAAATGCTCTCCTTTAGCCTATGCGTGATATCAGTGCCCCCAACCAGGTGGTCTTACGTGTATTATTGAAGCAGCCTCTTGTTGTTGCTTATAGCCAGTTTTTAATTAATTAGGCTTTATTGTTGAAAGTAGTTTTAAGTTTGGGGGGGGTGCGGTGGAGCAGAAAGTACACAGATTCCCAGATACATAGTTTCCCCTGTTATTAAAATCTTGCTTCTACGTAGTGTTATTAAAATCTTGCTTCTACGTAGTACATTGGTTACGGTAGTCGGTAGTCGAGCCAGTGTTGATACGTGATTATGAACCTAAGTCAGTAGCTTTCATGAAGGCTCACTCTTTGTGCTCTACATTCTGTGGTTTTGGCAAATACCTAATGTCATGTATTCGGCATTCCTGTATCATCCAGAGTGGTTCCGCTGCCCCCAAAATCTATGTTTCACCTATGCGTGCTCCCTGTCTCCACCCCCGTCCTGGAGCCCTGACAACCACTGATCTTTTCACACGTCTGTAGTTCTGCCTTTTCCAGAATGTCATATAGCTGGAATCACACAGTATGTAGCCTTTTCAGACTGGCTTCTTTCCCTTGGCAATACGCATTTAAGGTTCTTCTATGTCTTTTAGTGGCTTTGAGACGGCATTTCTTTTTAGCCCTGAATAACATGTTGTTTTCCTAAGGCACGCTTTTTAAGACCCCGGGGGGGAAGGGCAAGTGGGATAGAATCTGTTACCCCAGTGACCTGTTGAGTCAGATCCTAAAGGGGCCTCCCCCGCAGAGGAGGCTCTGGGAGTCAGGCTGCAGTGTATGAGAAGAACCCAACGTATCATTCAGGATTTGTGTCTGGGGGTGTCTCTGAACCAGGGTGTGGGTTTACTGAAAACCCTGCAATGTTTCCACCAAAGCCTGAGTCAGGTTCCGTGTTTAATGTGATTAAATGTTTAAATAGAACACTCGCGGGGCGCCAGGGTGGCTCAGTCGGTTAAGCGGCTGACTTCAGCTCAGGTCACGATCTCGCGGTCCGTGGGTTCGAGCCCCGTGTTGGACTCTGGGCTGACGGCTCAGAGCCTGGAGCCTGCTTCCGATTCTGTGTCTCCCTCTCTCTCTGCCCCTCCCCCGTTCATGCTCTGTCTCTCTCTGTCTCAAAAATAAATAAACGTTAAAAAGAATTTTTTTTAAATAAATAAAAAAAATAAATAGAACACTCGATATTCTTCCACTCGACTGAAGAGTTGTGACTGCTTTTATTAGTGATTTTTAAACACCGAAATAAGTGGGTCTCTCACTTAGCCCTGCTAAGTGGATCATCACTCCAGCGTTGTCTGATTTTCTGGAGGTTGAGAAGGTAGGTAGTCATGCACACTGGCCTTCAAGGAAAGTAGATGGGCGCTTTTTTTTTTTTTTTTTTCCTGCTGGTAAAACAGGATCGAGAATTTCACTTGCGCACGAAGTTGGCGATTCCCAGCACAATAATTTCACCCAAAGCAAGACATGTTCGTGGAAGCCCAGCCTCTGAGAGATCTCATTGATCCCGGATATCGGCGGAGTTTGGGCCAGTGCCAAGCAAAAATGTTTTGTAAAACAGATGTCCTTCACATTTGTGAAGACAGGGAATTCTTGTGGAGGAAAGGGGAGACATATTTAAACAACAGACGTTTTGTTTTCTTTATATCTTGTTTTTGGTGATATGTACATATGTGTGTATATAGACAGAGCACCAATCTAAGATAGAAAGAGACAACCAAACGGCATAAATATGCCGCTCTGCATGCAGTGTTCAGATGCACTGGTAGTTGACTAAGTAGTTAAAGGAATTTTATTACACTTACACACAGAGGAGCTAAAAATGATCTTCAAAAGCCAGTCATTAGCCAGACCAGGAAGGTGACATTGAATAAATACTCATCAGCCCAGAAGTGAGGCTGCGTTGCCTCCCTGTCTTGATTCACCCGTCCTGAACAGAAATCGGAGGGGATTGTTTTAGAGGTTGGTTGAAGGGGGCTGAAGAGGTGGGGGGAGCGAGCAAAGGGGTGTGCCTGCCGCAGCAGGAGGAGGGCAGGAAAGGGTGGGAGAGGATGAGAGGTAACTCGCCCCTAAAAAGAAGGGTGCTGGCTACAAGGCCTCCAGACATGAAAGGCAGAGGGGCCTCAAGCTGACATAGGACAAAAGCTATTCATGGTCACATTTTATCCTGCAGACTGCTCAAAGTGTTTGGGAAAGAATGTATTTATGGGTTGAAAAAAAATGGGCTGTGGCGAGCTGCCAGAAGTTATGTAACGTGCTTCGGTTGTATATGACACTGCCCTCCTGAATATAGTTTCGTTGGGGTTTAATCAGAGACCGTTTGCACCCCGACATGATCATCAAATGAATTAGTGATCGTTAGCCCCTCTGAAAGAGCAAAAGGGAACCCAAGAGTGGAGAGAAGGTAACTGAAGTATGATTCGGTGAGGTCATGACCAGCCTGACAGGGGAGTGATGAGTTAAGGCAGCTATCGCTCAGCCCAGAAAGCTGCCTGTTCAGCGGGGAGCCAGACCCAGGGAAGGTTCTGCTCCTCTCCCTGGGGAGGACGAAAGTCCAATTTAGTCCCAGCTGGTGAAAACAAGCAAGGTCAGGCAGAGCCTTTCAGTGTCTAAACATTGACCTCTGTTGGCCAGTGGTGGCATTGCAGTGTTTTTACACACAGGAAGCAAACAGGGGGCTGAACATGCCAAAAAGTATCCCACACTCTGGGGATAGAACAGTTGAGCAAAACAGGCAACATCTCAGCACCCCCCCCACCCCCCCGGAGCATATGGTCTTAAGGGAGCCTGGGGGAGTCGGTAAAACAGGCAAACAAATGCATAAGCAAATTTGTATTTTGTTTTCATTTATTTTTTTATTTTTTAACATTTATTTATTAGAGAGAGAGAGAGAGAGAGAGAGCATTAGCGGAGAAGAGGCAGAGAGAGAGGGGGAGACACAGAATCTGAAGCAGGCTCCAGGCTCTGAGCTGTCAGCACAGAGCCTGACACAGGACTCGATCCCACGAACTGCAAGATCATGACCTGAGCTGAAGCCGGACTCTCAACCGACTGAGCCGCCCAGACGCCCCATCAGCAAATTTTTTAACTAATGCACCAAAAGATAAGAAGTGATAGGAGAAAAAATAAGACAGCCCAGAGAGGGTACGGATACTAGGGACGGAGGGTCATTACTTTAAATAACGGTCAGTGAAGCTGTCTCTGAAAAGGGGAATAGAAGACCATGGTCCACAGGGCAGAAAGGACTCCACATGGAGGGAACATCCAATGCCCAGACCCAGATGCTCAAGTGTCTTTAGAGTTAAAGGATCAACAAGGAGACAAGTGTCGCTATAGTGCAGTGAGTAGGGGCAGGGGCACACGCAGGCCACGTTGGGCTCGTCATGGCAGCTTTTTCTGCCAGGGAGAAGCTGGCTTGGCCAAGGCAGTGGTGGTGGAGGCAGTAAGAAATGGTCTCGTTCTGCATTTATTTGGAAGAGGGAACCAAGAGGATTTGCTTGTAATTTGGAGGTGTGCCATGTGCTAAAGAGCCCAGTACATTGTGACTCCCAGGCCTTTGAGTGGAACCCCTGGAAGATCGGGATGCCATTCACGGAGAGGGGGAAGAACAGAGCAGGCGCCATTGGGCAAGGGCACATCAGGAGGTCTATCTTGGACACGTAAAGCTTGAGTGGCCCATAGACACCCAAGTGGACGCCATCAGCTAACATGGTTGCCATTATCCAACTACGCCCTTGTGAAGTGACTTGTTTCATGTGCACGTCCTGCCTCCCCACTGAAGGCGAGAACTGGATCTTTAACCCCAGGAACTCTTCTCCAGTCCTTAACACTTAGCAGGGGCTCTGGGTTACGTAGTGAACGTGACTGCAACCTCTGGAGTGTGAATCCTTGATCAGTAATATTTTGAAGCTCTTGGTACCATAGGGAAGACCCACATGGGTCTCCAGGGCAAACAGTTCACATAGTCGTTGTTCTGGTTTAAAGTAACATCATGTCACCGAATCCCACCATCTATGTTTCATATGGAAAACAGTACCTGTTGGCAATGGCGGCGTGCTTTGAGGTAGATAATGCTCTTCGTCAAGGGAATTTCAAGCAGGTAGACCTTCCCACGTGTATTCTGATGGAAAAATCCCTTGGTGTGATTTCTTCAGGAACTATTAATGATCAGTTCACCTTTAAGAATGCTTACATCCTTCTGACAAACCCAATTATGCAATAAGAATAGGTTTGTTATGAATACTGTAGTGTGCTTATTTGAGATATGTACAACAAGAGTTTGACTTTCACCAAAGAGAGAGAAAATTCTTATTTTAGGGCACATATGCAGACAAAAAAAATGCATTATCTAGATAATTCAGTCTATGTAATTAGTGAGGATAAATCTTAGCGAGGATAAGTAATTAGTAATTAGTAAGGACAAAAAGAACATTTGGCCTAAGCCATGCAAGTCCACTGCTTACAATGATCAGATTATCGAATAGCCTTTTTTTAAAAAAAATATTTATTTATTTTTAAGAGACAAAGTGTGAGTGGGGAAGGGACAGAGACAGAGAGAGAGAGAGAGAGAGAGGGAGGGAGACACAGAATCCGAAGCAGGCTCCAGGCTCTGAGCTGTCAGCACAGAGCCCGATGCTATACGGGGCTCGAACCCACCAGCTGTGAGATCATGACCTGAGCCAAAGTTGGACGCTTAACCGACCGAGCCGCTCAGACACCCCTATTGAATAGTCTTTCTCCCCTAATTTGCGTAGACCCAGCTGAAGATGGGCGATGTGGCATCTTTTCCCAGGATAGCAGAGCTTCTCTGGGAAGAGCCAAAGCCAGAATTTAGGAGGAAGGGACCAAGAGCAAGCCTTTGAAGGGGCAGAGAAGATTTTCCCAAACCTATCCAGGTAGAAATAAATTCTATTATCATCAGCCCTTTAGTCCACATCTCAAATATTCTCCTCTCTCCTCCTCTCTTTTCTTACATGAGTTTTTAGGTTAGGCTGTTCAAGTTATAGACCACGTTGCAGCATTTAATTCTAAGATTTGCCTTTGGAGTTTTGAGATGAAAGAGTAATGAAGGGCTTTCAAAATGCCCCCAAACATTACGGTGTGTATAATGGGAAGCATATGGATCTGCGTCATAGCTGTTGGAATCGTCAGTGATGTTACCTCTTATAAAGGCCTCGAAGACAAGCTCTTCTTAAAAATTAGTCAACAGATACTTGGTAACGTGTAGACGTTTGCAGTGAGATTGGTTTACGCGTAGACAGTAAATGTTGTATTCAGAATATGAACTCTTGGCTGCTCTGAGGAGTTTCTAGAATATGGCTCCCACACCAGGAACCTGTCCATTAGTAGATGTTGGGCTGTCTGTCAGCAAGGAGACAGACTCTACCCAGTAGAAGGGATCATCTAGGAAAAGGCAAAGCCAAAAAAGAGGCCATTGTGTTTAGAAATAGGGTTTATGATATTAGGAACATCACATTACCTCCGACTGGTGTTAGGCAGAGATAAGCAAATACGTTCTTTTTTTTAAATATATAGGGGCGCCTGGGTGGCTCAGTCGGTTGGACATCTGACTTCAGCCCGGGTCACGATCTCGCGGTCCGTGAGTTCGAGCCCCGTGTCAGGCTCTGGGCTGATGGCTCGGAGCCTGGAGCCTGCTTCCGATTCTGTCTCCCTCTCTCTCTGCCCCTCCCCCATTCATGCTCTGTCTCTGTCTCAAAAATAAATAAACGTTAAAAAAAAAAACATTTTAAATATATACATACATACACACACACACACACACATATATATATATAATTTATATAGAATATATGTTATATAAATTTATTGTCAAATTGGTTTCCATACAACACCCAGTGCTCATCCCAACAGGAAACAAATAGATTCTTATGAGGTATTTACACTTGAGAACGTTGTTTCTGTGACTTTCAGTTGCAGCTAAAGAATCCCCACTTGAGGGGCACCTGGGTGGCTCCGTCGGTGAAGCGTCCGACTTCGGCTCAGGTCGTGATCTCACACTTCGTGAGTTTGAGCCCCGCATCGGGCTCTGTGCTGACAGCTCAGAGCCTGGAGCCTGCTTCGGATTCTGTGTCTCCCTCTCCCTCAGCCTCTCCCCTGCTTGTGCTCTGTCTCTCTCTCTCTCTCTCTCAAAAATAAATAAACTTAAAAAAAATGTTTTTTAAAGAATCCCCACTTGAAGCAGGATTTGTTCCTTCTGGATGATGTTAACGCTCTAAGAGGTTTGGGATGGGATTTATGGAGCCAGCTCCAAGTGGGTCCTTCCCATTTGGAACTCAGTGGGCGTCCTGATATGATACTGTAACTTGTAGGTATATGTGTACATACATATATGCAAATATACATGTGCGCGTGATGTAACGCAATTCTGTGAGTGAATAGCAGCCTCATCACCCACTTATGTAGGGAGACTAGAATTGTATGAGTAGATGTAAGGCCCCCAGTGCTTCACAATTTTCTGACTGATGAAATAAATCCACGAGCTCATGCCATTGGATCTTATTTATTTCAAGTAAACATTTACCACTGTTGGGGGGAGTGGGAATGTTAAATTCCTCTCTTTTAGTGGGACTATAATAGCTTTGTTCACAGGGGCAGAAATCGGGAGCATACGAAAAGGAAGTGGGTTTGGAGGGCCAAAGACTGGGACTAAATCACTATTCCCTGATCTTACAGCTAGGATGTTAGGCAAGTGATCTAATCTGTTGGAGATACAGTTTCTTATTTGTAAAATCGGAACAATAGTACCTTTTTTCCCTAGTCTATTGTGAGCATAAACAAAGTATTTTTTGTGAAGTCCGTACCTAAATGTTTGACAGGTAGTAGACATTCAAGAATCTTTAGCTCTCTTTACATTATTAAAATAGCCCAGAACAATGAAGTTTTCCCCCCGATAATATGCACATTTATACGGGCTCCTGTTCACACGCACACTATAGTAATAAGCTTGCATATAAATTCACTCCAGTTGTCCCCTCTATAAATACTATGCCTTTTATGGAGCAAATACAGTATATCACTTAATAAGTGTGTGTAGAACCAGATAAATCGTAGTTATCCAAAAAGATAAAGTAGATAAACTAGAAAGCCACAATCCATATAAATTACATGGAAATGTGCTACTTTGGGGGTTTGGGGATATTTCATTATTTTTTTAAGTTTATTTATTTATTTTAAGAGAGAGAGAGAGAGAGAGAGAGAATCCCAAGCAGGCTCTGCACTGTCAGCACAGAGCCTGACACGGGCTCAAACTCACAAACCATGAGCTCATGACCTGAGCCAAAATCAAGAGTCAGAAGCTTAACCAACTGAGCCACCCAGGCGCCCCTAGGTTTTGGGGGTATTTTAATTACTTACGTGTTTGTGTATGTGTGCCTGTGTATAAAATTCAACAGAATGTTTTTAATATTATTATAGTCAACGGGGCTCCTGGGTGGCGCAGTCGGTTAAGCGTCCGACTTCAGCCAGGTCACGATCTCGCGGTCCGTGAGTTTGAGCCCCGCGTCAGGCTCTGGGCTGATGGCTCGGAGCCTGGAGCCTGTTTCCGATTCTGTGTCTCCCTCTCTCTCTGCCCCTCCCCCGTTCATGCTCTGTCTCTCTCTGTCCCAAAAATAAATAAAAAACGTTGAAAAAAAATTAAAAAAAAATATTATTATAGTCAATATTATTTTGACTTACCTCCATCTATCATTTTCATTGTTCTTCCTTCTTCCCTGCATCTGCAAACTTCCACCTAGGTTGATTTTTTTCCTCTACCTAAAGAATACTCCGTAGCATTTTCTTTAGTGCAGATCTCTGGTGGTGAATTCTCTTAATTACTATTCATCTGGAAAATGTCTTTATTTTGCCTTCATTCCTGAGGGATCCTTTTGCTCAATATAGAATACTTGGTTGGCAATTCTTTTTCTCTAGTGCTTTAAGGATATTCCATTGTCTTCTGGACAAAACAGTTCCATTTTTTTGTCAGTAACTTTTTCATTTAAGGACTGTCACGTGATTCCTCCCCCTGTCAGTCATCTTAGTTCTTCCAAAGTCGGAATCACAATCTTCAAAATAGCCGTTTTAAAAAGAACTTGTGTTCAGTCCACAATTGTCACTTTCACTGCCAAGTTCTTTCGGTTGGGCTTTTCTGATCTCCGCTTGAATGTGAACACACATCAAAAATTCCCCACCTGTAATCTTTGCACTTGATGTTGGGCTTGCTTAGCTCATAGACAAAGACTTAGACAAGTGGGAAAAACAGATCCTCTTTTGCAACCCAGAACTCATCGCTGAATGTGAGTTTTGATACAGATGAGAAGGAACATGATACTTAAAATAGTCCCCTGGGGAGCCTGGGGGCTCAGTTGGTTAAGCGTCAGACTTCGGCTCAGGTCATGATCTCACGGTCTGTGGGTTCAAGCTCCGCATCGGGCTCTGTACTGACAGCGCAGAGCCTGGAGCCTGCTTCCGATCCTGTGCCTCCCTCTCTCTCTGCCCCTTCCCTGTTTGCACTCCGTCTCCCTCTCTCACCCAAAAATAAATAAACATGAAAATAATTTACAAAAATAAAAATATTTTCCCTACTTAGGGGTTAGACCTTCTTGAATCTGTGAATTGTTGTCTCATACCAATTTTGGAAAATTTTTAGCAGTTATCTCCTAAAAAATGTCACTTCTGCCCCGTGATCTCTCTCTCCTCCAGGTGGAATGCAACTTATTTGTCTGTTGGGTCTTCTCAGTGTGTCTTCGGAGTCTCGGGGATTTTTGTGTCTCTGGGTCTCATTCTGCGTGGTTTCTTCCGAAGGTCAAATTCAGGAATCCAGTTCGTTAGTTCTGTCATCAGCCACATTTATTCTGTTGTAAAATTCATTGCGTTTTTGATGTTAGTGAATGTATGTTTCTTCATTCTAGAGTTTCCATGGATCTTTGGAACACAGGTTCTAGATCTCTACCAGAATCCTCAAGCTTGTCTTTAATCTCCTTAAATACTATAAGCATAGGTTATTTTTTTTTAATATTTTTTGAAGTTTATTTTTGAGAGAGAGAGAGAGAGAGTGTGTGTGTCCATGAGCAGGGGAGGAGCAGAGAGAGAGAGAGGGAGAGAGAGAATCCCAATCAGGCTTCACGCTGTCAGTGCAGAACCAGATGCAGGGCTCAATCTCACAAACCTGTGAGATCATGATGCCGACTGAACCACCCAGGACCCCCCCCTTTTTTTAAGTCCTTTTAAAAAATGCTTATTTATTTTTGAGGAGGGAGGGGCAGAGAGAAGGAAACAGAATCCTAAGCAGCCCCCACTGTCAGCACAGAGCCCGATGCAGGGCTCAAACTCACAAATGGTGAGATCACGACCTGAGTCTAGGTCATTTTAATGTCTGCGTATCTGATGATCCTACATCAGAAGCCCCCGAGGGTCTGTTTCTATTATCTGTTTTGTCTACTGGTTTTTTTATTCACATCCTCTGGTCTATTTGTGGACCTCATCCCTCTTTTTTAATTGAATGTCTTTTATTTGGAAATAATTGCAAATAATTATTTTTACTTGGAAACAATTCAGACCTTACCCTGATTTTAGGGGCTAAGATGATTAAAATCTGAGCTTCAGACTTTGAGAAGGCCTGTCTGCTTCTGGCTCACCTCACTTCTAGAGTGTAGAGCACTTTGGAGTCACAGCCCAAAAGAGTGGAGCTCACCAGAGAGCATCCTCCCCTTGATATACCTGAAGGGTACCCTGAATTTCATTCCCTTCTCCTCCTCACCCCCACCATGCTCTTGAGATTACCAAAAGTCCAGACCACTTGGTTTTGAAACTACTCCAGTTTGGAATGTGCAAATGCCCTTGGAGGAAAATAGCCCTAAACACCAGGTTTAAATCTCTAGACTGTTACCCTTTCCCTGAACCTTCCCCGGTGACTTTTCACTACCTTATTTTCTGTCTAGTGCCATAAGAAATAGTTTTTTTACATTTTGCCCTTAGTTTTTGTTTACTTGGGTTTTGTTCAGAGTATTTGGTTGTCCTCAGCGAGAAAGAAGATTGGTCCGAATTACCTATGCTGCTACTTCTAGAAAAGCCACTGAAAATTGCCTCTTTAAAACGACTTTATGTTTTTTTTTTCTTTTTTGTGTAGCATAAAGTTGAAGAAAATAAATTTCTAGGAAATTAAACTTTTAGAACCTCAAGTGCATTTCAGCCTTACTTAATGGCAACAGTAAGACCTTCACTGGACAGTTTGCAAACCCCTACACCCACTGTCTCCTTGCCTTTTGTTCATGTATATCCACTTCCAGGAATGTCTTCTCCTTGCATCCACACCTGTACTCCACCCTGATTATTTTTTAAAACTCAGCACAGTGTATTAGACTTCCTTAATCACCTCTTCTTCACACCGGTCTATGCCTTTCCTCTGCCCTCCAACAACTTAATATTGTAGTAAAGTATTATCACCCCACTCGCCACATTGATTGGCAGTTACTACGTTGGTGGACCTCTTCTGCCTGCTTGATTGTGAACTACTCTGGGACCAGGACGTTTTCAGCTTATTTACTTAGCATAGTGCGTGCATAGCACACGGTGGCAGAGAAAACAGCAGCTTTTGGGAGGAGAGTGAGCGCCCCCCATTTTGGGGAGTGGTTTTCAAACCAATGCACAGCCTGATTTGAGTACCTGGAACTTGACCTTGGACGGGCCAAGTACTTGCTCTCTCTGCCCAGTTTACCCTCTCCCCAACACTGCCCACCCCTCAATCCTCTCGAAATGCTGCCCAGCCTTCGGGGTCCCAGGAAAACGGGGAAGCCCTGCCTGTTTCCTCCAGCCTTCACCGGCTCTGCTCTCCCCGGGTTTTGAGAACAAGGCTCATTTATCCGATAAATATTTATTAAGCTTCAGCCATACACCAGGTCTCCTTTTAGGGGCCAGGGATACAGTGATATAAACAGGTAAGTGCTGCCTGGTGGACCTTACAGACAGCCTCATTCTGATTCCTAATCAGCTCTGTCGTACGTGAGAATGGCATTTGCCCAGTGAGCGGATAAAGTGCAAGACTGTATCTTGTGCTCCAGGGCTGAACACTGAGCACCTGTTCCATTGCCCTTGGGGGCCGATCCATTTGTTTTAAGGGAGGCCAGCTATAGAGCTGATACTCAGTAAAATGATACTGTCAACACTAAGTGGGCTTTTTTTTTTTTTTTTACTGGCTTCTACCCAGCACCTATATATGGTAAATACAGGTACAGCAAAAAATTAAGGGCCTCATTTGCGTGTGTTGGCGGATGAGGATCGTGGAACAGTCTTATTCCCTCCCCCGCCCCCCTTTGGCTTAGGCACGTGGGCGTGTATGAACTAAAACGAGACTAAAATGTCTTCATTTGTTTCCTTCTTCTTTGCTCTCTGTCTCTCACTGTCTCCGCAGGTCAGCGTGGAGGTTTTGGTAGAGTACCCTTTTTTTGTGTTTGGACAGGGATGGTCATCCTGCTGTCCAGAGAGAACCAGCCAGCTCTTTGATCTGCCGTGTTCCAAACTCTCTGTTGGGGATGTCTGCATCTCACTGACCCTCAAGAACCTGAAGAACGGCTCTGTTAAAAAGGGCCCGCCCGTGGATCCGGCCAGCGTCCTGCTGAAGCATTCAAAGACGGACAGCCTGGCGGGCAGCAGACACAGGTACACCGAGCAGGAGAACGGCATCAACCAGGGAAGCGCCCCGATGCTGTCCGAGAACGGCGAACTCAAGTTTCCAGAAAAAATAGCATTGCCTGCAGCGTCCCTGCTCACCAAAATCGAACCCAGCAAGCCCACGGCAACCAGGAAGAGGAGGTGGTCGGCGCCCGAGACCCGCAAACTGGAGAAGTCGGAAGACGAGCCACCTTTGACTCTTCCTAAACCTTCTCTAATCCCTCAGGAGGTTAAGATTTGCATCGAAGGCCGGTCTAACGTAGGCAAGTAGAGGCAGCGTGGGGAAAGGAAATTCGGCTCTCCCTTCTCATTTGTATCCAGATTACTGTACTGTAGGCTAAATAACACAGTATTTACATGTTACCCTCTTTAGGTTTCTGTTATAACCTTGTCATTAGAGTTACAGCTGGTGTTGCAGCAGGAGACCGGGGCACGTGCTTTTCCAGGAGTGACAGCGGCAGGTGGGGGGAGGGGGGAAGGGCAGGGCCCGCGCAGGCTCCGGGCGTCCTGGGAGAAAGGAACGTGGCTTCCGAGCACCTGCCTTTTCCCGCTGCGAGGAAGCCGCGGCCCGGGCGCTGACTTCCGCCGGTTTCCTGTGCAGGTTCTGCGGGCAGGGAGCTGCCGGGGAGGGGAGGAAGGGGGCGTGTGGGCGTGCACTTGGGGGGCGCGGGTGCAAGGCGGGGGTGGAGGGTGTCTCCTTCCCTCTGCCTCCCTCTGCCTCCCTCTCTCTGGCACGGGCCTGGAGGTCCCGCCAGCAGGGCAGGGTCCTGGCGAGGGCCTCACGTGCAAAGCAAACATCAGGAACCCGGGTGCAGGGCCTGCTAGAGAGGCGTCCGACAGCAGACGGAAAGCCAACCGTGTAAAAGGACCTTTTTTTTTTTTTTCTTCCCCCTCCAACATATTTTACAATAAAAGCAACTTTTAATCCTATAGAGATATATTTCCCCCTATGGGGCCTGACTGCACTGATATTTTTTTAGAGCAACTGCCACACGTGGGATTTCGTTTCTGCTTTACCAAGCGCAGTGATGTCGCCCGGGTGTCACGGTGGGCAGCGCAGCTTGGCGCTCCGCGCGGCGGGGGGCGGGGGCGGGGGCGGGGCGGGGGCGGGGCGCGGCGGGGGAGCGGACCGCCCACTCTGGATTCTGTGCAGTGTTAGGAAAACCAATCAGGTTATCACATTGACTTCGCTCAAACCGCCCTGCCGAGAGCCGCGGAAGCGCTCCTCATTGGGTTTGCAAAATCTGGTCTTTTAACTCTAGTACTGTTTATAGTTCATGACTATGGACAACTCGGGTGCCACGGGTGCCACTTTTTTTCAGATTCCAGTGTGACGTGAGGAATTAGATTTTGAAGATGAGCATATATATATTACTATCTCTAAGCACTTAAAATGCTGTTCACACTTTATTACCAAGCATCTTGGTCTATCATTCAACAAGTACTGTATCTCCCTTTAAACTCTTTGGGAAGAAAAAACAAAACAAAACAAAAAAAATATATAAGTTGCTTTCTTTTTTTTTTTTTTTTTTTCAACACTGTAACTACATTTCAGGTCTGCAGAGTTTCTCACGAGCAAGATATTGGAAGTTTCAATGTGGTTTAAAGGGATGAATGTGAATTGTGAACTAGTATGTGACAATGAATGACCCCCAAGTACAGCCTGACAGGATGTACTTTTCACTTTGATGTTTGAGAAAGAAGTGAAGGCATATATGCAGAGCTGGCAGAGAAACTGAGAGAAAAGGGATGGAAAAAAGAATACTCATTTTTGTCCAGTGTTTTTCTTTGTAAGATGAACTTTTAAAAAACCTTGCGATTTGCACATCTTGAGTTTATAATTTGTGTGATATTCCTGCAGTTTTTATCCAATAACATTGTGGGAAAGGTTTGAGGGACTGAACGAGCATAAATAAATGTAGCAAAATTACTTTCTAACCTGCCTAAACTCTAGGCCATTTTATAAGGTTATGTTCCTTTCAGAATTCATTTTGGTCTTTCTACATCTGTCACAAAAAAAAAAACAAAAAAAAACAAAAAAAAAACACAAAAAACAAAAAAACAAAAACAAAAAAAAAACAGGTCTTAGCAGGACAACTCTGAGAATTTTCTTCAGACTCATTGAGAGAGTTTTCCATAAAGACATTTATATATGTGAGCAAGTTTTTTTTAATTACTTTATTGTTGTTATTAATGTTATTTTCAGAATGACTTTTTTTTTTTTTCCATCTGAAATCAAATCGAGATTCAATGTTTGGTACAAACCCAGAAAGGGTATTTTACAGTTTAAGCCTTTCATCCCCAGAGACCTGAAATATTGTTTGTGGGTTTTGGGCGTGTGTCTTAAAGTGCTTTAAAAAAATTACAATAATAAGGTTTTATAAGTAACGAGAAATTTTTAAATATTCTCACTTGGAATGGCTGCAACTTATCTGAACAAATACTTCATCAGATCTTTCTTTTACTGCTGAAAGTAGTACTTCTTCCATTTTACAAATTAAAAAAATAATTTCTAATATCAACCCACATTTTGGCTATGTAGTATCTCATTACATTTAGCTCTTACAAGAACTTAATGATATTTATAAACCATTTTCTGGGGTGTACCAAAAACATTTGCATAGGTTTAGAATAGCTAGAACTTTCTTTGGATTTCATTATCCTCTCGGCATGCTAGCAGAGAGCTGGGCGAGCCCATTCTTGCAGTCATACTGCTTGTTTAGAGCTGGTTTTGGTTTTTGTTTTTGTTTTTAAAGTTTCTGCTCAGAGACCTTGCTTAATCTTCCATATATTCTGCTCAGGGCACTTGCAATTTTAGGTTTTGTTTTTCTTTTTGTTTTGTAACCTTTAATGGTAAGAGGAATATGGGGCTGCCATATACACTTCGTCCTCCTCAATACCACTATTCACAGAAACTCATGCGGACGCAGAAACACACATCACCGCCTTTCGACTCAACTTCCAGTATTGTGCTAACTGGATCCTCAACACCAACACTAAAAATGGGAAAACATACACGGTTCGGAGCAATAGGAACATCGTCGTAATTTTTGTGCTTCTATTTCAGGTATAGGAATTCTTAAATAATTGGTTCTTTCTAAACATCATCCCATTTCACGCTCTTGCTTTTTTAGTATGTGCAACACTTCCCGTGCCAACAGGTCCGACCGGTGTGGTCTAGTTAAAGCTCATTCCCCATCTGGCCCGTCTTCCCCATTCTGGCCAGAGAAGGGCTGGAAGGAAGGAACCGGGAAGGTTCCTTCCCGGGGAGAACCGCCGTTCTCCCCACCGTGAGCTCCCGCCGTGAGCTCCCCACCACGGATGCTGAGTGCTGGGGAGGGGAGCTTTCAGGAGCCCCATATGTATGTCACCCTGTGGCAGAAAGAGCCAATAAAGGAAGGCTAGGGGACCAGCTTGAGTCCCTCTGTCACCATGAAGAATAGTGAATGTGCAGTGTGGGGAGGAAGCAGGTAGATTCATTTCTAAGGCACGCCGTGGAGCAAAGAGAACCAAGATCCACCCGTTCTCCAAGGTGTTTTCCAGAGCAGGTGGGTCCCTCCTCGGGTCTGTGCCCTGGAGACTTTGAGCTGTGCCTCAGAGCACGGGTGGGAAGTGTGGCCCGATGTGTGTGTGTGTGCTCTGAACATGCAGCCAGTGGCCATGGAGGGGCCCCTTTGAACAATGGTCACCACTCCTTAGTGGCAGCTTTCCCTTCAAATAGGAAGAACATCCCAAGGACAGGGAACCTCCTCTTGTTGGCAGACATCGGCCAGCTCCTGTGTAGCAAACATGACAATGAGAAGCATAGAAATTCTTCAGTGCCGTGCAGCTCACAAGGATCAGCCATGTGCCTCTGTACTATGTCCGCTTGGCAATATCTACTGACAACCATCTCCAGTTCTCTCTTTCCTGTTTTCCATTTCTAAACTAATAACAGCAGGCCTTTTGCGTTTACAGTGGAACACAATCACCAAGAAATCAGTCAGGGCGAAAAGAAAAAAAAAAAAAAAAAAGAAACCAACAATCAAGAACCTCTCTTTCTAGGGATTTCTAAATACATTAAAGGACTGTTCCTTAGAATGTTTAACGTAAGAATTATTTCAGTTTGTTTGGGCCACATTGCGGGGGCGGGGGGAGATAAAAGATGGATGCCACTTACCTCAAACCTTTTAAAGTGGAAATCCAAATTGCATTTTTGTTGGGACTTTCAGAATCATTTTCGATGTCGGTCAATTTTTTGTTTTGTTTTGTTTTGTTTTGCCCAGCTCAACCCAGTTGGGTGTGGGAGGATTGGATTTTTTTTTTTTTCGTTGCCGTGGATCCCATTTCTAAGTCTGAATTGTGACCCGCTACGTTTTCTGTTAGGTGAGTGTGTTGGGTTTTCCCCCCACCAGGAAGTGGCAGCACCCCCTTTTCCCCTACAAGGAACTCTGCGGAACCTTTCTCACCTCTTACTCAGGGACGGGGCTGGTGTGTGTGTGGTACACTGACGTGTCCAGAAGCAGCACTTTGCTGTGGAGGAGGCTTGTACAATTTCAAGGAATGTTTGGATTTCCTGCATCTTGTGGATTACTCCTTAGATACTGCATAGATTGCAATATAATGCTGCATGTTCAAGATGAACAGTAGCTCCTAGTAATCATACAATTTACTCTTTGCACATAGTTTGATCTTTACTGAAATGTGTTGCCAAAATTTATTTTTGTTGTTGTAGCTTTGGAATTTTTTTTTTGTCTGTTTTTTAAGGAAACAATTGACAATACCCTTTAACATCTGTGACTACTAAGGAAACCTATTTCTTTCATAGAGGAAAAAAAAAAATCTCAAAATGCTTTTGAAGACACTAATGCCATGTATTTCAGATGTGGGAGAAACAGCAGAGTTCTTGGACAGGAGGCCAGGCTTTGTGAGCCGTGTTGGTTGTCATGGCTACTGTTTCGCGAACCGCACGCAGCTCAACAAACTGGTCTGTTCTCTCCCAGAACCCTTTGCATTTCTATTTCCTAGTCACCCATGATGATTCCAGGTGGAAGAAGGGCCCGCAGTCTCGTGGCCCAATCCGGCGCCTTCAGCGGTGATATAAAAGGAAAGGAAATTACGCTTTTTATTTTTCAAAGTGGAGTGGGGGCCTTTGCTTCCACCTTTGTGTTTTTAACCCAGATTTTCTGAAATAGAGAATTTAGGAACACATCAAGTAATAACTATACAGAAAATATACTTTTTTATAAAGCACATGCATATGCTATTGTGTTGGGTTGGTTTCCTCTCTTTTCCGCGGACAGTGTTGTGTTTCTGTTGATAGGGAAACTCCAAAGAATTTGCACACCTCCACTCCGGAGCTGAGATTTCTTTTACATAGATGACCTCGCTTCAAATACGTTACCTTACGGATAGGATCTTTTCTTGTAGCACTATACCTTGTGGGAATTTTTTCTTTCTCTCTCTCTCTCTCTCTCTTTTTTTTTTTAAATGTACACCTAATTTGAGAAGCTGAAGAAGAAAAAATTTTGAAGCACTCACTTTGAGGAGTACAGGTAATGTTTTCAAAAATTGCACAAAAGAAAAATGAATGTCGAAATGATTCATTCATTCAGTGTTCGAAAGACATGGATCTGTTGAAACAATGAGTTTCATACCTTGTTTGTAAAAACAGAAAAAAAGCATAAAGGTTGAAAGTTACATGTTGGTTTTTTTTTTTGGTTTTTTTTTTTGTTTTGTTTTTTTTTTGTATATAGAAATTTGTCATGTCTAAAATTATCAGACTTGTGTGGTTATGGCCTGGAAGAATTACTAGGTAAAAGGCTCTTAAACTATACCTACGCTTCCTTTATGTTTTTGTTACATAGAGCCCTCTTCGGAGGGAGGGCAACTCTGTATTCTGAAATTTGAGAATACTGTTCATTCCTGTGCTGAAAGTACTTCTCTGAGCTCCTTTCTTGGTTTAAACTCTCAAGCCATTGCAACTCCTTTTTCTTCAGAGATCTTGTTTCACATTGTCAGCACTTCCTGTTTCAATAAACCCAAAGAATATAATCCTGAACAAGAAGTGTTTGTAACAAGGGATCCTAGCTACCAGTAAAACAGAACTCATTATGAGGACAAAAAAAAAAAGAAAAAAAAAAAGTTCAGCCTTCTTTCTCCACCACCCCCCCCGCACCTCATTTAAATGGGGGGTACAAACAAGAATTTCAATTACAATGCTTCATTTTACTTTAATTTTGGGGTTTTTTTCTTTAATCTTGAGGCCAAAATACCCAGTAAAACACGGAACAACTTCTCAGAAGAGTCCTGTTCTGTCCCAGACACAAAGCAGCCAGCAGAAACTGGACAGCTGTGGGGACACTGAACAAACCCACCTACAGTTCTTAAATTCAGAATCTCAGCCCCTCCCTTACCATTCAATGCAACGTTTCTGGTAGCTGACATTCACCTGTACGATGGCGGGAGGGAACAGCGGCTTCAGTTTTTCACGTCCTTCGTGACTTGCGTACAAATGGTTCAGCTGTATTAAGATTAAGTGCATTTGGCCAATAGGTAGAATCAACACAGCAACAGTCTCTAAGAATTTCCGTCACTTTTCTTATCCGAAAGGACTCGAGTCTTCCACTGCAGATAATCGAAGACTTCACCCAAGTTTTCTTCCCCTTTAGTTTTGTTTGCTGTCTGGATGGCCAACGAGCCGGTCTCCTTTTCCATGGCCAGTCTGAAGGTTTGCTTTGGAAGTGCTGCTTACAGCATTCCTTGCCGGGCTAATACACCGTCTTCCGGGAATATCAAGTCTGACGTGACTGACGCTGGCTTAGAGCTGTGTCTTTACACGGCCGTTATCAAGAAGCTGGGCGTGTACGTTTCCTCTGGTTCTTCCAGGAACCACTGCTCTCATTATCTGGTCCAGGAATGGGGTAAACTGTTCAGTCCGTGAACATTTAGTTTGACACCTATACATTCGGTCCCGCGAATACTGCCCTTCTGGGGTGGTTTCTCCCGGCTCGGTGTTCACCTGTAAACCCATGTAGGGTCAAGTGAATGGAGGTCTCGGGAGAGCCCTGCCAGTATCCGTGGTGGCCTTGGTTTAAGACAGTCCTAACTTCTGGCCAGTGGGGCCCTGGCCCCGGAGCCATCTCTGAGATTCGTACCACTGTTTTACTATCAGATCATTACCCACCAAACTTCCAATCGTATGCCTCCCACCGGCCAAGGGAAAAGAGACACCAGAACTTTGGGGCAATATCAGACTGACACGGCCAGTACAGAGGAGAACTAGGGAAGGAATGTTTTGCACCTTACTGAAAAGAAAACTTTTAAGTGCATACATAGTTAAGAGCTTTTATTGTGACAGAACTTTTTTCCATATGCGTGCATACTCTCTGTAATTCCAGTGTAAAATATTGTACTTGCACTAGCTTTTTTAAAACAAATATTAAAAAAAAAAATGGAAGAATTCATATTCTATTTTCTAATCGTGGTGTGTCTATTTGTAGGATACACTCGAGTCTGTTTATTGAATTTTATGGTCCCTTTCTTTGATGGTGCTTGCAGGTTTTCTAGGTAGAAATTATTTCATTATTATAAGAAAACAATGTTTGATTCAAAATTTGAACAAAATTGTTTTAAACAAATTGTCTGTATACCAGTACAAGTTTATTGTTTCAGTATACTCGTACTAATAAAATAACAGTGCCAATTGCAAATGTGTGTCCTTGCCTCTGTCAGGTGTTTCAAGACAAGGTTGAGAAAAGAATGGTAACCCCCGCCCCCTCGCCAGATCAGCCCCGCGGTGATCGCCGGGTCCCGTGGCAGTGGGGAGTGGATGCAAGGCACTGCCTTTCCTAGGAATGCTTTTCGGGGAGGTGGGGAGGAAGGCTTGGCCACGCAGGAGATGAGAGCCTGAGATAAAAGGCACGTTTCAACACCCGCTTTGGGCTTATTCAGTTCACGTTTATTTCCTCCTAGCTGAACAATGCTGTTTACAAGAGATCTTTGTTTCTAGACAGCATTTGGCAGCTTCACGGGACTCCAGTGGCCTTATCCATACGTTCTGGAACAATGTTGCTACACACTGGTTAGTGGTCCCAAGGTGGAAAGTTCCTTCGGATTTCCTTGAGCTCATGCCTGTTAAAAAAACTCAGCAAGCCAGGGGGACCTCCTGACATGCGGAAAAGGAGCCCCCATTTGTCTCAAGAGCGCTGCTCGGTAGGTTTCCCCTGTGTCCGCTCTCAGGGAGATGCGGCTTAGTTACCCCAGAAACTAATTCCCGGGGGACCCATGCCGGCGGCGGCGCCCCCCCCCCCGCCCCCCATCTGCACGTGTGGCTATCAAATCCTTCTGCAGAGACGGAAGGGAGTTCTCAGTGCTAAATTCAGGGTTCTCACTGAGCCCAGGGAGGAGCGGGTAACCCCCTTCCTCTTGTCTTCCTGGTTAGATGTTTGGGGCGGGGAGCTCGCCAAGACTCTCCTCTGGAGACTTGGCATCGAGGCCCCGATGAGCTGTGAGCATTAGTGCTGAAAAGAGTATGCACGGCACCGGGGCGGGGGGGGGGGGGGGGGCGGTGGATCCGGGGGACCTTGCAGCCCACGAGGGGGTCCTGCCCCTCCCTCCAGGGCGGTCTGGACGGACGTGCCACGTGCTACGGGCAAGTCTGGGGAAAGCAGCCTGAATCACCGCCTTCCCCGCTGATGTAATACTCGATGCTTACGGTTCTGAGAGGTTGGGGCCCAGTGGCTACAGACTTGGCTCAAATGTTCACACGAGGGGAAAAGCGGTTTCATGTCCGGCAATGGGACGGGCCTCGAAACCACCAGATGCATAGCAGGAACGGCCCCTGGTGAACGGCGTCTCACTCGCGGACACCTTCCGGCACCCACTCCTGCACCGGGAGGCCTGGGGGCGGCGGTTGAGCACTCGGGCACCCAGCGCCGCACCTGATACCCCTTTGGGGGCTCCCCGGGGCCCAGCGCTACTGGAGGCAGAGATGCACGTACGAAGGCAAAGCACGACGGGGCCTTCGAGGAGCTTTTTGCAAAATCTCTGCTTCCGAGTGATTCGCTTCCCTCAACACTAGCTCAGCAAGGGACCTGCCTCCAGCAGGTGAAAACCAAGGGCAGAGAGCGTACAAAATCTTTACACAAGATGGATAAGGCAGGCACAGGCCTCTGCAAAGACCACAGCCCATACTGGGTTGATGGGCATCCCCGTCCCAGACCCCTCTGCGTGTAGCACCGCAGCCGGATGTAAGAGGGGGACAGGGGTGAGCCCAGGCTAAGCAAGGGGTGCCCAGAAAGTTCCCTTACTACCGCTAGTACATTTTGCATGGATTTCTTTAAGATCTCCCTTCTTTTACTTCTCTCCCTTATTGCAACAGAGAATCTCTTAAACTCACGAGCTTGAGTAGAAACCATCTTCCACAGGAACAGTGTGGGACTCAGACCTCAGACAAGCAAACGGAAAACATGGGGTGCCTCCAGCAAAACCCCACATCTTGCTCTATGTTGAAACATAGGGCCTCTGGCCCCTCATCTCAAACGTGTAGCCAATTCACGTTTCCACAAGTACAATAACTATTCCTAATGGAGTCAGGGGAGAAAAGTTTTACAACAGCGTTGAAGGTGCTGAACCCATAAATGCGTTCTTAGAAGACTACAAACGGATGGATAGTTTCCTGGAACATTATGGTTTCGATGGATTCTTTGTATGGTGTCAGTCACCGTGGACATCGGTGTCCTTACCACGGTAGCACTGTGTGATCCTTCTCTATTCCAGGGGAGTCACTTAATTGCTTAAAGGAAAATGCACTCTCGCGTCTGCTTCTCTAAACCTTGTTTAAAAGAAAAGAAAGTAAAACATCCTGGTCTGCATATACTTTCCAGTCTTAATCCTCAAGCAATGCCTCCAAAGAAGTGGCCACTGTTAACAAATCCACGTTCACGGTTTCAAGAAGTGCCATAGTGGACACTCTTCCAAGGCCCGGGTCCTTTCTCCCAGAAAATAGCATTGTCACCAGTGAACTGACCACTTTACAATAATACCTTTCTTGAGAATATTGATGGCGCCGAGAAGGGAATAATTCGCAGTCCTAATTTAAGTCAAGGACTTCTGGGAAGCCACAGGTCAAGGTGTTTGCGGTCTTTCAGCGGGATTCCACTTGCCCAGGTTTTGGTGGATGACCTTTCCACCAAACATCCCACGGAGCTCCAAAATAACTTACAATCTAAGAGAGAGGCCAGCCTGACAGGTCGAGACGGAGGAGGGAGGAGATGAAGGGAAAACAAAACGCAATGAAAAACCGGGACAGGGACAGTGTCCTCAAAGCAGCATCGACCTTATGGTGACAGATACCTGTTCCCAGAAGGCACGTGTAACGCAGGTGGTGAAAACGTGCCGCCATGCCTCATGAGTAGCTGCACGAAGCCACGTCTCCAAGTTCCGGTCGGATGCTTTCGGTTTTTTTCCAGCAACCGAAAGCAGAGGAGGGTTGGAGGGTTACCCTGACAGGCCTGGCCGCCCTCCCCTCCCATCCCCTCCCCTCCCTTCGCCTCCCCTCTGTGACTGCTAAGAGCCAAGCATGGGAAGTAGGTAGAAAACCCCCAGCTCCCTTGACAACCTGCTTCCTGCAAAGGCAAACTCCAGCACTCCAAGTCTTAAGATAATTGCATTATATTAAAGTGAAACCATTTTTCTTTAAAAAAGGAAGGAAGGAAGGAAGGAAGGAAGGAAAAGGGGAGTTGATTTGAACAATGAGGTTATGAGTTCCAGGCAGCTGGGCTCTGACCACAGACCCGGTCAGCGCCCTGCTTCCGGGCCCCCGGAAGGCACTAGGGGAGCCCCAAAGCCTCCGGACGGCAGGTGGGGGAGCAGGAGGCAGGAGTCCAACATTCAGGAGCAGCCAGAATCTCTGATGTCACAGGAGGAGGCGGGAGAGCAGGTGTGCGTGGAAGCTCCCATGAGCCAGAAGTCACCGCATCCTCAAGGTTAGCTGAACACCGTGTTGTGCTGTTGCGTCACCCGGATGAACGTCGCCCTCCTGCTGAGCTCCTTGAGTTTGGCGGCCCCCACGTAAGTGCACGTGGACCTCAGTCCCCCAAGAATATCCCGAATAGTGTTTTCTACATCCCCTTTGTAAGGCACTTCCACGGTCTTGCCCTCGGAAGCTCTGGAAGAAAAAGGAAGCTTTTCTTTCTAATCGGTTGTTTCCTCCCCCCGTAAGAACCCAGCTGTAATTACTCCCAGCTTTAGCACTTGACACAGCCCCCAAGGCACTCAGGTGGCTCCGTGCCACACCCTCTGACCCCAGTCCCACATTTGCTACAAATGCCGACCGGCCACACCAGCATCTCAGATGAATGCGTGCCTCCCATGCGAAACGCACAGCCTCACTGCTGGCCACCGGGAGCGTCTGGAAAAGGAAAGTCCTCATCAGCAGGCTTGGAAGAAGTGACCTTTGCAGCAGTAGCCTCCACTCCGCTCCTTGCTACTCCTCCTTAATCCCTACACCGGCGTCCAGTTGACCCCGAGCCCCACATGCCCAAAGGGAAGAACAGACGTGGCGGATTACCTCTTGAACAGCCTCCCCGCCAACTGCCTACAATTAAGAGGTGAAGGAGATATCAATGCAGACAGTCTCCCACGTACCACGGTTTGACTCCGCCATGGTGCGAAAGCAATGCGCATTCAGCAGAAACCATACGTCAAATTCTGGACTTGGATCCTTTCCGGAGCTGGCGATGTGCGTACAATCCTCACCTGTGATGCAGGCCACTGATGGCCGCAGCTACGTCAGCCCCGGGATCGTGAGGGGTGGACGGTCCCAATACAGTGACCAACCACCCTGCACCCGTACGACCTGTATATACTGTTTTGCAGTAGGGTATTTGACAAATGACACCAGACATTCAACACTTCATTATTAAAAAGGCCTCGTGTTAGAAGATTCTACCCAACTGAACGCTAACGTGAGTGTTCTGAGCACACGTAAGGTGGGCTAGGCTGAGCTACGACGTCCGAGGGGCTAGGTGTATTAAATGGGTTTCAGTTTACGATATTTTTACCTTAAGATGGGTTTATCAGGACATAGCCCGGTAAGTCAAGGAAGATCCACAAAATGGACAACTCAAGCCCTGTTAGGCTGCATGGACATACAGTCCAGACTTGCTTCTGGAGGGGCATTACAAGAAGGAAATCTCCAATCTATGCAAAACTCTAGCCTTCATCTAAGGCTCGGGCAATCTGGAAATTCTGACAATTAACCAAACGGTGGACTCTTCTTTCCTGGTCTCTTCAACTAGAAAAGATAGCATCTCTCAATCAGAAATTCATTACCTAGGATTTCAAAATAGCATTAACTCTTGTTGCGCTGAAATCCACACATCCAAGGCTACCCTTAAGTGCAATGAAATCTACCCGCTTAAACCACTGACTAGACCAAGCTGGCCTCAGGGCTGGTTCACAGCACCAAGCTCACGGAGCCCGTCACTGGCCACTCCCAAGACGATTCACATCACCACACTCTGTGACCAGGGACCAACATCTCTGCCCCTGTGCCCACAGTGACTGCCATTTTGCTTTTTACAAGAGATTTCCATGGCCTGCCCGGGGCTTGCTGGAAACCATCCAGACTCTCATCGTTGCTTCTCTGCTACCTGGTGATGGCACCTCGTGCAAGTCACTTATTGCTGAAGCCCAAGTCTTCTCATCCGTAAAATGAAGGTACTTTGATCTGTCTCCCAGGGACAGCGTGAGGACTAAATGGTTAATGGCTGGGAAGGAAGCAGCAAGGCATAAACAAGCTCTACCTTAATTAAATACAACGTCAAAGGGGGACCATTCTTGTGAGAAGACTGTAAACTGCCAGGGAAAAAAAGAGAAAGAAAGAGGGAGGGAGGCAGAGAGACAGAGAGAGATGGAAAAAAACAGATGCAGCCCGCAGGGCCCAGGCTGCCTCCAGATTGAGGTTCTAATTCCTTCGGCACTTCCCTTTCTTGTCTAATCGGCTTCCAGAACAGTCTTGATATGCTTGAGTCTTCTATTTTCGTTTTGCCTAAACCCTGCTGAAATTACAGATGGGTTTTTCTTTTGGCTCCTTGGCTTCCGTGTGTGCTATAACCTGGTCTGCTCTTCCCTGTCTACTTTCCTTGGAACCCAAAACGGATGCAACAGCTAGAGGGCAATAAATGTACTCCAGGCGAAGCATCTAGCTGTTGCCGAACCACAATGGCTCCGCTTAACGTACCAGCACCCAGCAGACACCGCACAGGACCTTGGGTAGGGAGGGTGGTTGCTGGTAAAGCATGAAGCTTCTGGGCCAGAGATCCGGGGTGCCACCGAGGCAGTAATCCTCACCCTGCCCACCCTCACGAACCATGCCACCTCTCCCATCGGGCACCACGTGGGAGGGACAGCGTCCTCCTGTTCTAACCCAAGTTTCCCGGATGATGGTAGAAGCGTGGTCCCCTATTCCTGTTCCCCACCCTGCCTTCCCTAAGCTGCAACATCATCGTGATGGAGTTTCCTCTTCCAAAGGAGAAAAAGACTGGAGAGAATGGGAATGGACATCAGTCCGCCAGGATCCCACAGAAGCACGGAACTCTGGCAGAGTCCCCCAAACCTCCCACCTGCCCGCCCATGAATCTCAGCGGGGTTCTGGGATCTTCCCTCCGGCTCGATCGCACTCTTCCACACCTCTGCATCCCAGAGCCTCGAGAGAAGCTTTCAAGTATGGGCTGAACGTAAGAAATGGAGGGTGTCCAGCAGCGAGGGCTTGAGTTTCCATGGACGCAAGACCTTCTGTCCTGTCCACTTAGTGGGACTTGTCATCAGGCTAATGCCAACGAAAAGTAATAGCAGCTTCTATGGAACAGGGCCAGGCAATGATTATGTGCTGTCCTAAGGCTCTTAAAACACACACGCAGACACGTAAAATGGAGGCGACACAGAAAATAGCCAGGTTATCTCTTGGGATCGTGAATTTGTAAAACAAAAAGGCAGGAGTCGGCGTGCCTTCTGCGGTGAGCGACACAATTAAATGGCTAAAAATGCTGCCTGTGTCAACCATCAGAGCGTGGAGGCTGTGGACGGTCCCACTGCAGGGGAAACACGGCACCCTTCCGGAAAGGCCTGACCTCCATGCAACGGCGTGCACCACACCTGTTTCACAAGCAACGGGAAACCCATTCTTCAGCCCAGTGCTTGCAGCCTGAACTCATTCCAGGCAAGAGACTGGCAGTTACAGGGCTGGTCGAGCAAAGGCCCAATCGGAAGGACAGGGCAAACACATTCTTGCCCATCCCCTGGAAATCTGGAGTGTCACCTCCCAGACTGGTCGCCCCCTTGTCACATTTCCCGCCCCCCGTGCCAAGAGACTTCTGCTCTGCACGTCCTTTGGAGGGCCCCCAACACAGCAAATGCTGGCTGGATAAAAACTGGGACTGTTTAGAAAGAAGCAGGGTACGTTCTCTAGCTCCCTCCCACGGCCCATCGGTATCAACAGAACTGATATTCGAGACCTGCTTCCGTCCTGTTTCTGTAAATGTGAGGCCTCAGCCACAGAGGGCAGGGCGCTGGCGCTTCCCCTTACCTGTATTCGGCGACCCCTCCTGCGTGTTTCTTCATCGCGGTTTCGGAGCTCATCCCGTAGAAGAGCTTGAGTTTCTGCCCGTTCTTCTCAATCACCTCTCCGGCACACTCAGTGTGGCCCGAAAACATCCCTCCCAGCATGACAAAATCGGCTCCGGCCCCTAAACTCCCAACAGTGAGGACAAGAGGAAGGGAGAAGAGCTCAGAGAAAACCGCTCAGAGAAAATCGGCTCTAGAAGGATCTACGTGCCGCTCCAACTCACCCTTCCTTTGCTCCTAGCGATTATCAAGTGGAGAGTTCAACCTCTCCCTTTTTGGAGAAAGTTAAGAAGTGAAGATGGGCACTGGACACCCAGAGAGAGAAATGCTGCCCACTACTGATGATCGGGGGCTAATGCACTAGAAAATCCTTGATGGTAACTGATGGTCAACTTGACCACCTTCCAAGCAGGGGTCTAAGTCTGGTCATCAGAGCAGCCTTGAGAATGGGGCAGCATTTTCTCCAGCGTGTTGCCTAATCTCCTCCACAGTCACTCCTCTGGTGTTCCCAACAGACATCTGGTCTACCTTGGGCCATCAGCACTCTCACGCTCTGCCTGTGTCGATCACGAAAGACCTCAGAACAGACTGAAACTCCTACCCTGGAGACGGGGTATTAAGAAGAGAGACCTGGGGCGCCTGGGTGGCTCTGTCAGTTAAGTGTCCGACTTCGGCTTAGGTCATGACCTCGCGGTCTGTGGGTTCGAGCCCCGCGTCGGGCTCTGTGCTGACAGCTCAGAGCCTGGAGCCTGCTTCGGGTTCTGTGTCTCCCCGTCTCTCGGCCCCTCCCCTGCTCATGCTCTGTCTCTCCCTGTCTCTCAATAATAAATAAATGTTTAAAAAAAAGATTAAAAGAAAAAAAAAGAGAAACCTAAATACTACACACGTATGGCACCGAAGCTGCCTCTCCAGTGTTTATCACAGGGCACGGCGCACGGTCGACCTAGAGTAACTAGCTGTCAAGAAAGGAAAAGGCATATGTGGAAGAACTAGAAATCTCACCGTTCCCCATCCCGTTCCCGGATGGCTGCGCAGTCTCTCCACTGACTATGAACTTCTGAGGCCTATGGAGGGTTTACATCCAGAACACGACGACATCAGGGTTCAGATGGATTCAGTAATTAGGATAAAGGGCAAGGAGGAGCAGCAAGCATAGGAACCCCTGAAAAGTGGTCCTGACCTCTTCCATCGGGTCATGGACGCATTTACGGGAGGACTGTGGGATCTGCATTAGGCAGGCCGCGGCCTTCTGTTCAGCGTCTCAGAGAACCAGGCCCTGCGGGGCTGGCCCCCTGGCCTGGCATCAGACAAGCCGCACACAACGGGCCCCTTCTACCTGGTGGCAAGACTTACAGGTCCTTCACTCCAGGGTCGCTAACCTGAATGCTGGATCCTTGGCCCCTCCTGCCGTGACCTTAAGGGGGCAGAGGAAAACTAGCATCCGGCCAGGCCTCCCACTGACCACCAGAGGGGATCCCCCAAACCAGGAACTGTTATCTACCGGGCATCTTCTTAACGACCAGTCACTTACCGACCAGGAGTGCCAGCTCCTACTCTGTGTGGGGAGCCCAAGCCGGAGCACCCAGGCAGCAAGTACATTGAGTGCAAAAATCAGTAACAAAAACGTCTTTGGCTAACGGGGGTGAGCCCAGTAGTGTAGGGGGGCTCCTGACTCTCCCTGCTCTGCAGCGGCCTGTGGGACCCCGACCTCGTCACTCACTTCTCAGGGCCTCGGCCTCAACTATCAAGTAGGCATCCTGGATTACACAGAGATGCCCCCTAGGTTCCCTTCCACAACCAACACGCTTGATGAACCAGCTCTCACTGACGGACGCAGTTGGCCACGGTAAGTGGTGAACAGAGGGCACGTGGAGGCACTGCCTGCCTACCGCTTTCCCAAGGAAAAGCCAGGTGGCCCCGGCTGCCCCCTGCTGGGAAACAGGCGCCTCGGCCTGTGGGGACAAAGTGCTGGGGTGGGGGCGGGGGGGGGGGGGCTCTGGTCCCTCCCAAAAGATTCCCCCTACTTCGGTCCTGGAGACCCTCCGTGAGGTCACTCTGGGCCCGATACTGGCTTCTTCCCCGGCACCCTGAGCCTTCTACACCTGGCTTGTAAGGATGTCACCGCGTCTATACCCCAGGATGCCCCAGGATGCCGGCTGGGTCTGCTCAGCCACCAACCAGAACCAAGCCCACATGGGGACTGTGGCCAATCAGGGCCGAAATCCAGGGATAGGAAATCAGCACAGGCTCAGAATTTCCCCAACACGCCCCGCCTCTTCATTCAGATTCCCATCAGAGGCTCTGGGGGAGCTCCCTGCCCTCCCTCCCTGTCCCCTTACCAAAGGCTTTGGCGACATCTCCTGGACAAGTGCAGCCTCCGTCCTTTGAAGAGGAAAAAGCAAGGAGAGGGCATCAGCGGGGTGCTCAGCCAGGATGTCCCCTCCCCCGGGGTGACTCGGTCATCCGGAGGTGATATCCAGGCGCACCCCCAGCCAAGGGCAAGCCCCCAGCCAGAAACAGCGACCCTCAGAGCCCGAACCCAGCACTCCCGGGTTACCGTGTTCTGACTCAGTTTGCTCCCGTTTGCACCTTCTGTTTGCACTTTCCGTCCCCCCACCCCAAAACCCTGCCGTGTTCCCCCTCGGGGTCTGCCTTGCCCTGGAAGCCCGGGGCAGGAGCCGCTCTGAGACCTCGCCCCCCGCCAGCCCCTCACACAAGACACTGGGCCTGGGCCTTCCGAATTCATTGCTAATCCAAGCAGTCACCTTTCCCTCCTGCCTGGCGGGAGGTGAGGTTTATTTAGGACAAGAGCGGGATTATTTAAAGAGCCAGGGAAAGGACACTGAGTTAGCTCCTGTGTGATTCTAGCCGCTCCACACACCTCCCGCTCATCTTCACGAAATGTGCCCGGTTAACTTACAATCAAACATGCACCCTGGATCCCCCTCGCCACCCACGGAGGACACACGCCTGGGGCTAATGCCTGCGGGACGGTCACCTAGGGCCGCCCGGCAGGTCCAGCCACGGGGGTTATGTTTACACACCAGCAACGCGGTGCGAGGCTTCCAGGACGCAGAGCCCAAGGCACGTCCCTACAGACACAGGCTGCTGCCTGCTCTTCGATGCAGGAGTCCAAGGAGGACGGCGAGGGTGGCCGGGAGTTGCAGCCAGACCCCACAGACAGAGAGGCAAAGAAGCAAAGGCCCGGGGGCAGCAGGGGCAGGCCCGTGCCGAGGGCTGGCGTGACAGCCAAGCCCTGAGAGGGACCCGCCCGCAAAGGCGTCACGCCAGCCTTGGGAAGGACACAGAAAACACAGGCTGCCCGGGCCACCTTAGGTCACAACTGGCGGGAAGGTGTGTGCGCCCCCGGAGTTGGGGGGCATCTAATGAACGGAGATGAACCACTTCATGAACAGCGCCTCCAACGGACAGCGTGGTGTCTCTGTGACTCAATTCCCACCCCCCTTTTTTTAATGTTGTATTATTTTTATTATTTTTTTTTGAGACACACACACACACACACACACACACACACACAGTGTGAGCAGAGGAGGGGCAGAGAGAGAGGGAGACACAGAATCTGAAGCAGGCTCCAGGCTCTGAGCTGTCAGCACAGAGCCCGACGCGGGGCTCGAACCCACGAACCGCAAGATCATGACCTGAGCAGAAGTCGGACACTTAACTGAGCCACCCAGGCGCCCCCTGAATTCCCCCCTCTTTTAAGTCCACTTTTTAGGCCTGTCCCTCTAGGAACTAAAACTCCATTTCTGCTTCATTATTTCTTTGCAGTTCGAAGCAAAAGGTAGGTGTGGAAAGCTTGTCTTGTTTCTTTACGTATCTTTACCGAGCACAAATGCTTCCTCAGTCAAGTCCGTTACAGGCACACCTCGGAAACATTGCTGCTTTGAGTTCCAGACCGCTGCAGTAAAGCGAACACGCCAACAAAGCAAGTCCGGTGAATTTTCTGGTTTCTCAGCGCGTCGAACAGCTATGCGTACGCTGCCCTGTAGTCTACCAACGGTGCAACAGCCTTACATTCTCAAAAAAAGGTGCACACCTTCATTAAAATGTACTTTATTGCTAAAAAACGCTTAACCATCCCCTGAGCTTTCTCGGCAAGCCGGGACCGCTGATCACAGATCAGGCACAAATATAATAATGAAAAAGTTTGACAGCCGGGGAGAATGAACCAAAACGCGGCACAGAGACGCGAAGCAGGCAGATGCCATTGGAAAAATGGTGCCAACATACTCGCCCAATGGCGGTTGCCATAAACCTTCAATTTGTAAAAACAAAACAAAACAAAAAAAAAACAAACAAACGTCGTATCTAAGAAGAGCACCGAAGCTCAGTGCAATAAACAAGGTATGCCTGTATTCACGAGCAGCTTCTCTGATCCCAGAGGGCCACAGGGTGCTGAGGAACGGTCATTTCAGAAGTAGTGTCTCCGTGGAAGTTACGTGGCCAAGCCGTCCGTGCGAAGACAGTGACAGGACTTGGGATTGTACCTCGTGTCGGTGCTTTCAAACTTCAGCATGTTTACTTTCTCTATCAAAGGTACAAGCCCCCGTATGCCCTTCGCTCGTCCTGCCGATTTTTAAGTGCTTTATCTCGTTATCAAAACCAGTTTCACATGACAGGGTTTCAAACTTATGACCTCAGAAGAGTAAACAAATTCATGTTCCCATGAAGCTGGATGTTATCTGACTTACAGCACAACACACACACACACACACTCACACACACACACACTCCCCAAGTCTTGTACTCACTTGCTTGTGAGTCGCCATGGACTGGCAGGGTGTCTCGAGTGGGGACCCCACACTTCTGCATTTTTGTGGTTAGTGATGAGGCCCTGGGCTACTGGGACCCTCGAAAAGGAGCTCTTCTCTTCCCAGGATGGGCCAAGACAAGATGCCCACAGTTGAGAGGGCGCCTGGGGGGCTCAGTCGGTGAAGCGTCCAACTTTGGCTCAGGTCGTGATCTCACGGTCCATGAGTTCCAGCCCCGCATTGGGCTCTGTGCTGATGGCTCAGAGCCTGGGGCCTGCTTCGGATTCTGTGTCTCCCTCTCTCTCTGCCCCTCCCCCGCTTGTGCATTTCCTCTCTTTCTCTCTCCCTCTCTAAAATAAATAAACATTAAAAAAAATTCTTTAGAAAAAAAGAGGGCTCCATGACGTGTCACGGAGGGGAAATCACACTTACGGCATCTTCTGTTCGGCCCGTTTGTAAAGAGACAACGCAGCCCAAACAAGCCAGACTGTGCATTTAACCCAGTGCAATCCAACGTCACATAATGCTTTAGGGCAAAGGAGGCTGCTCCCTGCTATCATTTCCAGGTAACTTGCAAAAGTTGTTCAAAGCACCCTTTCATGTACCCGGGAGGCAGGGCAGCCGGGGCAAATCTCCACAATCTAAAACACGCATTCGCTTTCACTTATAAACGTTCACAGCTGCTGGGAGGTTATCAGAAACAAGGTGCCAATGTTCGAAGAGCCTCTTGTCTTTGTTGGTTCCAGAGTGTTCCCATTACATTTTAGTAGAAAAAGCATCACAGGACACGAGTGGTAGGAACTTGATCTGTGAAGCGTCAGCCTACCTTTTCTTCTTAAAAATACCTGCTCTTCTCCCTGGGGGCGCCTGGGTGGCTCGGTCGGGTGAGGGTCCGACTTCGGCTCAGGTCATGATCTCGCGGTTTGTGAGTTCGAGCCCCGCGTCAGGCTCTGTGCTGACAGCTCAGAGCCTGGAGCCTGCTTTGGATTCTGTGTCTCCCTCTCTCTCTGCCCCTACCCCACTTGCGCTTTTTGTCTCTCAAAAACAAATTAACATTAAAAAAATTAAAATAAAAAAAACCCCTGCTCTTCTCTCAAGTGGAGGCTGGTGAAGCAAGTAAGGAAGATACAGAGGGAATGCAAATCAAGCACCTACCATGGGCCAGGGGGGTGCTACAAACTTCACTTTTTTATTCAAACACCACAAGAACGTAAAGTTGATATTTTGTGGGTGGAGGGAAGCATGAGGGGGGCTCAGGAAGGTTGGGTGACTTGCCCCAGGTCACACGGCTATAACAACGGAAGAACAAGGTTAGAGCCCCGGGTGAGTACACTCTAAAAACGTCTAGAATCGCCCTTATCAGAACAGAAGCAATGGTGGTTATCTTTAGAGGACAGCACTTCTAATAATCTTCATGTTTATCTGTATTTTCTCACTTTTTCTAGGCTAAACCTGTTTGGGGAGGAGGGGGAATTTTTCAGGCGTCAAAAAAATTCAATTACCTGAAATTTCTTTGTTTAGGTCTTTGTCTTTTTCAATTTTTAAATGTTTATTTATTTATTTTGAAAGAGACAGAGAGAGCAGGGAGAGGAGGGCAGAGAGAGAGAGAGGGAGACAGAATCCCAAGCAGGCTCCGCTCCATCAGTGCAGAGTCTGATGCGGGGCTCAAACTCACAAACCAGATCACGACCTGACCCAAAATCAAGAGTCGGATGCTTAACCGACTGAGCCACCCAGGTGCCCCACTCTGTTTAGGTCTTTCTAAAGAATGGTCTAATTGCTCCTAAAGTGCTATATTAAATCATTTAAATTATCAGAGATCTGCTGACCCATCTTTTCATCTCCGCAGAGGGTCCGTGGGTGAATGTGAGCACTAGTGACCGAGTACAGAGAAGGAGAGGGTTGGGGACTACTCCAAACCATCTGGATCCTTACCAGCCCTTCCTGATGCAGGGCCTCCTGAGTCTTGACAAGCATGCTCTCTCGGTCTTCATAAAATGTGTTCATTAAAACGCTGGAGCTTTTGGGGAGCCCCTGGCTGGCTCAGCTGGTTAAGCGTCCAACTCTTGATTTTGGCTCAGGTCATGATCTCGCGGTTTGTGCGTTCGAGCCCCACACCGGGCTTTCTGCTCAGCACAGAGCCTGCTTTAGATCCTCTGTCTCCCTCTCTCTCTGCTTTGCCACCCCGCTCACACTCATTCTCTCTCTCAAAAATAAACATTAAAAAAAAAAAAAGAAAAGAAAAAGAAAATGCTGGAGCTTGAGTTAGAAGAAACAACCGTGATCCCAGTCAACGTAATCCCAGGACTTCTTTCTAGGTCCTGTGAAGCACCAGTCCAGGTTTGCTGGGTTATCGGGGGGAAAGCGAACTCAGTGGTTGTTCGAAGCTCCCCTTCTAACCTTAGTGCACCGGGGACTGTCCTCTCCCCACTGGAAGGCATGCGTGGGGGCTGTGTGGGGAAGGACTAGCTGGAAGAACAGAGGAAGGTGATGTCTCCCCGCGCACTGGGATGGAAAACCGACGGGGTCCCGTCCCCACCCTGCATCTTCTGTGACTTCAGCAAGTCTTTCTTTTCCACTCTCCTTGAGCCTCCTTCATTTCCCAACCTGAGTGGGGCAGGGGGCGGGGGATAGTCAAGGGAAGATTGGATGGAGTACTGGAGATAACAGACCTCTGTGTGAGTGCTGGCTCTGCCATTGCCGGCAGTGATGCTGAACAAGTCACTTAAGATCCCGAGGCTTTAGTTTCTCCCCTGGTTCTAATGGCTCACTTTATGAATCAGCTAGACTGGGCCACGGAGTGCCTAGAAAAGTCTGGGTGTTTCTGGAAGAGCTGTTTTGTGTGTGTGTGTTTATTTTCGAAAGAGAGAGCATCCAAGAGTGTGTGGGGTGGGGGTGGGCGAGAGAGGGGGACAGAGGATTGGAAGCAGGCTCTGTGCTGACAGCAGACAGCCCAATGTGGGGCTCGAACTCACGAACTGTGAAATCATGACCTGAGCCAAAGACAGACACTTAACTGATGGAACCACCCAGGGGCCCCAGGAGGGTTGTTTTTTTTTTTAAATGAGATTAACATTTCAATTGGTAGATGGAGAAAAGGAAATGGGTGGGCCCCATCTCATCAGTTGAAGACTTGAATGGAACAAAAGGGCTGACCCTCCTCAAGTGGATTTTTCCTGAGTGACTGCCTCTGAACTGGGACAGGGGCTTTTTCCTACCTTTTAACTCCCAACTGAAATGAAACCGTCAGCTCTTCCTGGTTCTCAGGCCTTCAGACTCCCACTCAGACCATCACTAGACCATCAGCTTTCCAGATGCCTGGCTTAGCAACTCACCCTGTAGATCTTGGGGCTTCTCACTCCCCCATAATCACATGAACCAGTTCCTTATAATGAATACTCCCTCCCCCTCCTCTCTTGCCACACACACACACACACACACACACGCACACACACCCTATTGGTTCTGGTTCTCTAGAGAACTCTAATACACCTGTCAAGTGACAATAACAGCTAGTTCTCCAGGATGTTCCAAAGATTAGAAATTATAAGTGATTTGTGCCAGGAAGGTAATAGATGCTCAGTAAATAAATAGCCATTCTTTCCTCTAGGTCTGTTTCCACCATTAAAATCCTCTTTTGTGTGATGTCCCTAGCTGATGGTGGCAAGACAAAACCCAGTCACACTTTAATCTTCACCTGCGCAGGGGGTGTCCTGAATTTATGCTCTCTGCCTCTTAGAACCCCATGTGGGCCATAATAAATAGAAACCTAATTCAAGTCCAGCCTCTTGAGTGTAAGTGCCTGCTAAGAGCCCCATGCTGTGGCTTCCTTTTCTGAATTTCAACAGCATGGATGTGCAAATTCAGCAACTAAAGTGTAAAATGAGACAGCTGGAAGGAAACCGGACAGAGTAGCAAATCCAAAATATCTGATGGGTTTCCAGGGGGTTTAGGGATGGCTGGCAAGCAAGAGAAACCTACTTGTGAAACCCTATCAAAGGGACAGTGGAAGAAATGGCTGCTGAACCCCAAGACACTCAGCTAGCCAGGAGGAATGAGCTCAGGTCAAGGGTACCGATCCCACGTGAGTCTGTGAACTTCATCTGGTTTTCTGGCCACAAACGGAACTTCTGACCCCATCTGAGAAATTTCCCACCGTTACTGAGAGCCTCGAAGCACCGGGACCACAAGCCTGGGCTGTCACTATCACTAACTGACAAAAGTCAGAGAAGCTGTTCCCTGGGGACCGGCCGATAAAACCTGACCCAAGGCCGGGTAGCTGAGCCTCCACGACAGAAACCAGTGGTTCTCCAAGTTGAGAGCACATCACAGTTTCCTGGAGGGCTTCTTAAAACGGACACCTGGGCCTCCCTTCAGAGCTGCCGATGCTGTAGGTCTGAGCCAGGTCCGAGAATTTCTAACAGGTTCTCAGTTGATACTGATGCTGCTTGTCTGGGCACTACACTGAGAAAATCGCTAAGGTGAACTGTCAATGAGGTGGTGCTGTATAAAGAGATCCCAAGTTGATTTTCAGTGGCTGGTGTGCAAACAGAGCAAAAATGAGCCATCAGCTAAGCAGGTGTGAAGTTTCCAGAAGGACACAAGTATGGGGAACTCAGAACACGTTCATAGCAGAACCATTCATTGGACATTCACTGACCTTGGAAATGGTGGCCATTCAAGAAATATATATGATACGGGGTCCATAAAAGTTTATTGATTTCTGAGAGAGAGAGAGAGAGAGAGAGTCAGAGTGCGAGTGGGGGAGGGCAGAGAGAGAGGGAGACACAGAACCCGAAGCAGGCTCCGGGCTCTGAGCTGTCAGCACAGAGCCTGATGTGGGGCTCGAACTCATGACCCGTGAGATCATGACCTGAGCTGAAGCTGGATGCTCAACTAACTGGACCACCCAGGTGCCCCCAGGGTCCGTATTTTGATGAAGACTCTTAATGGTGAAAATTATCATGTAATAGAGATTCATGACTAAATTTCACATGGTGCTTTTGTGGCCAACTTCTGAAGAGTCGAATTTGCTAAGATGGGGTCCAGAGATATCTTTTTAAGAAAGCTTCTGTGGTGACTCTCACGTAGCCAGCCCAAAACAAGGCCAAAGTGGGGACCTAAGGACCACTGTCCTATGTCATACTGGAGACTGACGCAGTTTGAGGATCTCAGGGAGCTGGATCACCGCATTCAGCAAAGGGTTTTACGTCACAGTGAACGGGTGTTCATCTGGGCCCTGGGACAAGCGCTCAGGGAAGGGGTAATGAATGGAGGTCCTTACAACTGTCAGCAACCAATAAACCTTCTGTCATTTATTCCACATAGTAGATGTTCCATAAAAACTTGCTGATTGGATGGACGGATGGATGAAAAACTCGCACGAAGAATTAGGAGGAGGACAGGAAGTCTGCACTGGATTGCAAGGTAAGGACAGGACCCCAGCTCTGGGGAAGCAACAGCGACAGCAACCCAATTGCCACGGTGAGGCTCGACACGAGGGAGTAATCACGTAGGGGTTTTTAAAGAGTATTGTTATGTCCCCAAAGCAAGTCCAGAAATCAAACATCAACATGCCGAAGTGCTGAGCTGAAACCAACACGACATCATTCTGCAGGGATATGTAATTTGTTTGATGCATTTGTGTGTTGTTTTTAAATCACCTATCAATTATTTAACGTGGGAGCCCAGCTTAGCAACCGAATGGTGAAAAGAGTCAACAGTGTTACAGGACCACTAAAATCATGCCACTAATTCAGAATTTGTAAAGAAAATTATACATATGTAATTTTTATGAACGTAAATGCAAAATAAACATGTTACGTATATAAAACACGCACATAAGTGGAATATGTACCTAACTGTATATAATGTAATGAATGTATACTAAGGGAACATGTATTTTTATATTTACATTATATATTCTTGATTATATATTTAATTATATAGTAATTATACATTACGTATATTTTTATGTAAGTACGTAATATATTTTATACGTTTATATTTATTTTATACACACGTACAAATTTATACGTGTGTGTATATACACGTATTTATAAAAACATCCACATAAGTGGAAGCTGTGGTTGTCTTTCAGACTATATCCCACATGTTGTCCTGTTCCGAGCATCTTTTTTTTTTTATTTTTTTTAATGTTTGTTTATTTTTGAGGGACAGAGTGGGGAAGGGGCAGAGGGAAACGGAGACAGAATCTGGAGCAGCCTCCAGGCTCTGAGCAAGTGTCAGCACAGAGCCCGACGCGGGGCTCGAACTCACAAACTGCGAGATCATGACCTGAGCCCATGTCGGACGCTTAACCGACTGAGCCACCCAGGCGCCCCTCGAGCATCTTATCTGGAAGGGAAGAGCAGGGGACCGTCTCTGTGACTGTCTGCATGGCAGTCACCACAGCTGTAAAGGTAGTGTAGCACCACGGCTGAGGTGAGGACAGATTTTAACTCAGCATTCATTCACTCACTCCATCCTTGATGTTTAGAGGCTGAGCACCACGCCGCAGTCCTTCCGGGAGCTTCCTGGAAGAGCTGCTAGATCACGCTCCCTGCCTCCCCTCACCCCTTCCTGTCTTTTCTGAGCCCACGGAAATGTAACTTCTGCCCCCACCAAGCCACTGCATCGGCCCTCACTCCGGTGACCTGTCACTGGCAGCATTTCACAGCACTGCAGGTGGGACTAACATGAAGTCGTCCTGGAGGAGGGTGCGTCCCTAATCCAACACGACTGGAGTCCTCCCACAAAGGGGAAACGTGGACACACGCACGCACACGGGGCACACGCCACAGGAACACGAGGCTGCGGTGCCACCAGCCGAGAAACCAAGAAGCTCCAGAGGCCGGGAACAGAGGCTCCCCCACGGCCCTCGTGACCCCGCGGATACCTCGATCTCAGACCTCTGGCCTCCCCAACGGGGAGACGGGGAGTTTGTCTCTCGTTTGATCCACCCAGGTTGGGGTGCTTTGTGGCCAACTAATTTGCGGCCCCCTCGTTCTCTCAAAGCTCCCCGCGTAGCCCCCATCCTGCTGCCTACGGCCTTGAGTTGTTAGTGACTAATGTGCCTGGGGAGCAGGGCCTGGGTCTCCGCCAGATGTCACCGCTGTGACCAAGGTGCCCGGCTCACTGCCAAGCCCACGGGATGCCAAGTGGGTGAAGGGCCAAGGAGCAGGGGCCTCCCCGAAGCCCCGAGGTGTTCCCACGTCCACCCCCCCCCCCCCCCCCCCCCCCCCGCCCCGCCGGGCACTTACGGAGATGATGTGCCCCTTCAGGCCGTGGGCGGAGTCTGCACACTCGATCACGGCACTCAGTTGGGGGTAGCCCACCCCGGTCTTGGTGCGGGTGGTACACACAGAGCCTGGATGGTGGGAGAAGCGGGGCCCAAAGAGAGACGGTTAAGAACGAGCCTCCAACTCCGGCAGTGCCGGCGGGGAGGGGGTGGGGGTGAACTTTCTTTCCGTGGAGGCAGGGCGGGTGGTTAGAACCACACCATCTGGCCTCGTCCCTTCCGGTCCTCACCGCCGTCAACTGCGGCTGCCCGGGACGCCCTCTCCCCACACCCTGTCGCTGTCACTCACCTGTGCCATCAGCCCCCACCGCATGGCCACACAGACCGTCCCTATGTACGCTCCGTCCCTTCCCATGTCCCTCACTTCCCCTCACAGCCACAGTATACTTCCAGGGACGCCTCGGTCTCCTCCCATGGCCTCTCTACCTGCACTGTTGGTCAATCTCTAACTTCTCCGAGCCTCACAGCCTCGCCTACGAAATCGGCAGCCTGAGGTTGCAATGGGGATGCCACGGGGCCCGCGGGGCTAGCAGGCAGCCCTGGAGAAGAGGGAGCTGCACCCACCCCATTCCTGCACCCTCTCCCACCCAGGTCTGTCGACTGGCCCCGGCCTCTTGGGCTCCGCGATGGCCCACCCTGTCCAGAGCCCCCGTCCAGCCTGGGCTGTGGGGTCCGCTTCCGTGTCGGGAAGCCTCCTGAAGCCCTCTGCCCCCTTTGACCTCTGCCCTCTGCCTTTCCCACGGTCAACCCCAGTCCTGGCTGACCGGTCAGCCGGGTATTATCCAGCTATGTCCAGGCCGAGTCATGCCAAGAGCACCACCATCTCAAGCACACGTACCCCTGGCTCAAGTCCCGTCCCTCCCTCCCAACAACTTAGCACCCCCTACACCCCAAGATCACCCGACTGAACTCCCGAATGTCCACCTGCCGCCCTCCCCTGCCACCTCTCCGTCCCTCCTGCTCCCCACACGCCGGCCACGCCGCCCTTCCAGCCTCTCCGGCAGAACGAGTTTCTCCCCACCTCGGGGATCCTCTGTACGCGATGTTCTCTCTGTCCAGCACTCCCTGTGAACCAAGCCCCCGGTCCGGCCAGCCCTTCTCATCTTTCAGGCTTCATCTTAAATGTCACCACCTCAGGGGAGTTGTTGTTCTGACAGGGCACTCGCTTCACAAGAAGCATTTACATAATTATTTGTGTAAGAATGCAGGGGATCTGTTTTCTCTGCTGGACGGTAAGCTCCATGGATATTCATTGTTGCAGATCCAGCGCTGAGAACAGAGCCTTGTACATAGCAAGGGGGCTATAAATAGTCGCCGAAAGAATGCGTGAACTTCAGATAGATGAGTCACCCGCATGCTTCACAGCTCAGTGGACGGGGCTTGAACTCCACTGCCGTCACGCTTGGGGACAAGGTGCCTAGAACGCCTTCCTCCTGTCTTGACTCTCCACCACCACCAGTGCCTTCATGCACGCCCCCCCCCCCCCCAAATCTCTCCCGGCATCCTCAAGGACAGGATCAGACAGAGAACTGTGTTTATACTTCCAGGACTGGATTCAGCAAGAAAACCAGAGGCGCGGGGGGTCCCCCTTTCCTCCTGCACCCATCCAGCCGCAGGGCAGAATACATCCCTTGACGTCTATCCTTACAACAGGTGTTGCCGCAATCCCGCAGCCAGTGAGCTCTTCTCCCCACCAGGCACACGCTGCCCCAGCTACCAGCCCTGCATTGTGCAAGGCAGAATTCATTTCATAATTTCTGCTTCATAACTGGCTTCTCGCCTTCTCTCCCGCCCCACTGCTAGATCCTTGCAGGAAGGCAGGGACGTGCTGCAGGCGCCCAGAGCTCCGCCCATGTGAGAGACCTACAGAGGGTAGGCCGATCACCTTTCTTGGAAATGGCCATCAAACAAGGCATGGGAATGGTCTTGATTAATGCTCAGGTCAAAAGGAGAAGCTGGATACATGTTTCTCCTCCCAGGTACACGGCCAGGGTGCTCATTGTTAATGCTGTCATTCGCTTAGAGAAAACCCAGTGTTTTTACGCTAAAGAATTCATGAAATTGAACAATCATCTGCAACGAATTTAAAGAAGCCATTCTGGAAAAGCTCCCTACTCTGTTCAGAGAGTCCTTTCTGCTTTTATAGACAGCCCTGCCAGGGCTGGGAGGGCGGGGAGGGCGGCCCACACAGGGATAACGGAAAGACAATAAATCTTCTGGGGAAACAGCATGTATACACAGAGGATGTGCATGAAGGAAACAAGTGCAGCTGAATGCTCAAGATTACATCAAAAGAGGCTCTTTGAGAGCCGAGTGGACTTCTCACACACCTTCATATCCTGGACAGCACCTGCCCAGCACAATGGCGGCTAGCACACATCCGGGAATACGTATTTCTGATTAAGCAGGTGACTGGTGAGTGCCCTGGGCTACTGGGAACCAATTCTATCATTAGCCCAGTCTATGACATCCTAAGTGGGGAGCTCCTTATAAGTAAGAACTGGGTCTTATCCTCTCTTTGACTTTTCAATGACCAACACTCAGTAAAGACCAAAGGTGCTTTCCTCTTGCTCAGAAGACGTTGTTAATTGGCTTGTGTGGCACCATCAAATGTTGACCATTTTCCTGTACGTTAAACACTCAAGTACTTTGATGAGCCTACAAGACTCTTCATACACATCCTGTTCCCGCAAGGCTGTAACTGTGCCAAGTCACAACCCAACGATGTCTTCTGTGAGTTCCCACACTCTTCTCGCATTGCTTTATGGTTTGTTTCCTTTTTGGGTAGTGTTTGTTTGAATGGGTGATATTTTTAAAAAAATCTTTGCTATTTTTTATTCCCAGCTGAAAATGTATATCTTCTTTCCTTCTCTCCAATGTTAGTGTTTGTTTAGGAATGGATGTGCAAGGAAGAATATGAAAACATGAAAGTTCATGTTCATGCATAGCCAAAGGGGAAGGTGAACACCAACTGGCCCCAAGAGAAAATGGCGCCACCCAATAGAAGGACAGAAAGGCTCTGCCTTGTTCCTCCACTCAAGATGCCAATGGGTGGTTCTAGGAGAAAATGCCTAAGAGAATATGGGAAAAATCCAAAATGCATTATGTATCCGGTGAGGAGCCGGGAGTAGTAACTGACCGGGCCATGGGTCAAGTTCAAATGTGGCCTCAGAGCTGCATGCCTACTATGTGCAATGTCTGGGGTCCCTCAGACCTTCATATAAACTGGAGGCGTTCATGTCCATTAACCGTCCCCACGATTCTTCGCCCCCTCACCTTCCTCCTCAAGGAATATAGGATCATTAACGAAATCTGCATCCTCTTCTTCCGCGTTAACGCTCTGAAACCAGGACCTCACGTTCAACCCACATCCCGGCTCCTTCGGGACGTTCCCCGGTGGCAGCCCAGTGACATTTCCTACAAGACCTTCTGGAAGCTCAACTTCCAAAAGTGGTGGGATACTTCCAGAAGCAATGTGCTTTGCCCTTGTGGCGGGGTCACCCACGGGCTCCCTTCTGGCCATCTCCAGTGTCCCCAAGCCCCCCATCCCAGTGCCCTGCACACAGCCTCTGCTGGCCTTCCCAGCAAGCCTTACCTGGTCCGACGCCCACTTTGATTATGTCTGCTCCAGAAAGAATAAGCTCTTCCACCATCTCCCCTGTCACCACGTTCCCAGCCTGAGACAGAAAAGCACACAGCCCGCAGTCACAAACTACTCCTGGTGATACAAAGATGCGCGAATGAAGAACCCTGTACCTGGCCACACAGCTGCGCATGCCCCGAAGCCACAACGCCGCCTGGGGCCCCAAAGAGGGGGGGAGGGGAAACAATGGACTCAATTCCTGATTCTAGATGAAATCTCAAGTCGGCGGGAAGGGATGTTCCCCGGGTTCCCTTCTCTACTGACTAGGAACACAGACTCTCAACACGTCATACCACATTTGGGTTTGCTAACAGCAGGAGAAGGTACGCAAGCTGTCACGTTAGAACCACAAAAGACCCGAGATGATCCAGGTCAGAGCTTCTGAACGTGACCAGGGTGGACAAAACAAAATCTCACGGAGAACCCAAATGCATAAAATAAGCAAGGAAAGGCTCTTTCAGATGGTCATAATATTTGCTGTTGGGAATAACATGTTTTGGAGACTATAAAAACCCCTCAAGGACCTTTAAGGAACTCTAGGGGCTCAGGCTTAGGAAACCCCGCGATCGTCTCACCGGCTCACGGATGGGAAAACGCCTGGGGGTCCGCCCCAAGGCCGGTGCTTCCCACCCGGATATGAAAGGGCAGATGAGACTTTAGTGACCACAGGCCTGGAGCATGCTCTGAATTCACATGAGGCCGCGGCCCCCAGAATAAACATGCACACCAGGACGCGGCGGAAGCTAAAAACCAGAAAGATGCATCTGGTTTGGACATTGTACAAGTTCTTTCACCGCAGGAGCCTGGGAGCACAAAAATAGCCCTTTTCATTACGACTCACTGCCCTGCGGATTCTTCAGCTGGTACACAGGATACTTGGCAAAATGCCTGACTGAATTTTCACAACTGTACAAAGTCTTATTTTGGGAAATGCATCCCCACTCATGTTACTCTTTTTTTTTTTTTTTTTTTTTTTTTTTTGAGCCCTGTGTTTTTTCAGTGAATTTTTTCCCGGGAGGGGGGGGGGGGGGGGGGGGAGCAGGTTTTCTTTTTTTAACCTAGACAGTGTGACTTTTAACTCTGTATAAAATATCTTGGAAAGGTTAATGAGGAAGGCTCAAAGCTGCTCTAATCCAACAACATCTGACAATGGAAAACGCTGGATGCTCCAGAAACAGGACCAGAGCATTGAGAATACCAGGTACAATAAGGGGGGGGTGGGCATTGCATGTCACTGAGGGACAGAACCAGGTTCCCACAGACAACTGGGGAAAGGGATCTTCTGGAAACAAGATATAGATTAATGTTCACGCTTGTCCCCAAAACCAGCTTCCGACGGATTTAAGAGTTAAATTATAAGTGGAATCCTCCCAGATTTAGAATGCCTTGAATACCTGTAACAAGCATAAAAGTGAAAGATACATGTGTACCTACAGACACACACATTGCATACAATCGACAAAACTAAGAGGCAAATAACATAGCAGAGAAAAATAATACCTGTATGCATGACAAAGGGTGAACTAACATTATAAAAGCTCTCCCAAATCTTCAAAAAAAAAAAAAAATGCTAACAGCTCACAGAACTGCCAAAGGACATTATTTATAAAATAAATAAATAAATAAATAAATAAATAAATAAATAAATTAAAGTGGCCAATAAACACAGGGAAAGTGCTCACTCTCACGAAGAATCCAATTTAGATTCAGATGCCAGCGAGGTACTACCTTTCACTTAAAATATCAACGACTAAAAAAATAAAAAATAAAAAAAAAATATCAACGACTATAAACATTAAATACTAAGGAGGAAACAGACACCATCTTTCTCTGCTGGTGCAATGTCTACTTTAGTACAAGTTTTCCCAGAAAGCAATTGTCCATATAGAACAAATGCAAAACTACATACATCCTCTGATCTGATAAGCGTACTCCCAAAATTCTCTCCCAAGGGAATAATCATAGCTGACGTCAAAGATTTAACGACAAGGATGCATATTATTTATTTTTAACCGTACAAAGCTGCAAATCTACTACCCAAAATGGGAATAGTTCAACAACCTGGTGTTTTCCCATCTATGTGATGTTTTTAAGGTTGGTTAGATGGCATTGGAAAATGCTTAACCGATTTCAGTACAATGTTAGGGGGAAGAAAAGGAAATAGTAAGATCTCAATTTTGTTAAAATCAACAGGGGCCCCTGGGTGGCTCAGTCAGTTAAGCGTCCGACTCTTGGTTTTGGCTCAGGTCATGATCTCATGGTTTGTGGGTTCAAGCCCCACATTGGGCTCTGCGCAAACAGCATGGAGCCTCCTTGGGATTCTCTCTCTCTTTCTCTCTCTCTCTCTGCCCCTCTTCTGCTCACACCCTCTCAAAATAAATAAATAACCATAAAAAACATACTGAAAAAAAAATAAACTTAAAAAAAAAAAAAGGAGGACAGGTGAGTTTCCACTTGCAGGTGCCAAAAGCTGGCCCAACAAATTGGAAACCAAGAAAGGCAAAACTAAGGGGAAAAGGAGAAAGGCAAAATCAGAAATGAAAATGACAACAAGGCACACTCTAGCCCAGGAATGGCCGCAGTCCCCGCCCAGGAAGCTGTGCATGGGGGTGACTCAGGGGTGATGCGGGGATGATGCAGGGGTGTGGCGCGGGCCAGGGTGATTAGCGAGGGTCCAGCCCACCGCCTACGTGCCACAGATAGCGTGACTGGACATGGCTGCATCCACAGCACATGTTCATCTCCTGGCACTCGAGACAAAGCACAGGTTCCGGACCTTCCCGGGGGGGGGGGGGGGGGGGGGGGGGGGGAGGGGGCACCAAACCAGGCAGGCCATTGCCGCAAGGCACCTCTCTCCTAGGGGAGGCTGAGCACGTCCAGGACCCCCCCTGCTCTGCCAGCAACCACCGCCCCTCCGGGTCAAGGAGAAGCATGGGGGCCCAGAGAAAAGCCTGCAAAAAGCAACAAGATTAGAGAGGTCCTCGTGCAAAAACCCAAACCAAGACTGTTTTGCCCTAATGTTTCCAGCTTCCCTGCAGACCCAGAGATCTAAGGCAGCATGAGTTCAGAAAGACCTGGGGTAGACTAGGGCCCCACACTTACCGAGTAACCAAGAAGTAACTCTGAGTTTCCCTTTATCCTGCTATGAAGCGGGACTAACCACACCCACTTGGTGCTGTCACGATAAGGTTTACAAAGAAAGTTCTATTCAATTCCTAGACAGAGCCCAGCTCTCAGTTGGTGCTCAGTAAAATGTTGGTCCCTCCACTTAAGAATGGTTTCTTAAAATATATAAATAAATAAACAAACAAACAAATAAAATAAAATAAAATAAAATAAAATAAAATAAATTAAAATAAAATACATTTAAAATAAAAGAAAATAAAATAAAATAAATTAAAATAAAATAAATTAAAATAAAATATATTAAAATAAAATAAATTAAAATAAAATACATTAAAATAAAATAAAATAAAATAAAATAAAATAAAATAAAGTAAAATAAAATACATTAAAATAAAATAAAATAAATTAAAATAAAATAAA